>NC_051413.1:28890220-28890499 GCF_015228065.2 Penaeus monodon
GGACTTGGGGCTCCTCAAGGTCAGGTCACCAATCCGGCGGCGTGGGCGGCAGGGGGCAGCGACGGTCGCCTGGCTCGGGCGTGCGGTGGGGACGATGTTATGGCCTACCTAGTCTAGCAGGTTGCAGAGTCTAGCACTGCACTCACATTCTACTGGGAGTAACACTGGCTAGATGACCTTTTGGGGGTCATCGCTCGTGGTTGCCTATCAGATACGCTCGGTTCCTTGTATCCTGATGTACAACATCATCGTCCCATTGACGGGAGGGGAGACTGAAGG
>NC_051413.1:28890529-28890834 GCF_015228065.2 Penaeus monodon
TTCTACCTCACAATCTGCGTCATATATATCTTTTCTTAAAAACTGTCACTTGATGCGTGTCCTCGATTGAGCGAATGGGACGCCCTCCAGCCGCGGCGGTCGCCCTGCGCTGCGGAGGGGGAGGGAAGGGCGGTGGGGAGGGTGGGCATGGGGTACGAGGGCACGCGCTTCACTCGGGCTTGAGGCGATGCCACTGGACGACGTTTTGCCGGGGCTTCGTGATCATGTCGCTCCAATGCTTGGTCTCCGAGGTGCCGCTGCCAGCCTTGCCTGCGGGAGACGCCGGGTTAGCACATGGGGGTTGG
>NC_051413.1:28891101-28891409 GCF_015228065.2 Penaeus monodon
GAGCCTTACCCAGCATGATCTTCCCGATGGCTTCGTTCCTCCCAACTTTGTCATGGTCCATCACCGTTACGTTGAGCTGGCACTCCCTAATCCTCTCCCACGGAACGTCGAACTTGACGCTGAAGTGGAACTCGGGGTTGAGTGTGCAGAACTGGACCTCGGACTTCTTCTTCTCTATCCGCTTCTCGCCAAAGTACAGCCAGACTTTCACGTACGGATCTGTGCGTATCGGGGTAGGGAGAGAGAAGAGAAGGGTGAGGTGAAGCTGAATGATGATACTGTCTATGTCTTATTTACTAATCAATTGG
>NC_051413.1:28891507-28892314 GCF_015228065.2 Penaeus monodon
CCTTTTACAGTAGAATGTTGTAGAGGCCGGACACTTTGATGGAAGTGATCTTAAAGCGCTCAGGTGTGATGGTGGAAAGGTGGAGGGAGGTTTGTTAAAAAGGTTTCAGGGTTAGACTTTGGTAAGGGAGTGAGGGTCCGAGTTAGGGCCTTAGGGTATAAGTAAGGGTTGTGTGCAGGAGGACAGGAGGGTATGGACTTGGGTTTAAGAACAAAGGGATGGGGTAGAAAGGATGGGCTCGGGGTTTCATAATGGGTCTCAAAAGGGGTATGGCTTAAATAACAATAAAAGATAGGGTCAATGTAGGTAAAAGAAAAGGTGGTGGGGGATAGGATTAGGGTATTTGAGAGGGTATGGGTAGGCTCATGAGTTTCGAAGGGGAAGTGAGGGCAGTAGGGTAGGGTATAGCAGCGAGTTTAAAAGGTTGTGGGGAGGGAGGGGTAGGGAAGAGGACACTGACTTGGAGTATAACTGGGGGTCCAAAAAAAAGGATGAGCGAGGGAGGGGGGGGGGGGTAAGGTATAAAATATTTAGAGGGATGAAAGTAAAGGAGAAGATATGGGGAGATTACACCAGTAGAGTTAAACATGAGATTTAGGATTTAGGGCTTAACGTGTCGGGGGAGAAGATAAAAAGGAGAGTATTTGCTAACAAGATGCAAGGGGAAGGAATCAAATTAGATAATTAAGGTCTTATTCGGAGTCACCGAGGAAGGGCTCAGCTGTGTCACAGATAAGGCACTACGTATAGACTTTATAAAATACAGTTATTTTATTCAGTTTATATAATACTAAGCAGTCAACAAAG
>NC_051413.1:28892338-28893346 GCF_015228065.2 Penaeus monodon
ACGTCACCCAGATCTTGAGGTAAGTCAACACAGGCTTACATTCACTCATTCCTCTGAGTGTTACTATCTGTTGAGGTGAATCAACACAAGTGTAAATTCATTCACTCATTCATTCATTCAGGTTTGAGGTAAGTCAGCACGAACTTTCATTCATTCACTCCTCTGAGTGTTACTATCTATTGAGGTGAATCAACAAGCGTGCCAATTCCTTCCTTCCTTCATTCACTCAAGCTTAAGGTAAATCAACACGAACTTCCATTCATTTATACACTCATCCAGTTTCATTCATTCATTTATTAATTTATTCATTCAAGCTTTAGCACACACATAAGTAAATTAGAACAGGATTTCATTCATTCATTCCATTTCACAACCACGTCTTAAAAGTGAATCAACATAGACACATTCTGCCATTCATTCATCCAAGCTTCCCCACTTGCAGACGTAAATCAAAATAGGCTTTTATTCATTCATCCAATTTCACAGCCAGACACAGACGCTTATTCACTCATTCATTCAGACGTAAACGAAAACAGGCTCCCATTCAATCATCCAGTTTCACAACTACGTCAAAAAAGTAAGTCAACAAAGGCGGTCATTCATAAAACGCTGAGATGCGTACCTGATTTGCCATTAATGTCTTTCGCCTTCAGATTGCGGCATTTGATAACAGTGAGCGTGAGCTCAGACGTCGAGGGTTGGTACATGAGAGAACACAAGATCTCTCCACATTTGTTCTTCTCCAGAGGCCGCAGGGCTTTCCAGAACGTGTTGTTCTTCTCAGAGAAATCCACCTGAAATATAGAGGAAGAGGTAGAACAAAAGAAAGGAATGTAGGACGTTTGTAAATTAATGAGAGCATAGTCGTGAGTTTCGCTAAACGGACACGCGGTTCGTCAAATACAATTTGGTGTTCATAGATATTGGTTTACGAGTATATGTCTCGTGTGAAATAAGTGAACTATTATCATATTAACAGCCGCAAAATATCCCGCTTAAATCGCACGA
>NC_051413.1:28893563-28893734 GCF_015228065.2 Penaeus monodon
TCCACATGCATACATATCTATAAGTAATCATGTAAAATATATATATTTTCTAACGGCCAGATGATATACAATTTTTTGTTTTTGTGTAACATAATTAGAATTAATTCGGGCAAAGAAAAGTTTTGAATTCAAAATCATAAACTTGTAATAGCGGAACCAATGCCCTCAAAC
>NC_051413.1:28894199-28894388 GCF_015228065.2 Penaeus monodon
ACGACCGCATATAACTGTGTACCAATATGCTGATAACGAAAATAATGGCTATTCATGAGAATTCTGTGGCCTTTCAATAGAAAACTGCGTATCTATGGTTTTTATACTGATCATATTTCATTTTCATTTTTCACTATAAACATTAAGATTGAATCTGTTATTCTGTTTATCATTCTTCTTCTTTTTCTC
>NC_051413.1:28894736-28894936 GCF_015228065.2 Penaeus monodon
TATATATATACATCAACTCTTAAACAAAACATTAGAAAGTTGTGTTTGAAGAAGACCAGGCTTGATTTTACGGTCTGATAAGGATGATAACCCAAATAAGACCATTGTAAGAAGGATGTAAGCGGTAGACAATGGCTGAAAACAGGACATGTGGCTCGTAGGCGAAATGGAGTGGGAGAGGCATAATGAGAATTAGAGTT
>NC_051413.1:28895848-28895968 GCF_015228065.2 Penaeus monodon
GCTCGACGAAGGAGGCTTTGTTGTGCCAAACAGTCAGCAGGATCTGGCTTCTCCTTGCGTTCTCCTCGTGAAAGGCAAGATATTTGTTTTGTTCAAATATCTTATCTCCTTGTGATCATG
>NC_051413.1:28896496-28896950 GCF_015228065.2 Penaeus monodon
CAGTTCGCTTAATCCCAGCGCTCTGGTCCTAAGCTGTTGTCTAGTGGATTTCGCAAATTGTTCACTATCACTTGGGGTATAATTTTTTACGAGCTTTAATGGCCTTTTTCCCAGTTGTCGTTGCATCCACGATTAGGGCAATTATTAGACTGTTTTGCCCACTCTCGTTCTAACACAGGCAAGGGGCGCCCTCGTAAGTGACTGTTGCGACGCAAAATCTTTCTCTAAAACAAGTCTGCACAAAGAAGGCCTTCGGAAATGTTTATCTCTAAAATTCGCTTCAAGCAGATGTGCAACGCGAGCTGGTTGCCAGTTTTGTAATTCTAAAGATCAATGCATGTGCAAGCGAACGCGGATTGCTTATGCATATTTTGAAAGGAGATCTTTGTTTTGTTTTGTTTTTGGCGGGGTTTGGGGGGGGGGGAGGGCGTTTTCTTGTTCTGTTCTTCTCCAA
>NC_051413.1:28897378-28897717 GCF_015228065.2 Penaeus monodon
TTTTCATTCCCCGTCGCACTTCCTCCACTAATCTTCGTATATCTTGATGTCGTTTTGCATCATGCTCTCTCCTTCTCCCCGCAGTTAAGAGAACCTGGTCTTTGCATCTTCCCGCTGAAACACGGCGGGATCAGATAATATTTTCAATGGCAACGTGGCAACGCATTCAAAGCTTTTATGTACCTCTGGCGACTGAAATCACGCCCCCCGAACTCGTTAATTATGCCATAAATTACATGATATTAAGTCATGAACATTATTAATGTGCTTCACAGGTAAAGAAATTATTATCCTCTATGCATAACATGGATTATATTTATCAACTTTTCATGAAGGCGC
>NC_051413.1:28897970-28898148 GCF_015228065.2 Penaeus monodon
GGACTTTCACCATATCATTTTCGGTTCTTAACCATTTATCGTAATTTTTTCCTTTATGACAAACTTTTCAAATCACCCAATTGTTTTGGCAAATTATAACACAACATCAGCTTCTTTCCAGCGCTTTTGAATACAGATTTTTACAGATATTATACCTTCAAGCCAACAAAATCCATGC
>NC_051413.1:28898404-28898733 GCF_015228065.2 Penaeus monodon
CGTTAAACAAAAGCCCTAACACTGATCGATATCATGTAAACACTTTTCATATTAAAAAAAAAGAAAATTCGGATAAGCGTATTTAGACAAGAATAAAAAAAATATATATTTTTTCTGGTTATAAATTCTTCGAATGAATCACGCTACTCTCTTGTACATGATAGTGAATTTAATCTAAAGTATGCAAATCTTAGAGCTATAGTTCTCTCGTTCTCCTCCTCCTTCTCGCTTGCAACGTCAGGTAATATTTTTCCTTCCTCCCTCGTTACACTTCCAGACAAACCCGGCATAGTTTAGGCTGAAAATCTAAAGGACTCTGAGAGAGTAGG
>NC_051413.1:28899413-28899926 GCF_015228065.2 Penaeus monodon
CCTTTTTACCGTGTTATTAAGAAAATAGGCTAAACATTCTGAACGCCCACCTAAGTCCTTCTCTAAATAGAATATATGATATAATGACATAACATACAAAATAACTGAGGTATGGAAAGAAAAGCAAAAACTATAGGAACTAACAAGGAAAATCTGAAGATTAAATACGTATTCCAGAATATCATAAACATATGATAGACTACATACACATTATATATATAGAAGATACAATAAATCGCGGGGAATACCTCATCTCAATAAACTGAATTTAACATAACACAGTAAATACAGTAAATAGCATAAGATAAAAAGTGAATACAGTATACATCTGCATACAGAATATATATGAACACGCAGAAGTCACAGACGGAGCTGAGGGAATTTCCAAAGCTCTTCAGAGGAGGAACTAGAGGTCGGTGGTGTTTGCAGAGACAGAAGGAAAAAATCGACTAATGAGTTTGACTGACATTATATAACTTGAAATGATAAATTGAGGTAAGATTAGTAGGATAG
>NC_051413.1:28900485-28900884 GCF_015228065.2 Penaeus monodon
TTTTGTTTGTGTGCGTGTGTCGTTTGTATACATGTCTCTACCCGTGTATACATGTATGTCTGTGTCTACCTTTGTGCGTAGAAATCTCTCCATACATGTGCAGTTTCCCGTACATATGTGCTAGAGTGTAAGGGAAATAGGCTTACGACGACCTGCCCCCACCCCCACCTCCCCTCCCTCCCTACTCACCTGGCAGAGGGGGATGTGGACCTCGCCTATAGAGTCGTCCCTCGAAAAGCGATCGTAATCGAAGACGTGGAGGTGAAGGACTCGGCTCTGCAGCTTCTGGATCGGGAAACCTGGAAGTATTGTCAGGGGAGTGAGAAATGTGCGCAGGTGGGAATAAGGCTTAGGTAGGTAATACTTAGAAAAACATAAATGAATAAATATCTGTATGTA
>NC_051413.1:28900947-28902122 GCF_015228065.2 Penaeus monodon
TTTTTTATAATCTTACGTTCTGGAAATAAAGCTTGTATATACTGTCAAAACAAACTGGTGATACTTTGTCGTTAGGCTTACATACAAGAGGATTTGCCTTAAGTCTCATGCATAGGCATAGGAAACTAAAATGCTAGCAAAAGTCTACGGCAATTATCGCCACATTTAACTTACGTTGGCGCCGATGACAACTCGGAACTTTTTTTTTCGAAACAGATCATTATCATATATACAAATGAAAATAATGTTATCCCGCTCGCACCCTCCATACCATCCTCATTCAAAGTAGATCATCCCAATCTACTCCATTTCGAAGCTATTCCTTTCTACTTACTTTCAACGCTCTACTTACCTTCGAAGTAGAAGGTCTCGTGCCACTTCGGGTGAAGTGTTCGTCGCTTGATCTTAGTCTCCAACTTGTGTTTCTTGTCGGGGAGGAGAGTGACCCGCACGTAAGGATCGCTCGTTCCACTCAAGTCCTTAGCCGGGAGTTCCTTGGCCTGAGGAGAGCAAGTTCATTACGCCGGGTCCAGGGAGTCTTAAGTGAGCTGTCTAATTGCTTTTAAAGCCGGCAATACGACGTGTCCGGTCGTGTTGAGTGTAAATGGTTACTGGATACATGTTTGAGGAGGTGTTTCGGATTTGAAAGGGGGCATGGATGTGGGTATGCTTATATGGGTATGTAGGTGGGATAAATTTTGCGACTGCCGTAGCTGTCTAAATTAGTCATACGCAAAGAAAGGTTATATAGTTTACGTTCTTAAAAAATGATCACGTTATACCTGTTGTATAAAGGGCTTCTAACGGACATGGATACGTCTTAATAACTGGTCTTTAGTGGACATGAACACTACACGAGAAAGACATTAACTGAAGCGCCTGAAATTCCCTTGATGACATTTCCGAAGAATCGGAAACTGAAGTTTGATAGACAAGACAAAAAAAAAAAAAAAATTAATAAAACTTGACGAAACAAATTAAAGCAAAACGAGACAAAACTAAACAAACAAACAAACAAAAAATAAGCGAAAGTAAACACAATAAAAGGAAGACAAAACAAATACGGTGCATTATAAAGCCAAACACAATCTCTCTATCCTAAATCATTCAAGGTTAGATCGTGAGGTGACGGATGAGGGAGAGGCGGAGGAGGAACACGAAGATGTGGGAGTGGG
>NC_051413.1:28902222-28902745 GCF_015228065.2 Penaeus monodon
GAAAGAGGAAACGGAATTGAGGGGAACACTTGACGCTATAAATAGAACAGCGATACGAATATTTTTCATATAATCTGAGAATATAGAAAATTAGAAACAAGCTAAAAATAAATGCATATCATTTTGTTTTATTCCGAACGAAGAATCTTCATTCATTTACCGCCATGACAAAGTTGTAATTTAAGGGTTTCAGACTTAATTAGAAGAAGTTATGAATATTTCACGGGAGGGAGGGTGAGAGTGAGGGGAAAGTGAGGGGAAAGAGGGTGGGAGTGAGGGGAGAGTGGGGGGAGGGTAAGGGAGAGTGAGAGGAGGGTAAGGGGAGAGTGGGAGGGTTCCAGGGGTGGGAGGAGGGAAGAGAGGGAGGGTTTTGAGACGAAGAAGAGGGGGGGGGGGGCAGCGCATCCGGACTTTTGACAACAGTTTATCGTCGGTGTTTTCGTTTTCTGCGAAGAGGCTTAAATTTGAAATTACGTCCTACTTCTGACCAGCTTTTATGTTTCTTTTGCTTCTACTTGCAACC
>NC_051413.1:28903065-28903139 GCF_015228065.2 Penaeus monodon
CATCCACCTGCCTCTGGGATCGTTACTGCCTCAATCTTGTACAGTGCGGTAAGGTCGAAGTTCACGTGATGGAG
>NC_051413.1:28904833-28904982 GCF_015228065.2 Penaeus monodon
TAGATAATCTCCGGCAAAATAAAATTTTTCTTAATGAGCGAAGATTAAATGTCTCTCTCCTCATTTCCCTCTTCTTCTCTTCCTTTTCTTCCCCTTCCTCTCTCCGCCTCATTTCTTTTTCTCATTCATCATAATTCCCCGCCTTTAAA
>NC_051413.1:28905023-28906036 GCF_015228065.2 Penaeus monodon
AAATTTCCTCCTCCTCCTCCTCATTTTCATTTTCTTTGTCCTTATTTTCTCATATTCCCTTTTACCTCATTTACTCGATTCTCCTCTCCATTCTTCTGTCCCTTTCATTTCCTTCTTTCCTTTCCTTTCTACTTCTTGCTCTTGCCTCTTTTCTTGCCTTCTCTTTCGTCCTTCCCTCTTCATTTACTTTCCTTTCTCCTTCTCTTCATCTACCTTTCTTATTCTTAATTATTCTTCCACTCCTCCCTTCCTGTTTTTTTTCCTTTCTTCTTTCTTCCTTCCATCTTTCACCCTTCTTTTCATTCTCTTTCTCTCCTATTCTCCCCTCTCCTTTCGTCTATCTTTCTCTTACCTCCTTTCCTCCTGTCTTCTTTAGCTACTTCCTTCCTTCCCTCCCATTCCTTCTCTGCCATTCCTTCTCTGCCCATTCCTTCTCTGCCATTCCTTCTCTGCCATTCCTTCTCCTGCCATTCCTTCTCTGCCATTCCTTCTCTGCCATTCCTTCTCTGCCATTCCTTCTCTGCCATTCCTTCTCTCCTGCTCTCATCCCTCCCTTCTTTCCTCCTATTTCCTTCCGCCTATTTCCCTTTTTGCTTCCCTTCCTTCCTCCCTCATTCTTTCCTTCCCATTCCCTCTCTCCTTTGCTGCCTCTCTCTTCTCCTCCCTCCATTCTTCCCCTCATTTCCCTTTCCGTTTCCTTCCCTTCCTCCGTCTTTCCTCCTCCTCCTCCTCCTCTCCTTCCCTCTTCCTCCCTTCTCCCCTCCCTCTCCTCCCTTCTCCTTTCCTCCCTTCCTCTCTCCCTCCTTATAAGGGAATATCGACACTTCTCCATGCCATTGTTCCACCCCCGAATAGTTGCCAGTTAGTCATTTCTTCGCATATTTTAAAGTAGAATTCGCATTTTTTTCCCAAAACGCAATAAGGCTAAATGTATTCCAGATTATATTGAATAACTGGCTTTTTCATTTGAGTTTTGTGTTCTTAATTCGGTACGCGATGGAAAGAACAGCTTG
>NC_051413.1:28906588-28906887 GCF_015228065.2 Penaeus monodon
AGATTCCAAGCAAGATAAGGCCTGTGATCGACAAAGCCAAGCAAGGGGACAAAGCGTGAAAAATGGCCACCTTATAGGAGGCCACAGTAGGCAGTAAAGAGTCCATAAAGAAAAGCATTACAGGAAACTTGGCAGCCGGTTGATAAGAGCGCGAGGGGGAACTTCAACAAAGAAAAAAACTTTTCTTCCTCGCTTTTATACCTCTCTTTCGTATCTCTGTTTTTGTGCGTGTGAATTCTGTGATGAGGGGAGTAAATAGATAAATATTTGTTGTTGTTTCTATGGGTGTGGATGTGGTT
>NC_051413.1:28907498-28907677 GCF_015228065.2 Penaeus monodon
CCATGTCGTAATTACAATAATGAATAACTTTTTTTCTCTCTCTCTCACAGAAGGGTAAATGGAAACTCACAAAAGATGAACAAAAGGGAATGAACAGTGGCTCATAAACAAATTTGCTGGGACTAATTCTAATTATCTGGGTCTAATTAGTTTAATGTAATGGTTGGTTGCAGGTGGGA
>NC_051413.1:28908328-28908464 GCF_015228065.2 Penaeus monodon
GGCAAAAATCACAAAAATGGACCGATCACATTGCAGACAGGACCTAATCCACGTGAAATCTGTTTTCCCTGTTAACTCAACATGGAAATAAGGGATTATGCAACTCCTTATGATTGCAGAGACACTTGCAAGTGTG
>NC_051413.1:28909804-28910029 GCF_015228065.2 Penaeus monodon
AGCCTTATTTTTCGCTCGCAAGACACAGCAGACAAGCAGGCACCAAATCAAAAGAACGGACAGTGACAATGGTACTTCCTAAGCAAGACAATGCATCCACGGACCGAAAGTGAAGTAAATGAAAATCGCCAAAGATGTTTATTATGCATAGCCATCACTCCTGTTCAGCCTGGCGGTTGATGATCCCGGTTCATCATTTGTTCACCATATGTTCAGCATTTACAG
>NC_051413.1:28911063-28911783 GCF_015228065.2 Penaeus monodon
ACGGACAAATGTCACAGGGTAAGTGAGAAGGGAAGAAAGGCAAGCTGACGATAGGGAAATGGAGAGAGGAGAAGAGGGTGGAAGGAAAGGGAAAACAGGGGAACGCGGAAGGAAGAAAAGGGGCCAGAGGAAAGTGGTTAAAGGCGGGAGGAGGCAAGGAAAAGAGAGTTGGAGGAAAGGAACAGGAAGAGTAATAAACAGGTGGAGGGGCGATATAGGATGATATGGAGGCAAGGAAGGAGACGGAGCAGGGAGAAGAGGAGTGAGAGGGGAAATGGGACAAATAGGTAAATGAGCAATGAGGAGAAGGGGGAGATAGGGAGAGGGGGAAAGAGGGGAGAAGGAGGGACGCAGAGGAGGGAGGGAGGGAGGGAACTTTATCTCCCTTCGGGAGTTCCAAACCCGCTGTTAGGCTTATAACGGTTTTGTAAACTTACTCATCTGTTAACTAAATGGGTAGCATAAAAAGGCACAAAAAGTAAATAAACTTTCCTCGGAGGTCTCGGCTTGTGTAAAGCTATAATTCTATACATGAAAAGAAAAGGATAAAAGGAATTTTCACTTGGAGGGAGATTCTTTAGAGCTATTAAATCATGGGCAAACTTTCGTGTCTACTTTAAGGAGAAAGTATATAGATTTTTCTTTTTCCTTATAAAGTACGAAGATTGGAGATTGGGATTTCCACTTTCTTCGTTTTCTCATTAAAAGACACACAGAGGG
>NC_051413.1:28911809-28912835 GCF_015228065.2 Penaeus monodon
TCTCAGAAACACTATTCCGAAAGTTTAAGAAGATTTAAGACTTAAGAAGAAAAAAGAAAAGGCAAGAGAGAAAAAAACTTCCAAACACGACAACCAATAAAAACTTTTCGTCTATTTTTGAAGGAACTCATAAGTTTGTTGCTGCGGGAACATCAAGCCAACACATCATAACTGCAGGCCGGTCGGATGTGCATGACACTGCTGCACGACGGCACTTCATGAGATCAACACATGACACAAGACGCATGGCACTTCAAGGTATAAAACATCAATTCGAGATCCAGTGTTGGATGGAATGTGTCTCCAAGAGTACTGTTGTTTTTTTTTTTACATCTTCCCTTTCATCTTTCTTTCTTTCTCCTCTAGTCTCTCTTTTTTTCTTCCCTTCTGCTCCTCTTTTTCCCTCTTTCTCTCCACTCTTTCCCTTTTCTCCTTCTCCTCGCTCCCTCCCCATCCCCTCCATCTTACCTCTACACCTCTTACTTCTCCCCTCCCTCTCTCTCTTCCTTTCTCCTCTCTCACTTTCCTCCCTCCCCTCTCCCACCTCTCTCTCCTCCCTTCTCCTCTCTCCCTCTCCTCCCTTCCCCTCCCCTCCCCTCTCTCTCCTCCCTTCCCCTCCCCTCTCTCTCCTACCTTCTCTCTCTCTCCCCTCCCTTCTCCTCTCCTCTCCCCCTCTCACGTCTCCCTCTCCCTCTCCCCTCCCATTCCACATACTTATCTAATAACGTACGGCATACTTCTTCTATGGATGGCCGTGACCGAGTTCATTATGATATTTTTCTTCCTTTTTGAAAAGAGATCCTCAACTTAGGCCCTTAGAAAACTTTTCATAAAATCGTTATTCAAAAGTTATGTGAACTCAGACTCAGTTATTTATTTAGCTATTACTATTTTTTTTATAATGATTTGTATTTAAAATGTTTCATGTTAATAATATGACTTCCAGAAAATAGACAAATTTTGGACTGGTTCCTTTTCCTCGTATTCAAAAGATAGTACATGATATTCCGTTGTTGATATACAATT
>NC_051413.1:28912924-28913193 GCF_015228065.2 Penaeus monodon
CTGTAATAATGTTCTCCCTTGAGTCACATTACCTTCCCGTTGTGCTATTAATCTCCAACTAAAACAGCAACGAATTGTAACCCATAAATACTATTAACATGATTACGCATAAAACTGAATTACACACAAACAAGCATAATAACAATTCAAAAATAAACCTTTGACAACTATAAATCGAATGTCAGACAGGAATCAATAATCTTATCACATCTCTAACTATTGTTTCTTTTCTGTGCGACTTGGAATGTGAGCGTCATTTGATTGGAATT
>NC_051413.1:28913445-28913616 GCF_015228065.2 Penaeus monodon
CAGCTCTACAACCCTTTCACCAACACACTGCACCTCCACCCCCCACACACACACCGTAATCACCCCGCAAGAAGGTGACTCTCTGGGTCAGTAGAGATTCGCAGAGATAAATCCTGAATTCTGAGAGTTGAGTCAACATCATCCAAGTTCCTTTTCTCTTACTCTTCAACC
>NC_051413.1:28913778-28914001 GCF_015228065.2 Penaeus monodon
GAGACCCGAGGAGATCCACGTAACCGAAGGAATGGAATAGCTGTGACCCTGAAGAGTAGGATGTATCCCCAAGAGAAAGTGTCTTTAGAGGAAGTGAATATGTCTGTAATGAAGGAATATCCCGTGAGAGATGGAGGAGATATTGCGCGGAGAAGGAACGACAATAGAAGTGCAAGTATCGTTTTCACAAGGAGAGGAAGAAACAAGGTAAATGAAAATGGAA
>NC_051413.1:28914328-28914990 GCF_015228065.2 Penaeus monodon
CACACACACCAAGAACGTGATAACACACCAACAAACGCCCGTAAACAGAAAAAAAACACACATAGTGTCCCAAAACCTTCCCTCCGTCCCTCTCTCCATTCCCTCTCCCCTATCTCCCTCCCCTACCCACCGCCCGTATCTCCCCCTCCCCTACCCACCGCCCGTATCTCCCCTCCCCTACCCACCGCCCGTATCCACTCACCTGCATAATCCTGAGTATAAGTGTCATCTCATTGAAGTTATACTCGAGTGAGAACTGGATCTGGCCGACGTTCTCAGTGGGCTCAGAGGTGTCGATGTACATGTCCACGAGGCTGAGGGATCGGTTCTGGAAAAACGCCATCTGCGGGGACAAAAGTGTGTTACCACCTGGCAGGCGCACTTCCTGGCCATGACTCCCGATAGATGGGGAAACATGGCCAGGTGGTTTAGGTTTTTATTATGGTAATAGTATTGTCTTTTAAGTTATAAAGGTACAAGCTGATGTGAATGAGAGAGAGAGAGAGAAATAATGTGATTTTTTTTTTACGTGTTTAGTGCTCGTGACGTCATAGATGCATGGTGACGTTACCTGAAAAATGATGACGTCACACTGTTTGGTGGAAAAATACCAAACGGAAAAAGTGAAAGAGAGAAGTTATCTTATCTTCATGTTTCAAGGA
>NC_051413.1:28915261-28915791 GCF_015228065.2 Penaeus monodon
AAAAATATATATGCACTGAGTGAAGCGACCATAGAGAAGAACTGCCGAGTGACTGTACTTACTCCGATCACTGGTCAAAATCCACTGCTTTCTTATTTGTTCGAATCACATCAATAGACTTTCTCTGACTGCAAAGGTCACCCAACGCCCTGCTTTCCCAAGGGACTGACCTAGCGTGTCGTTTCTGCGAGGGGGTGGTTGGGGGGGGTAACGGTTGGGAGGTTTCATAGTGTATTGTGTTGGATTCCCCCCCCCCTTTATTATTCCCTCTGTTTCATCTACCTTTTGATCTTTTCTTCTACCATCCCCCCCTCCTTCTATATCTGTCTTATATTCTCTCTCCTCTCCGCGGTTGTCTACAGCCTATTGTCTTTTTCCTTTTAAATTCTCTCATGAAAAAAATGTCTTTCTCTTTCACTTCTCATTCTCTTCGTCACCTTTTGATATTCTATCTTTTTACGTTTATGCTTATTTCTGATGAATCAGATCCCTGTCTTATTTTCTCCCACTTAGCAATGTTTTTCTTTTAC
>NC_051413.1:28915890-28917012 GCF_015228065.2 Penaeus monodon
CCCAAATTATTCTATCCGAAGTTAGTCCTAAACTTCAAGTAATTCCTACAAAGTTTTCCTAGCTTGGTACATCCACTTTTATCTTGTTTACATAATATAATCTCAACAGGCAATGTTCTACAAGTCAACATCGCATGGAATATGCAATGACGAGTTCATATTGTTCAATTCGTTACTAAGGTTTATTTACTAGCTTTTAAAATAAGTGCTCGTTCTAAGTGTATTAACTGTACTACTAATTACACTACCTACACACTTTTGTTATTTAAGTGTACTAAGTATATATATATGTGTTTAGATTCTAAACTACTGCCTATTATACTAAAGATTTAGTAACATGGGGCTATGGGTAATTTATCTTTCATAAACTTTAAAACCATATTTACTGCAGACCTTATGCATTAAAAAAAGTTGGATGAATTTACAAAACTGTGGCATTTTGAAAATCTAGCACAGAATGTTCCACAAATAAAAGATTCATGGAATACCAACACTGAAACAGGTGCATTATAAACAGTTATAGAAATCTGCAAATATTCAAAGCAAAAAAATATCCATGAGGAACACAGTACGAGCAGTCCACTGAGATGTTCTTAGATGCCGATACAGCTGCACAGGTCAAGGCACAGAGTTACTATGTATATATACGATGCACGTGTAAATGATACATGTAAATGGCATAAGTAAAATGACACAGGTAGATGACACAGCTAAATGACACAATGAGTCAAATGATTTGAAAATAAATTACTTTGAAGACAGGCACTATCAACATTATTCCACATTAATGATAACAGGTAATGATAATAATGGTAGTAACAGTAATAATATTGGTGGCAGTAGTAATACTGATTATCAGATGACACACACTGATCATAACCTTGCATCGTGCATGCCGCCATGGTTCCCTAACACTCAAGTCACGTGGATCTTGTCCATGCAAGGGGAAGAGAGAGGGCTGGGGAGGGAGGGGGAGTTAGAGAAATAAAAGGGAAAGAAAAGAAAAATAATTTAAAGAGAAATAGAAGGGAAAAGGAGGAATAGAAGGGAGAAATTATTTAAACGGAGATAAAAGGTGGTAAGGAGGATGAGAAATTATCATTATTATTTTTTTGAGCAGTA
>NC_051413.1:28917078-28917439 GCF_015228065.2 Penaeus monodon
GGGGGGGGCGAAACATTAAACGCAGTAGACAAAGTCGAAAACGCGAAAAAAAGAAAGAAACCAAAAATACAAGAAATAAGATAATGACACAGAAAAGGATTCGGAATAAAAAGTAGAAAGGTAATTTTAACAGAAAAAGGGGGGGGGGGGAAGAACCAAGGATACGAAAGAGGAATAGAAGAAACGTGGGAGAAGGCGACGACGAAGGCCATGGAGGGACGACAATGCGAGGGAGGGAAGGGAGGTCCTAGACAAAGGACAGCGCCACGAGAGAGCGCTGCCATCTTCTGCGTGCAAACGAGTAAACGAGTTGTAGGTAAGAGCACTGGGGATTTTCATTCTTTATTATCATTATCATCGG
>NC_051413.1:28917569-28917809 GCF_015228065.2 Penaeus monodon
CTCTCGCTTGGTAGTTAGTGTCTCAGAACTCTCGTTAAATTAAGAGATTCACTTTAAGAACGTATCTGACAGACACACGACATTTTTTTTTTTAAGGATGTATGATGTAAGCGAGTCATTAGGAGACTCAGAAAGGTACAGGATTCATGGAACTACATCAGAGGGTTTTGTGAGTTCCTGAAGGACACGCGGTTTAAATGAAAGACTTGTAGCTGAATGAGGTAGGGATTATGAGACACG
>NC_051413.1:28917835-28917899 GCF_015228065.2 Penaeus monodon
AAATGGGGTATAGCAACAAACCAGCATATGTTCAGTTAGGGTCTTAGAGAAGAGGCCGCTGGTT
>NC_051413.1:28918411-28918570 GCF_015228065.2 Penaeus monodon
CGCATCCATCTGCAAGTGGACGCTGTCTCTGACGCCAGGAAGGAACAGCAGCTTAATGGGAATCCCGGAAGGTCATTTCAAGCGGACGAACTCCCAGGGCGAGGCACAGATTCCCGTAGGACCTCCTGCTGAGGATTATTTAAGGTAGGATTGGGGGCT
>NC_051413.1:28918616-28918816 GCF_015228065.2 Penaeus monodon
GGAAGAGGAGTCCAAGGAGATTGAGGCACAGGACACCAAATTAGGACAAAGGGATGACTGAAAATGAGCGAGTCGCATGAAAGGGACACATCAAGGGAGGACACTGTATAGATTTCAGATACAAGGGACGCCACTTCGGGTTTGCTCGCACTTAAGTCGGATGCAGAAGATCCCGACGACTGCGCTTGCAAGGATTGACT
>NC_051413.1:28919802-28920042 GCF_015228065.2 Penaeus monodon
TATTCACTCACTCATATTAAGCGTAAGAGAATGATTCGGCAAAATTGAAGACCAAGGAACACCCCAAGGGAATAAAAAGACTCATTAAGATGACGAATTAATGGAGATTCTAGGCGATTAAAAAGGGGGGGGGATTATTACGAAAAGGAAGAATGAGAGAGAGGAAAGATCAAAGTGAAAGAGGGGAAAAGTGTATGAGACGAAGTGGAGAAAAATTTAAGGGGATGAAAGTTGCCCTAA
>NC_051413.1:28920067-28920496 GCF_015228065.2 Penaeus monodon
GAGAGTGTAGGAAAACGGGCTTGATTTATGTGGCGAAAAAGGCAAGATTTTATTTTAAGGGAGAAAAGAATTTAAGAGGAATTAAAGGGTGATGTGAGAAAAAAAAGTATGATAAGGGATTTACGGGAGTGATATAAGAGAGCTAAGGAAAGAGGGATTTAAGGACCCCAAAAAGGGAGGATTTAGGTGACAGAAACAGAAGGAGGGGACCTAAGAAGACAAGAAAAAGAGGGAATTTAAAGAAGACAATAAAGGTTGAATTTAAAGAAGACAATAAAGGGGGAATTTTAAGAAGACAATAAAGGGGGAATTTTAAGAAGTATATCAAATGATGAGCGATTTATAAAAGAAAATAAATCAAAATTTATAGAGATTTCTATAATGGGTGTTTCAAGGAGACAAGTGGTTACAAACACCTAAGTTATTCTT
>NC_051413.1:28920573-28920819 GCF_015228065.2 Penaeus monodon
TAAGGAGAGGGAGCAACGTAGAGGATAATGACAAACACGTTCAAGATATTTAGTTAACTATAATGTTAGTTATATTCTTAATTATATAATTTAATGGTGAGGGGAAACGAAGTTAGATTACGTCGAGAAAGTATCTACGTCACGTTACCACAACAAACTACCAAACACATAGATAGCTTCGATAAAAATATAGCAAGAAAAAAATATATCAATTAAGATTATTCATTATTCCAAAAGTGACTCAGA
>NC_051413.1:28920851-28921380 GCF_015228065.2 Penaeus monodon
TGCATGAGGCGAAATCCGAAAGATTTTAGTAGAGTTTCAAAGTCTTGGGGGGTAAGGGGGGGGGAGGGGAGAGCTCATTTTCGCGTCCTCAGCTGCTGTAAGTCGGCATTGGAATCGTATTACAGGACGTTACGTGGCGCTGTAATTTGAATGTAACGCCTTGAGATACCCCCCCCCCCGCCCCGGTAGTGGTGATGATGCAAAGTGAACGACGCAACACCACAAGCAACGCCGAGTCTCTACGCCGCACCAAAACCCAACTCCCAGCGAGGTGCATCAAGCGAGGGAGACTTATCAGGTAAACATTATGCAAGCTCGTTGTGACGCCGCGGAAACACATTGCGGGGAAGCTGTCACGCGCGCCAGGGCCGAGATGCAACTACGCGCGTTACAGGAGCCGAGGGGCCGCCCCGACGCGCTGGCTTTCCTGACCTTTCTCGGGTAATAAAGGGGGGAACATCTGACCTTGCCTGAAGCCTCACAACGGTGTCTACACGCGTTGTGTCTCCCACGCGAAGCGGAGCCCTCG
>NC_051413.1:28921477-28921551 GCF_015228065.2 Penaeus monodon
GCACAGCCTCTGGTAGGTATGTGAGAGGAGCCTTTCTCTCGAGCTCTTATCTTTTCTTTCTTATTTTCTTCATT
>NC_051413.1:28921718-28923312 GCF_015228065.2 Penaeus monodon
GAAAATAGCGACCTAACACAGCATGAACTCTGCCCTTCATCGATTTTTTCCCCCGATTATTTTTTTCAAGGTCACATGAATAAACAATCCTCTTTAAGAAATGATTCAAGAATGTTTTAGAGGACTGTCTTCAATGCAGATTGTCCTCCTGATGAAAACCTAATCAGAAAAAAATATATGATTATCTATATGTACATATATTTTCTCTCTCTCTTTTATTTTCCTAATCGTTATTACAAGATTATCATAATCTTCTTTAAAAAAAAATACAGAAGTGAAAAAGGCATTAAGTACAATCGCCTTAGGCTGGCTTAACGCAAATCAAGCAACTGTGTTTGGTGTTTGTCTCTCTCTTTTTTTATCACCTTATCTAATTCGTTGTGGATGAAAAGGCTGGTTTAGCGATAAGAGCAGATCAGGGCGGTCAGGGTAAGAGCTTGGCCCTGACTAAATGCTACTGTGCTTGTGGGCGTTGAATCCAGGTTCTGAGGGGGGGTAGGGGAGGGAGGCTGTTTACATCCGGGTTCTGGGTTGTGTTTCTCTCTCTTTTTTTTTAACTGGTGCGTTCGAGAATGCTGAATAGCTGAATCCATTTTTTTTAAAGGGAAAGGGTTGGAAATATACAAGTAATCATATACTGTGTGTTTTTTTTTCACTCTCAGAATTGAAATACAAAATGGCTTTGATCTATGAATTCATTAGTTAATGTAGCACATGGGAATGTCATTCCCACGATGATCATTTGTATATTTCCGGTCATATAAGATCTACCTTTTACAGTATTCGCATTTCTGAAAGGTGGTGGGTGTTGGTGTCAAAGTGCTGCCAGACAAGAGGTGCGGGCCTTGGTCAAACTAGCAATACGTATGCACGGCTACAATATTCACTACATTGCCTTGAAAAAAATCTATTCTACAACTAGGTTAGTACTGTAATCATAAATACGCACGGTACCAACTCAAGAATTATGAAATAAGACTGGCTAAAGTCAGACCATCTACGAGCTGTAGCTTTCAGCGCCATGATGCATACGTAGCTACGAAACCAAAGTTGTTTAGTCTAGGGAGTGTCAAAGTAAAAAATGTTGGGAAATAACAAACAATGTAAAAATGTGAAAATAAATTCGAGCTGTATACAAGTGGGTGGCGGGGCCCGCCCCCGGTAACTTACTGTTGTTGGACACGACGGGAAGAAGTCAAGGGTAAGAAAAACAAGAGATTAGCACCATCTCCACAGTAACCTAAACATGGCCAGCTACTCGGCCTGGGAACACACCCACCATCAACAACAAAAACATTATGCCAAGTGTGGTAATAGGAAAAAATTATATATATATAGTTAAAAAAACAACACAAAAATGAACCTGTCAGCAGTCTAACTTACGATAGCGTTCCTATGATGTCTACACCACTATTGGTATACAAATCTTATTATAAGCATAACACTATACTCTTCTTCATACACTGTGAAGTCAGAAGGGAAAAATAAAAAAATAAAATTGCCTAGAGCGAAAAAATTATCTTGAGATTGGACTCTGAGTAGCAGTATTACTGACAGATGTTGAAGAAAGTAGAGACTATACTAACAGAGACTA
>NC_051413.1:28923337-28925039 GCF_015228065.2 Penaeus monodon
AGACCTATGGCATTGCGTATGGCAGGTCTGGGGTTTGGGAGGTTGGAAGCAACTGTAAGGCTGGCCCAGTGTTGTTACAAGTGCCACCCGGTTATGCCAACAACCATGTCATTAGAGGAGCCGCTATGTGGACATACAACGGAACATGAGGCCATTCTTGTGCCGGCCCATGGGACACGCCTATGTTCATGACAAAACAACATCATTCTAAACAGTCTCTGACACCGACTACATTCTGAACACTGAGAAGCATCACACTAATATAAGCTAAGGTTTGGATAATGACAGAGAGGTTCACGCTCAGGACTGTAACGAATCACACAGATAACCTCACACTTGGTACTCGAGGCGTGGCAAAGGTTGAGACATGACAGATGGTTGATGCATCCACGGGTGGCGACTACGGTACCCCCTGTCCGCCCCACCCCTTCCCATCAGGGCGAGGGGGGAGGAGAGGCTGCATGAAGATGTAACAACACACGGCAGACATTTACCAACACTCAAGCACCGTGAAAACATCAGGCTCATGACGTCACACTGTACGGGTGGCCCACACGCGTTGACGTCGACCTCGTGTGACCTCGGGTGACCCCCGGGGACTCTCTCTGGCTCTTGTCTGGTGTCTGGCTGACGGCTGGGACTCAAGTTCACACTCCAGCACTCTAACTTTGGCTCTGGGCACTTCCATTCACTCTGTACCTGGGTCTCGCTACACATGTGCCTGGAAACCCTGTCAGTCGCTACCCTTAAAGCCACTCTTTTACTTATTCTTCTAAAAATTACTTATCATAACACACTTTCAAAAATATCAAAAGGAAACTTATGCTCTGTCCACACGGCAATAGTATCATCCACTCCGAATTCTCGTTAGCACACTGGCCAGCACCACAACCTCATACTCAGGACTACAGCCTCATACTCAGGACTGCAACCTCATACTCAGGACTGCAGCCTCATACTCAGGTCTACAATCTCATACTCAGGACTTTAACCTCATACTCATCACTTCATCCTGATATTCAGGACTACAACCTCATACTCAGGACTGCAGCCTCATACTCATCAGTTCAACCTCATACTCACGACTACAACGTCATACTCACGACTTCAACCTCATACTCAGGACTACAACCTCATCCCTGACTTTCACTCCACCTTTGCCATTTTCCTCCATCTATGATATTTGCAATACCATGGAATGTTCTCCACTTATGTTGTTCATTCCACAAATAGTATCTTTTCCGCCTGTATTGCTTTCTCCACACGTGGCATTCACTTCAACCATTGCATAATCTTCATCGGTATTTCACCCATCTATGGTATTCACTCCAGACGTGGCATTCATTCCACCTGTGGTATTTTCTCCACTTCAGCCATGGCAAGCTCTGCACCTATGCTTATGAATCCACCTTTCTCTCCACGCACGGTATTCAGTCATCCACCTTATCCACTCGTTTTCCCATCGTGGTGGAAATGTAACACATACCTTGCATTCTAGATTTTCTCCTTCTTTATCACTCTTTAATCCGTAATCAATATTTGTTGCAATCTAAACTATTTGCAGGCTACACATTCATCCCCCCCCTGCTCCCCACACACACATGTTTTAATCGCAAAGTTAGCAAATAGCACAGATTAATTCTCGGTAAATCAGCACCAGAATTTTCCACCTCTTTTTTTGAGATTCTTTGTTTCTTCCGTT
>NC_051413.1:28925245-28925380 GCF_015228065.2 Penaeus monodon
TGCTTTTCGTATCACTCAAAGTCACCATCACCCCTTGTATTACATCACGACCGCTAAGAAAAGTTTCTTTTACACGCCTCTTTCATGAAGATATTAAAATTGTTTCTAGATTTAAACTTCAAGAATCTCCACTCC
>NC_051413.1:28925438-28925662 GCF_015228065.2 Penaeus monodon
TCCTCCAAGTTTCACTTTCTTAAAACTTCTTTTCTTCGCGTTTCATTTCAATTGTCAACCGTCCCTTTCGTTTTTTGTTTTGACGGGATACTTGGTCCATCCTGGATTTACACGATTTTGATTCTGAACAAATGCATTGCACACAACTCATTTTTTTGTGAACACGAGGAACACGCTGATTTTCCACTGTAACTGTTTTTTTTTCTTTTTTATGCGATTATGAG
>NC_051413.1:28926648-28926884 GCF_015228065.2 Penaeus monodon
GCCGAAATCCCCGCGTAAACGCCGCTTTCCGAACGTTCACCTTTACAAGATAACTCAGCAACACGCCGTCATTGCAACCTCGAGTCTTCGTCTAATATGCATGTGTCAACTTTTCCGATGTCGAGAGCGGCAACGACAGTCTCAGTGCTCAGTTCTGGAGTGTTTTCCAGGGGGCGCCAGTTACATGACCCCGAATATGGATCAAGGATTACTGTTTAATAGCCTATGGGTGCGTT
>NC_051413.1:28927366-28928040 GCF_015228065.2 Penaeus monodon
CTAAGTATATATGTATGTGTCTACACAAGATGCAAACACAGACATATTTACGTGCAAATGTACGTAATGTTTTTATATAAGCATGAAATACATGTATTTCAAAGAAGGATCTTTCTTCTCCACCCCCCTCCCCCTCGCTCCTCCCCACCTCTTATGGTAAAAGAAAAAAAAAATCATGAATATCCAATGGATCAAAGTTGAAATCATGGCCCGACGTAAAAGTTTTTCTCCGATACCAAATTTTGCGGAGAAATGAAAAATGCTGTTACGGAGCTCAGTTGCAGGGACGTGTCATTCAAGGGAACAATTGCAGTTCAACGTTTTTGTTTTTGGTTTGGTATCCGACGCCATTTTGAGACGCGGGGAAAAAGAATGACGTAATATCTCCCCTTTTTCCTTTGCGTTTCTTATCTAATGTTGCTATTCTCCTTGCAAGAGCTTGATGTTTGACCCGATTAAACGGAACAAAAAATATAAAAAAAAACAATTTACACAGGCTTGTGTAAAACGTGTATTCTTAGATGTGTGTGTTGATACGGACTTGCAGACATGCACAGAAGTCGGGTCGTGAGTGAAGCTTCGAAACCTTCCAAATGTAAATCCATTTGGGTGTTTGAAACGAACTTCGAAACGCATTTAACAAGCGTTTTGACTGCGGCTGTACAGTGATTGCA
>NC_051413.1:28928458-28928686 GCF_015228065.2 Penaeus monodon
TGCCATGCAAGACCAAAGCAAGTGCTGAAAAAAAAAATTACACAACCTAATTTTTTAAATTGAGTTTTCCTTCTGTTTGCCAACAAGGTCAAGTGTTTTGCCATTCAAGCGCTTCCGTTTAGGCGTTCTCTCCAAAAGTTCTAAAGCCGATTTGACTAAACCAACGGCACAGCTGTAACAACACTTAAGGACAAACTTTTTCCACTCAATCAAATCTTGCCACGGGGA
>NC_051413.1:28928734-28928852 GCF_015228065.2 Penaeus monodon
TCTCTATTCTCCGTCCTGGTGAACGCGCGAGAGGTTTCCACGCTCTTGAACACTCACTCCCCTCGCCGGAGTGACAAAGGTGAACAACCTGGAGACATTTGACGAAGAACACACACAC
>NC_051413.1:28929561-28929799 GCF_015228065.2 Penaeus monodon
ACCCGTCCACCCATCAATACATCTATATATCTCTCCTTTGGACCATAGCTGTAAAAGTTCCTCCCAACAGACCACAATACCGTTATCTCGATCCGCTCATGAGAGATATCTGAAGCTTACCCTTGGATAAAATGTATGATAAGAGCATCCCTTTCCAGAGTACTGCCTCGGAGAGGAAGGGATATAGAGATCAGTGCAAAGATAGGTAAATAGGTGGGTTATTGTTGATGGTCCAATA
>NC_051413.1:28930239-28930533 GCF_015228065.2 Penaeus monodon
CGCTCGATCGGTTCGCAACATTTGTTTTTATAAATCACGAGCTAATACCTTGGATTTGGAAACGAATTACTGTAGGTAATGGAACGGTCTCTGAAATAGACCAGCTTATGCAAAAAAGGCTTATCGCTTGATAGCATTAGAAATAAAATTCATTATGCAAATGATTTAAAGAGAGCCCATCGAGGATAAATCGGTTGACAGGTAAACGTGTTATCGATACAGATAGAGTTAATTAATAAGTCAGGTATTTCAGTAGCATTTTGATCTGGAATAATGTTACACCTTATCCTCATA
>NC_051413.1:28930632-28931004 GCF_015228065.2 Penaeus monodon
AATAAAACAAAGTTAAATACAGATAAAGGATAAAAAAAAAACTGAACAAAAACAAAGATAAAAACGACCTTGAGCACAATCGAAACCTGCTACAATAAAAAAAAAAAAAATAAAAAGACGAAAATAACAAATAAAACGAAATAAAAAGACAATTAAACAAAGGCAATATCAAGCCCAGTGCAACACCCAAAACAATAACCAGTCACTGCAATAATAGCATAATGGCCAGCGATAAAGGCCCAACGCAAGACTGGACCATAATAATCAAGGACTATTAAATCGATAGACTACTACAGGAACAGGCTATTGTAATATCGGGGGTTTAAATACCTGGGTGGCTGCAGCAGGGAAGCGTGCATGTGCGAACGGGAC
>NC_051413.1:28931314-28931425 GCF_015228065.2 Penaeus monodon
AGCAGAAACGTAAGATATGTGGAACAAACACAGCTTCCTACAACAAACATACAACCTAAATCAACTTGAATAACGTTTCAATGTTTCAATAGTTAAAATTATATAACTCGA
>NC_051413.1:28932817-28932899 GCF_015228065.2 Penaeus monodon
GGAAAAATTCTAGACTATAATTAAATAATACTAACGTTAAGCCAGAGCGGATTAAGTCAGTAAGTTAAGGGCTTAATTTTCT
>NC_051413.1:28933765-28935557 GCF_015228065.2 Penaeus monodon
AGTCATTAACTTTCTTAAGACGAAATAAGGGCGGCTTTGGTATATAGAAAAAAAGAGAAAAAAGGGGTAAAAACACTGTTAGAAATTTACAATTAACCCTGATCGTCGGCGCTGTACATTTGTCGAGGCAAACACACCAGTCGCCCACTCAGCGCGTCCATTTTAAGATGAAAACCAGCAACTCGTTTCTCTCATGCAAGGAGTGACGTTATGACCCCCAACCCGTGACGTAATAACCCACGACGTAATAACCTGTGACGTAATGCCCTCCAACCTGTGCTAAGAGGTGTCAAAGTGGTAGCTTCTCGACTCAGCTCCCGTGCAGTGGCACCTGACACTGGTGGCACTCTCACCCATGGCACTGAGAGGCAACGAGCCTGAACACAAACTGTAGCCATTCATTAAAGGAATCATTGTCCATTTTGCGTTCTGCAATTCTTTTTTTCTCTGCTGTCGGAAATTTAATTCGATTCTGTTCAGTCCAACAGGGAATATTGTTGAAATATTAATGGGGTTGCATAAATTAACTCTTAAATCAGAAGTAGTTCATCTCTTATTTGTTGTTGTTGTACGAATACAATATACGAAATTGTGCGTGTGTATTTTTTCTTCATTTCTATAAAGGACGCGTGTTCAGCACAAATAAAACCCTTTAGAAAATCCAAGTGAAATGGAAAGAAATAAGAAAAACGTACTTGACATTCTCCTAATCCAGAAGATATATATTCATGTTTCTTCCCATACTTCGATTACATGATTGCATGAACAGCGCTCTCTTCCTCGGGTAACTCTTTCGAAGTGAGAGTGTATGAAAGTCGCCCAGGAATTTAATTTTCTCAAAATGCACGGGGGAAAATAAAGCAGAAATCGCGACAGTTTCTCTTCTCTTCCGTCTGTTTCCCAAACTAAAGATGCCTGGCGCATAGATCAGTCTGCGGTCGGCGCGGCGAGAGAGGGGATGGGGGTGAGGGGGAAGGCGTGGGAGTGCGTGAGTGGGGGTAAAGGAAAGGGAAAAGGGCGTGAATACGTGGGGGGTAAGTGGTGGGGAGTAAGTGGGGAGGGGGATGTGTGCGTAGGTGGCCCACGAGCTGCATAGAGGATCAAGGGCAGGCGTGGGTGTCGCTGGACAGGACGTGGGTAGGCAGGTGTAACTAGACGTGTGAAAGAAGGTATAGTTGGGCAAGGAAGGGTGTGGGAGGCCAGTTGTAGTTACGTAGCGCAGGTGGACATGTGTTACAGGTGTAAATATACTGAGGGGGGGGGGGGGGAAGGCAGGTGTAATTGCACAGGTATTGAAGAGAAGAATATGGGAAGACACTTATATCATCTGTAGCTGGATAGGTGCAGCTGAACAGGTGCTGAGAAGGAAGTCGAGAGAAGACACGTGCAGCTGAATAGGCACTGAGAAGGGAGAGAGAAGACAGATGTAGCTAGACAAGTACTGAGAGAGAAGGCGAGGGAAAACACGTGTGGCTCGGCAGGTACCGAGTGGAAGGGCGAGGGAAAACACGTGTGGCTGGGCAGGTACCGAGTGGAAGGGCGTGGGAAGCCAGGTGCAGGTGGACCGATCGGCGCTGTACATCGGAGGCGTGTCAGGTGTCAAGGCCTCTCTCGTTCTCTGTACCATGCGGGGAGAGGGGGAGAGGATGGCCCAAGGTATCATGTATTGATTCTCGATAATCATGAATGAGTTATTGAACAATAGAGGTGAGATATGCATAACTGGTGCTGCCTGTGATGCTTCGAAACAACAAGAACGACAACCCTATACGTTATGCATACCTCGGAGAAC
>NC_051413.1:28935608-28935908 GCF_015228065.2 Penaeus monodon
CAGACATGGAAAACACCCAAGTTAATAAATTTCCTTCCCCCTTTCTTCTTCCCTTCAACGTTTTCCCGACCATCGACTTGGCAACTCCCCCTCCCCTCCCCCTCCATACACCCCAGCGCCAATAAGCAACGTCTTAAAGACAATGATCCAGCATCAGATCTTCCTCGGGACAAAGGAATTCGTGTCTTTATGAAAATTTCCTTCGTGGGACACCGGTGGAGATGGCGCGGGGAGACCATTGAGCTCAACACAATCAACGGACACATTATTGCTGTCTTCGCCTCACACGCTGGGACGCAC
>NC_051413.1:28936413-28937667 GCF_015228065.2 Penaeus monodon
CAATACGAAATTATTAACGTATTTTGTACATAGATTACATCAGTGCCGTTATCATTATACCTTTGTAAATCGTAAGTATTTATGACTTGTTCGAGTTGTACAAGAAAATATCAAGCAAGCAATGGAGATGTTTATAAGTTTCTTGTTTGTGGTTACATTTCCTCTTGTTAATAACGTCACAACAGGCAAGCAAAAACAAACAAAAACACTATGGTACACGAACAATCCCAAAAACGTAAATCTAAACGTATCTTTTACATGGATTACAGCAGCATTATCAACATCATATCCATAATCAGCATAGACGATTATGACCCACACTGTTAAGACAAATAGACAAGAAACATGTTGATAAAAACAAGGGTCGTTTCTTCGTTAAGAGATGGACCAATCCCACCCCGCTTGCCCCTGGGACTCCCGCGGGTGAGTTGCATTTATCGTTCACTGAAGCGCAATTGCACGACATGAACGACACACTTAGAGGCTGAAATAAAAGTATTCTCTTCTAAAGCTTATCCCCACAACAATTCTTTTGTTCTTCCTGCTCGTCCCACGAAGCACTTTCCTTGCCAATTTCCTTTCCTTTTAGTCACATTCCTTACCAATTCCTTGCCAATTTCCTCCTTAAATAATCACTTTGCTTGCAAATTTCGTTCCCTTTTAGTCACATTCCTTCCCGATTCCTTGTCAATATCCCCCGTAACTAATGACTTTACTTGCTCATTTCCTTTCCCAATTAGTTACTAAACTTGCTATTTTCTCCTCCACCCCCTGGAAAAAAACAGGCGCTTTATTTGCCAGTTTCCTTTCCAGAGTAGCAGATTTCCTAATCTGTTTCCTTCCCAATTAGCCATTTTCCTTTCCAACTAAAGAGGAAGAAAAGACCAGGTGCATTCCTTGTCAGTTTGATTTTCCTTGCCAAATTTACCTCCTATCTGTAACAAAACACCTTTGTTTTTCTTCAGCAAACACACAAATACTAGTTAAATACATTTTTTCTCAACCAAACACATTCTACCTCAACTAATCAGATCTCACCTCATCTACGCATATAATACATAAATCTCCCAAACATTATTAATCTCAAGGCCCAGCGTTCCCCCTCCCTCCCTCCCCCTCTACCGAACACCTGACATCGACCTGTCAAGTTCCGAGTCTCCCGCGGGACTTTCTCCTCCTTCTCTCCGTCAGGTTGTTCCTCAGCCAGACGGAGTCACGTCACAAGTCTCGTCCACACACAGATATAACAACATA
>NC_051413.1:28937814-28938640 GCF_015228065.2 Penaeus monodon
ACGCAAACTCCCCGGGATCTGCTGCAACTAACCCCGAAATGGCGCATCTTAATCGTCTGCCTGGAAGTTCTTCACGGACAAGTTGTGCAATTTGAGGGCGGAGTTGTGGAATCATGACGCGTGCTGGAGGATAACCTGGGCAGATATAGGACTGCTTTTAGAACACTGGGGGTTTAAGGAGGGGTGGGGGTGAGGGAGCGCAGGTACGAAATCGGAGGTAGGAGATTAGAAGTACGAAAGTGGAGGTACCTAAAATGTGATTAGGAGATTGGACGTATCAAAGTGAGGTTAGGGCATTGGGGGTACGAAAGTGGGGGTAGGAGGCTGAAAGTACGAAATTGGAGATACCAAAATGTAGGAAGGTGGGGGTGCCAAAGTGGGGGTAGGTGAGTGATTTTACCAATGTGAGGGTAAGAAGGTAGGGGTTGGAAAATGTGGTAGGAAAGGTGCGAACAGGAAAGTGGAGGTACCGAAGTGGGAGAGGAAAAAATGGAGATACCAAATCCGAAAGTGGAGATACGAAAGCGGAGGATCGAATTCAGAGGCACGAAAATGCAGACCCAAACGCTGTTGGCAGAAAGTGGATGCCCCAATGGGTGAAGACAGGGAGTGGAACCATCGATAGTGGAAGACAGAAAATGGAAGGGAGAAAGTGGAATCTCCAAAAGTGGAAGACAGAAAGGGACAGGTAGCAAGTGGTAGAATTTGGCGATTGGATGATAATAGTTGCGGATACAGGATAGCTTTTACAACATGGGTTCCATAACGAGGATTTAGCAGTTTCAGAATGCACACCAAGTGATATCTACGTTTCATTGTTACAAAA
>NC_051413.1:28939271-28939486 GCF_015228065.2 Penaeus monodon
AAAGTGGAGAAAAAGGCGTAGAATAAGATCTAAGAATAGAGAGTGGCCGGGAAAACTTGGAAGGTAGAAAACAAGCGGAGAATTCGGGAAAAGAGGCAGGCAGTGTGGCAGACGAGACGAGAAAGGTAGGTGAAAGTTCACACAGTAGAGTGCTTCGCTGGAATAAAAAATGCATCAGTCCGGCGGGGGAACACGGGCCATAAACGATTCATATC
>NC_051413.1:28939530-28940351 GCF_015228065.2 Penaeus monodon
GTTACATGATCCACCATGAGGAACTCTTTCGCGTATATGAATCTTTGAGTCTTAACCGCAGTCGTGGAGGTAGAGGAAGAATGATAAACACCGAGACGTGACCTACGTGCGTGACCTCTGACCTTATAGCGGGCGAGTCCAACCCTCGGGCTCAAAGAGAAGATAGACAGTTGCGGTGGCCACGTGAAGGCATACGAACGATATATGTTATATTGTTCTATACCTCACCAAAAAGAGGGAACGGAGAATCATACTAATGATTCTACGAAGAGGATCCGTTCGTTTCTTTGGTGAGTGTGTTGATATGTCAGGATTTTTTTTTGGCCTGTTTATAATACACTTTTGAAATCATGAATAAGCTGGAGGAAAAGTGATACTGATGAAAAAATGGCATCATATACTGTTGTTGCAGTTCATAATACACTGCACATTCACTAACTGGATACATCTTGCACCCACAACACACCAGAATATAGTCTGAATATAAAATCCTAAATACACATGTGGTATAAATTATATGAAACTTGATCTAAGGGCCATAAAAGTCTCTGAAAGGACTTATTGAAAAAAGTTTGCACGGAGCACTGATGTAACTGAAACCCGGCGTGCTCAACCCGTAGATTTCACCGACATGGGCCGAATGAGTGGGCTTGAATGAAATGACTTATTAGATCTATTTGTGTCTGCCGTTTTGCTTGTCGGCCAATTGCGGTAGAACATGTCCGGCGAGGAGTGCAGGTAAATTTTACGGGACATGCAATTAAGGGGAAAATAGACGCCGGGTACGGACTCTGCTAAATTTGATTAAAGTTAGCGAGGAA
>NC_051413.1:28941243-28941924 GCF_015228065.2 Penaeus monodon
CTTTACTGTATAATTATTCACCTGTAATGTAATTACCGGCTGCCCGTGATCCCATCCACTGTAAGGGTGACATTAACAAGCTCAGCTCTTAACATAAAACTTTCCTCGTTATTTGATTACAAAGGGGGCAGCAGTGGCCGTCATTGGGTATCAGGAGGTTTAAGGGAATAGGGAAGGTACACAGAAGGTATTAGGGAGTAGAGAGGTGTAATAAGGGTGCAAAGGATATTAGGGTTTTAGGGGATGGGGAAAAGTCTCATGGGGCATTAAGGGAGTATCGAGGGATATTAGGGAGTGTTAGTGGGAGGTATCAGGGGGGTAGCAGGGAATATTAGAGGGGGGATAAGGGGGCAGCAGCATCCACCCTAGGACTTAGTGGTGAGGGGGGAGCGGAGGGGAAGTCACAGGTGTAACTGGTCCGCGGTGTAACAGGTGTCGCCATGATCAATATGACAGTGGAAACATGCAATATTAATCTACTGCATTGCAAGTAGCGCATCGTTCCCTTTCAGTGTTCTGTGTTCACGCGACCTGTTTGCCACCTTTGTTTGAACGAAAGCTAAGGAAAAGAAGCGAAAAGAAGTGGTGAATAGGACCATTGCCCCGCTCCATTCTACAGGACGAACGTGGGTCTCCATTGCCCCGTATGTCTGCTTTGATAACATACGTGGGAGAGAAGAT
>NC_051413.1:28941957-28942890 GCF_015228065.2 Penaeus monodon
CACTGTGCAGTCTGATCTCGCATGTGTATAAATACATTAGAATCCATACCCCGTCACTAGAGACTGTTATCAAAATCTTTAAATTCCAAATGTCAAACAAGCGGCAGCGGTTCAAATGGAATACTAATTACTGAGGAAATGAGCAAAGAGACGTTAAATAGAGAGATGTGTTTGTCGCTAGAGAGACGCATGTCGACGTACTCACACACACGTTCCGTCCGTGCATGGCTGTAAGGTACGGCAGTTTATAACTACTATGTTGACAGACTGTGAGAGAAGTTGATGGTTTCTGTATTTTCTTCTGTTTATGTTGGCTACTTTTTCTATTTCTTTCGTTCCATTTATTTCCTCTTTCTGTTGGCTGTCTTTTCCGTTTCTTATTTCTCTTCCTTTCTTCATTTCTATTTCTATTGGCTACTTTTTCCCCATTTCTCTCTTTTGCTCTTTTTCCTTCTCTTCCTGTTGTCTTATCCCTCCCCACCATTTCTCTCCTTTGTTCCGTTTCTTTCTGTTCCTGTTCCTTCTATCCTTGTTCCTGTCATCTCTTTCTATTTCCCTTCTATTTCCTTTGTTTAAATCGGATCACATACATCATATAATTTCCGTTCCGCTCCACACGTTCATTACAAAATTCACGTAAGTAACATAACAAGAGATGCTTGGAAGTGCCTCTATTACGTATATTTTTACTCCTGTAACGTATCAATAATCGAGAAACATAATTGCATAATCGTTGTTTGTATATCAAAGTCCTGAGCGAATATATCAACGAGGAGGTGAAGGACAACCGTGTTTCCATCATGTCCATTATCAATACACTTAGTAATGCTCGAGGGTCCCGCAGCTGATCTCGGACCCCAATAGATACATTTTATTTCATGATTATCAAAGATATCAGTTGTAGGGTATGCCATTATAACATCTGCATAGATA
>NC_051413.1:28945651-28945887 GCF_015228065.2 Penaeus monodon
TAGAGCAAAATTTCAGACTGATTAACATTGGCTGTTCATCCCTCGCACGGTAAACAGGAACCAGTGGGAGGAAGAGGTATTATGCCTCCATAAATGATAAACAAACACCGCCGGCCTCCACGTGCACACAACCCAACTCAGGCGCGGCCGACACTGGAAGACCTCGAACTAACTTTGCAGAAACAACCGGAAAAATAGCTAACTGGCAACCTCGATATATCTGGCCAGGAAGCTGA
>NC_051413.1:28945920-28946283 GCF_015228065.2 Penaeus monodon
AGGAAATGGGCGTGTTAGGAGAGGAAAGGGGGGGTTATGTTGGGGAAAACTGGGGGAAGGTAGGAAAAGAAGAGGAAGAGAGAAAAGTGTCTGATAAAAAGGAGGAAGAAGGGGAGGATAGAAAGCAAGATGGTAGGAGGAGAGAAGTTGGGGTGATGAAAAAGCGGAGAAAAGGGAGGGAAGAAGGAGGAGGAGAGAGAAGGGGACAGAGAGCATGGGGAGGAGCTAGTGTTGGGGATGAAGGGGTAGAGGGACACCGATTCCCTGACAAGGAAACAGAAGGGGATTTTCAGGCAATTAAGAGATATCCGTTTAGAAAAAAATATGCATAGTTTCAAAAAATATTTGAAAATCCTCAGTGCT
>NC_051413.1:28946809-28947002 GCF_015228065.2 Penaeus monodon
GGGGGAAGAGATCAAGATCCTCCAAGAGACCGAACTCGCCTTAATATCTTTGATTATAAATCGTGACAAGGGCTTTGTTGAAGGCCCGGAAAAAAAAGAAAAAAAGATCCAGTACCATTTATAGCTACACAAACCCGAAGACTAAATTATCCTTTGTTTCGAGACTCCATTCACTTCAATGATAAACCACCGT
>NC_051413.1:28947019-28947354 GCF_015228065.2 Penaeus monodon
TCGAAGAGTTAAAATGAACACCCTGGCAGCGACAGGCTTCCCTCGTTGACATTTCATGCTTGCCTGGGAAACTTCTCGTTTTCGGTGGCGTCTCAAAGGGAAAAAATGAGAGAGAGAGAGAAAAAAAAAAGGCCGAGTCATTCAAACGTCATGCAGCTCGTCATGGACCTTCATGGGAGATAGCGAGAAGCGTCTGACCGCACGTTGATCAAGTAGGTCAGCCTGCCTGCGTGTTCATTAGGCGAAGGTGAGAGGAAGATGAAGGCAGGGTGAGGAAGGTGCGAGTCAATGAGCGAGAGGTGAATGCAGGACGGACGAATTAAGAGATAATGTGC
>NC_051413.1:28947438-28947510 GCF_015228065.2 Penaeus monodon
GGAGAAGCCAAGACGAGTGCCTGTCGGCGGCCAAAGAAAGATGGCAGTGTTAGCAGGATGGTACATATTGGA
>NC_051413.1:28947534-28948168 GCF_015228065.2 Penaeus monodon
GGAGTTCCTTGCCAAAGATCGAGTTACAGCAGTATTGTATTACCTTAGAGCACCGTAGAGACGATCCCCTCCCTCCCTCTCCCCCTTTCCCTCCCTCCTTCCCTCTCCTCCTCCCCCTCCTTCCCTCCCTCCCCACCTCCCCTTCCCCTTCCCCTTCCCCCTCCCTTCCTTCCCTCCCTCTCCCCCTCCTTCCCCTACCACGCTGCGGCTGACACTGTTCTGGAAAGTTCCTTGAAATTGGAAGCCAAACGCGAAGGAGACGCAAATCAAAAAATAATTAGGAGAAAAAAAGAAACCACATGAGAAAGATGAAACACGAGGAGAAGGAAGATGATGCAAGTCGACGCATCAAGAAAAGGAAAAGAAAAGAAAAGATGATGATTAAGACTAAATGTGTATCTCAATTTCGAGATGAAAAAAGAAAAGAAAAAAAGAGTAAAGGCTTTGTCACGTGACCTTCCGACTCGGCCACCAACTATCTCAAGAATTTCTCTTAAAAAAAAAAAAAAATGGAGATACTTTAAGGTCAGCAACAATCTTGTCTCAGGACACTTCGGACACTCTAATCGAGCAGAGGGACGTCCGTTACAAAAAGGACTGGTATTAGCAAGGAGCAAGTTTGGAACATGGGGCT
>NC_051413.1:28948676-28949073 GCF_015228065.2 Penaeus monodon
TATCACCAGCGATGAGAGAGAGCAGCCTCTAGCAACAAGGAGTCGACACAATATTTAATCAGAACACTTTAATTTAATCTAAGACCTTAAGTGGGCTTTAATCGGGTTGGATCTAAATGAAGTCGCTATCAAAGGGGTGCCAAGTGGGAGCTTTATGAACAGAAGGCTGCAACAAGAGCTTTGGTAAACGATGGGGAAAATATAATTAACGAAGCTAGGTCAAGGTTTCGGCATGGAGACGCGAGTAAGTGAAACCTCGAGACGCGAGTAAGTGAAACCTCGAGACGCGAGTAAGTGAAACCTCGGGGAAATGAAGGGAAATAGAGGATTAAGGACGAAAATGGGAGGCTTCTAAGGAGAGAAAAGAAGAAAAGGAAGACGGCGGTGATGGTGAACA
>NC_051413.1:28949466-28949688 GCF_015228065.2 Penaeus monodon
AAGCAAGAGGAACCTGAAACCTGAGCACCGAGCGGCAACTCCCTTCCTTCATCGTGTCGACCAAGACTAAATATTAATCAGGAGCGCGTGAAGGAGTAACGACCTACTTACCAAATTAAACCTTTGTGTTTTGTGAGGAATGAGAGAAAATCCGGCTCTCAAAGCCTCAGGGTATGTTGCTTTCTCGGTCAGTCTGTCAGTCACCGTACTCTTGTCTAGCTC
>NC_051413.1:28949869-28949947 GCF_015228065.2 Penaeus monodon
CTCGTCCTTTACTCTGCCTACCCATTTCAATGTTTTATCTTAAATGGACACGTATCTTTTTAAAAGAAAGATTAGGCA
>NC_051413.1:28950037-28950279 GCF_015228065.2 Penaeus monodon
ATTTACCTCCCTTTAGAACGCTAACCGAAAGCCAAAGAAAACTATTGGATTCTGTGTTCACAAGTCTTAACTTATCTCTTCCAGTGCGAGGAAGCCAAACAAAGAGAAACAATGACCTGGGCGCCATAAGTAACACCTACGGGAGTTTTCCACGTTAAACTCGGGATGTTTGACTTACTTCCTATGTTATTTGGGGGTGGGATTTCGCTGTCGTTTAGTGTAGCGTGATGGGATAAGTAACA
>NC_051413.1:28950478-28950701 GCF_015228065.2 Penaeus monodon
CCAAAGCGTATGAAAGGATCCCAAATATTTATTCATCGTCGACAGGTTATTTGAAAATCATTATATATTTCGACGCTCTTGCATTGCATATTTCATGAATAATTGATTAAATTAAATTTCATTATCCAGCGAAGGTATGGCCATAATATACGATTCACAATAGATTATCATGATGCAGCCTCATTTTGTCGTTATTTGGTAATTTACTTCACTATCAGCTTTT
>NC_051413.1:28951343-28951491 GCF_015228065.2 Penaeus monodon
CCACCCTTCCATCTCCCGTTTCTCTATGACATATTACCTAACATATCTTAAAAAATCACATATCCATTTAAATTGTTCATGCACATTTTCTTTCCCAATAATCACCCTATCGCTTTGATGGTTCAGTCATATAGGAGGTACGAATGAA
>NC_051413.1:28951663-28951889 GCF_015228065.2 Penaeus monodon
TTTGACTGTGCAGAATATATGTGTTCTAATTTCATGAATGTTTTTTTTTTATATAAGCATACATACATTAAAAAAAAGACTTCAAGGTATATACGCGATATTATTATTAAAACAATGCAACCTATCAGTTCCATTTTTTTTCTCAAATTGATTAATTAAAGAAGTGAGATTCAGTGAGATACCAAAGAGCTTCACCTGAAACAATTACGTGTGAATTCTCGCCGTC
>NC_051413.1:28951946-28952338 GCF_015228065.2 Penaeus monodon
CGAATAACAGCCGACGTACAGGACCCTCATTAAGCACTGAATCAAGAGTTATTAGAATAGATCAAGGTCATGGAGCGGCTTTGACCTGTCTTGTTAGCTTAGGACTAATTACCATGATAAGTGTCAAACAGGAATTTAGTGTTGATCTTGTGAGATAAGACACTGAGTTCAGCGCTAGCACCACTGATTTCTTTCACTTTATATCTATTTCTAAGGAGAATATCTACTTCATTTTTCTTGAACCAGTAAAAATATTTTTATTTCTGTCATATCGCTCATGTGGGTCTCAACATATATATTTCTAGATAAACAGAATATCCATTTACCATTTCTTTTCCTTATAAAACAAACAAACAAACTTATTTTCAAGTCATATCACTCACGGGGGTATC
>NC_051413.1:28952409-28952528 GCF_015228065.2 Penaeus monodon
CACACAATTTCTTGTGCTGTGATTTATTTGTGATGAACAAGCACGCTGAATTTTTGCCTTCCCGCTCATGTATTCCGGAAGTTGTTCATTTATCCTTAACGTCAGAAATTCTATTCTAA
>NC_051413.1:28952681-28952940 GCF_015228065.2 Penaeus monodon
TACAAACAGCGAGACAGAAATAAATGGAGAAAGAGGATCAGAAAACAAGGAAGTAAGGAAGAGAAAGAAAGAAAAAAACAAACAAACGAGAGAACCAAAAAGAAAGAGACAGAAAATAAACGCAAGAGAGAAATAATAAAAAAAAGAAAAAGAAAAGATAAAAAAGCCGAAAGAAAAAATCGAAAAAGTGAAAGCGAAAGAGAGAAAAAAAAAAAACGCAAGAAAAGAAGCGAAAGACCCACAAAAGAAAGAGACAAAT
>NC_051413.1:28952994-28953216 GCF_015228065.2 Penaeus monodon
ACCGGCGCAAACCCACCATCTTTCCCCACAAGGCTCCGTAAGCTTACCGAAAGTCTGTGTCAGAATCAAAGGAAATAACTTCCTCTCTTCTTAATTAAATCCTAAAGCTACGCCAAGAAATCTGATCTACGTGAATGGATGGGCGGGTTTCTTGCCCTCTCTTATCATCTTTCTATAATGTGTTTGTTTTCTTTATTTCTCCCTCTTTTGTCCAAAGAACTG
>NC_051413.1:28953352-28953440 GCF_015228065.2 Penaeus monodon
CCCAGGTAATTAATTTTTTTTCTCTCTCTATTTCAGCGTTAATTTATATCGCGAAATCCATCAACTTGTTTTTGGTTCACTTGTTCAT
>NC_051413.1:28953487-28953687 GCF_015228065.2 Penaeus monodon
ATGACCGGAAAGATACTCATTTCCTATTGATTCTTCGCTTCCCGTCCTCTTCGTCCCCCTCCACCTGCTCCACCTTACCCTCTTTCTCCATCTTCTCCTCTTCTTCTTTCTCTAACCTACTTTTTATCTTCTCGTTTGCCTGTTTCTTTCCTTATCCCCTCCTACTTTACATCCTACAACCCCCGCTCTTCACCACATTA
>NC_051413.1:28953978-28954054 GCF_015228065.2 Penaeus monodon
GCTGTCAGACATACCGAGACAACAGACATTGGGTCGTTGTGTACATCATCGAACCAACCAAGATCATCACTGCTGT
>NC_051413.1:28954230-28955166 GCF_015228065.2 Penaeus monodon
GGAAACCTTCACTAGAAAATCTTTTGTGTACTCATATACGAGAGCACATTTTGCTGCAGCACGAGCATCATTTTGTTTTTAAAATTCTATTTTTCTTTTTATATGAAAATTTTAAGGGGTCTGAATACGTGACCTAAAAACACATATATTCATGTTTTTTTTTCTATCGTCGTGAAAAACACCCACACACATCCAGAAAGCAGAAATTTAATATACTTTATTTTTAGATAAAAAAAACGCGCTGGGGGAAAAAATAAAAAAAAGCATATAACCGATTCAATATCCCAACGGATTTTGCTCCGGACGATGACTCCTTCGCTAAATTAAGTTCTGATCCAGAGAACTTTGTCTGTAAATCAACAAGATCTCAAGCCCAATGACTCGAAGCGGCAAATCAAATAAAATCTGAACCCTCCTTATCCCCCCCCCCACCTCCCCCCCTCAAGGTGTTTCTGGTGAAAGCTTCAAATATCCTAAATATCCTAGCCTGTGTTGGGATTCTCAGAGGGCAAAAATGTACCAAGAAATATTTTGCGGTTAGGAGACTAATCTTGTAAAGTCTTTTGATTGAGGACTTGATTCGTGTAGATTGGATAAACAATCGACATGATAGCTGGCTTTATTCTCATATTATCGTTTGGTTTTGGGGCTACACACGTCTGTTTATTTTTGTTGTTTATATAGGGAAAAGGCGCGGAAAACGTATAAAAAAAAAAACAGAAGAAAACTGAGCTAGAAGCAATTCGAACGGCAAGAATTGTCCGATTTCTTGACACGACTTCGGATGAGTAAATATATATTTCATCCAAGAAGTATATAAAATGGTTGACCTTTCAAGATTTTTTTTTTTTATGACAACATAAGCTTGAAGTAAGAGTTTCAGTCCCTACATGTAGGAGCACCTGAAGAGGAAAATGGGAGAAAATGGAATTCCTG
>NC_051413.1:28955523-28955740 GCF_015228065.2 Penaeus monodon
CGAATTTGATGTCACTGGAATAAACACCAGAATAAAGGGATATACGTTTAGCCAGAGCGCCGTTCATGTGACTGGTAGACACTTGAAACCTTTCGCTTTTGACGAAGTGCAAAACAAAGCGATATGGCGGGGGCAGAGGGAGAGAACTCTAAATTTCAATATGACTGACGGCTTGTTAATCTGACTGTCTGTCTGTTTCGCTTTTTGCCTCTTTCAT
>NC_051413.1:28956468-28956544 GCF_015228065.2 Penaeus monodon
CATCGTTTACTTATCTGTACCCCCCCCCCGTATTCCCCAACCGCCCTCCCGCTCTCTTCCTATCTTTCCGGATGTA
>NC_051413.1:28956578-28956643 GCF_015228065.2 Penaeus monodon
ACACCACAGCGCTCTGAAAACATCGTCTTGCAAATGCTGTGGCCAGATCTTTCCTGAATACGGAG
>NC_051413.1:28957058-28957126 GCF_015228065.2 Penaeus monodon
CAGCACACTTTAGGTCCCATTTCCTCAACCGCAGATGAAAACTGAGTTTCGGGAGAATTGTTCGAGGC
>NC_051413.1:28957276-28957346 GCF_015228065.2 Penaeus monodon
ATCTATGCGACATATATACGAACAAAAGTATAGATAACTAGTTGGCAAATAGATCGACAGAGAGGAAATT
>NC_051413.1:28957379-28957585 GCF_015228065.2 Penaeus monodon
TATATCAGATACCTTGAACGAGAGGAAGGCAAAACACACGAAAAAAACAAAAACAGAAGACACGCAGCACGGAACGAGTCTCAACATGATATTGCAAATTGCAACCATAATCTTTTAGCTACTTCGCTCTTTTTTGTTTTCCTTTGGACCCAGCGCTCTCTTGCTTCACAGCCACGCAATACGTTGTCATGTTTTGTGTGAAAAGA
>NC_051413.1:28957732-28960168 GCF_015228065.2 Penaeus monodon
AACAACATTAACATTAATAGTAATGATGGAAAGTAATATGGCAAGATTAATTATCATATTGCGCTCGAAACGGCTTCCCGGTTTGATTGTTTCAAAATGGATCCAAACATTAGTGAAGGTCAAAAGCCAAATATCAAAACAGGTTTTATTTATATTGCCTCAACACTCAATATGCATAACACCCCCTGGCCAAAGCAAAATTCAAGTTCAAACAAGTTCATTTTATATGTGAACGTTATTTTTTGTTAATTTTAGAGAGGTCACTTGCCTCCCTGATAATCAAGGTCAAACAGCAATAAAGAAAGTCTTTAAAAAACCGGAAAGTAAGGTCGTTATCGTAACTTTCAGGTCATAAAAGGTCAGGTCAGCTACCTAATAAAGTACTCGATGCAGTTTATGACTAACCTTTGTGGGAAATAACTCCCCGTGACGAAAATTTCTGACGAACTGTGAATAAATTTAATGTCAAAGTTTCCCTCTCACTAATGGGAAAATTAGGAGCTTTGTAATTTTTTCTCCTCTCTGTAGTGTATTTTTAATTGGTAAAAACGGCCAGAGAGCTTTTTTTCTGCCGTAGAGTGAAAATATATGTAGTTATCATAGTCCAAGCGGACGATATCAAGGCGAGAACAACGTTATATTAGTTTCAAGTTAATGGATTCATATAAAATAGGCTTTTGACCTGAGACAACCAACACGCCCACAACTACAGATATTTGCAGCATATGTTGCCTCCTCCGTGAGTGACCTTATGCAACACGTATGATCCACCTCCACCGCCTGAAGGTCAACCGTAGCGTCATGGTGCAAAGGGATGAGAAGGAGGACACGGGGTGGGGGTGGGGAGGTGTGGGTGTCACAGGTGGGGGGGTATGGGGGATAGAGAAAAGGAAGGCAGTAGATGCGGGAAAGGGTGTGTGGGGAGGGGGTCGGAAGGGAGGGAGGCGAAAGGGGGGTTATGGGGATAAGGGAGAGAGAGGTGGGGGATGCTGGGAGTAGGGGTGTGGGGAGGGGGCTGGAGGTGGGGGAATGGGGGAGGTAAGGAGTGGAGGAAAGGGGAGGGAGCGGAGGACACGAAGGAGATAGCGAAGGAGACGAGAAGGGGGCGAGGGGGACACCGGGTGGTTGAGGAGGGGACGTTGGATATTGCGGGAAGGGGGGGGGGGGAGAACGCAGGGAGGGACCGGAAGACATGTAGAGGAGGGAGGGAGGAGGAGGGGGGGAGAAAGTGGGGGAATAGGAGACCGGAGGATATTAGGTGTGGGAAGGAGGGAGGGGGTACGGAGGACGCGTTCCGTGTGTGGGCACGTATTATCGGCGAACAACTGTTGAATAACCACCGCGATTTCCAAACACCGTGTTTCCGTGCGGGTTCAGGATGCACGCTCCTGCATATGCAAAAGACCCGCTTGCTGACTCTGGCCCATTATTTCGCGTCCGCTGATACGAATCTAAAACAAAAAACTTGGGAGCTTTCGAGGGGGGACTCTCGTAAATGCACGACGCTGCAAAACGCCCCCGAGCCGAGAGAGCATGTAAATTAACCATTGGGCGAGGGCCAATGTGTGAACAGGATGTAGGAACCTGCGACTAATGGATTTATGAAACATTTATCAAACATGCATTGGCTGTGCTTTAACAGAGGGTCTTGTTAATAATGAACAGTACTCTCCTTTGGGTTTAAACTAAAGGATTGCAAATATATAATGTTAATACTGATGAGTTGCAGGGGAAACGGGAGTATAGTGTTTTGGATAATTTTTGGCGACAGATTTTCTAAATTTTCAATATTATCCTTGACTTTTTAAAGTATGTTAAAGGCAGAAAAAAGAAGCCTTGTTTTTTTCTATGTTAGAGATAGAACACAAAGGAAGACCCAGAAGATTAAAACATTAAAAGTGGATATAAAGTAATCAAGTGAAAAAATCGTATACATAATGATGAAAAAGAGAAATTAAATATTCCTACTTTTCTTTAATATAAAAAAACACAAATAAATAATTAGAAGACTGAGACATTAAAATTGGATATAAAAATACAAATGATATACAAATTATATACGTAATTATAAAAAAAGACAGAAACTAAATTTCGCAAAAGCCACGGCTTCAAGCATAAAAAACTTCCACAGAAACACGTCCCTTGGAAAAAAAAGTAAATAGTATTCTTTACAAAAATTTAATTTGAAGAACGCTAGATGTGAGCAAAGGTCAGATGAAAATAGTCATAAACAGAATAACAAATGTCCTCAGCAGAGAGCGAGACGCACCACACGAGCGGCGCTAGAGCATGTTCCTTCACATCCACCAGAAATGAAAACATGTTCCTTCACATCCACAAAAAATCACAACACGTTCCTTCACATACGGCAACCCAAGAGTGAGGCAGCAACAGTGCTTTGACTTGTATCCTTCTTATACTGGGGCATAATGAATG
>NC_051413.1:28960671-28961018 GCF_015228065.2 Penaeus monodon
GAAAGAAACAGAATATATGAAAGTAAGGAATGGAGGAGGAGAAGCAAAGATGAGAAAGACTTAAAAGAAAGAATAAAATGGAAAACCGCAGGGTAAGTGAAGGATAAAGGTGAGAGAAAGAGGAAAAGAGGAGGAGGGGAAGAAGTGAGTAAAAAGGGATAGAAAAAGACAGAGAAAATGTAGAATAAGGCATGATAAAGATTAGGTGATTAGGTGATTAAGAGATTAAAAATAAGATAAAGCAGATGAAGAAGACGAACGAAAAAGAACAAAAGGATAAGGTGAATAAAGAATGCTGAAGAAGAGTGAGAGTATGAAATAAGAAAGAGGATTAAGAACCTAAAAAC
>NC_051413.1:28961486-28961623 GCF_015228065.2 Penaeus monodon
TACTCACCACATTCTGAGGTCTAGCCTCCTCAGAGCCAGGAGACGCTCTTCTCTCGTCATCTTGCAAGAAGCCGTCAACACTAAACGTCTTCACTATGTAAGCTGGAACTGTCCGGATACGTCAGTACGCGGCTGTA
>NC_051413.1:28961660-28961819 GCF_015228065.2 Penaeus monodon
GCCGGGGTTGTATACACTCGGAAACTTCTCACGATTTGCCCTTGTAATAATAACGCGCAGGCGGAGCGGAAGTAATGGCACATCAGCGATGCATCAGAAATGGTAATAAAAAACAAGAGAGGAGAAAAGCAGATGATAGGAAGAGGGAGGGAGGTTGCA
>NC_051413.1:28962553-28962978 GCF_015228065.2 Penaeus monodon
AAAATCCTTGTCGAGAACCATTTCGGTTAAATCGTCTGATGAAGTCTAGTCTGGTTCGAAACGTCACGATTTTGTTGCTGTTCCTTACTCCTTTTTTCTTTTAAATATTATCTAATATTTGGACACACCTTACTGTGTTTACACTTTTTGCTCGCATATACTCATGCTTCCCTGCATTTCAGGACCTGCAACACTCGACGCTCTTAAGCTTCATGCAGCGAAGCAACTCCACCACACAAGGCTGCATCCGGCGAGCTCTATAAAGGCGAGACTGTGCACACACGCCTTGCCTCCCAAACAAAATATTTTCCCTGATTTTTCCCCAAGTGTGAATGAATGATCCACGTACTGTATATTTTCTTGACACGATGCACACTTGTGGAATTGAAAAAAAGAAGAATATGCGCCTCATGGTAAACGAGGTA
>NC_051413.1:28963014-28963431 GCF_015228065.2 Penaeus monodon
TATCCGAGACCTGCATATATGAGAATGAATGGAAATGAAGGAGAGGAAAATATGAGGGTGATAAGCAATTCCGACGCGATTTTGTCTCACGACGGGCGCGTTATCCAGCCATGCCGATGGCGCTATCGTGTTTGGGGGGAAATTCGTTAGGGAAAATATTCGAATTTGCAGCGAATATGAAGCCAAAGATTCGGGGAAGAAATGCATACAGCCGTCTGGATGTGATGGAGAATATGTGTGCCTAGGGGAAAATTTTGGGGAAAAATAAACAAAAAAAGAAAGCAGAATGAAAGGGAATTACATAAAGACGACACGGGAAAAAACGAAAGAAAATACGCATGCAATACAAAAGTAATATACGACTGAGGGTGAATATAAGAGAAAAAGAAATCATAAGCAAAAAAGGGATGCGTTATA
>NC_051413.1:28963461-28963648 GCF_015228065.2 Penaeus monodon
AACAGAGCAGCCGAGAGAAATATGCGACCCTGAACGAGTGTGTAAAAAGAAATGGCGACGAAGTGTTTGGAGAGAGGGGAAACCTACGGGAAGGCGAAGGGTATGAAACCTCGCATTAATATGGAATCAGAATCTGGAGGGCTTGTTTCTGGGCCGTTTGTTTTAGGGGCGAAATTCTCGGAAACCT
>NC_051413.1:28963672-28963844 GCF_015228065.2 Penaeus monodon
CAAGAGGACGAGGCAACATCGAGATCAATATGTCAACACGTGCGGAATCGACCCTGCGGTTTTCCCCTCACCTGCTGGATCACCTACGCCCTGCCGGCTGTCCCTCGGGCCCTTCTAGTTCAAATACCGGCCTACGTCGTCGCCCTCATAGTATCCCTCAGGTCACAGTTGT
>NC_051413.1:28964350-28964730 GCF_015228065.2 Penaeus monodon
ACACATCCCCCAGTGTCATCCCAACACTTTGTCCCACGTCGCTAGCCGTTTCAATACCGGGACACTCTTGAGACATTGCTTCTATTCCCACAAAAATGATCTTTCCTGGAACTTATCCTCAGCCGAGGAGCCCAAGTCAACAACAACCTTCAGCTGGATAAATGTTTTCACCCTAAACTAAACTTCCAAACTCATATGTACGAGTCATCATAGTGCTACGCCTCCGTTATTTTGATGCGCAGATCTCGGCCAAAGCTATTTTGTCGTTTCGTATGATTGTTTTGTTGCTGCTGTGCGATAGTAGTTTGGAGTCATTGATAACCGTTGTGTTAATTGTGCTGGAGAGGCTAGGTCTCGGTTTTCTTTAGTACGATTACGGG
>NC_051413.1:28964881-28965285 GCF_015228065.2 Penaeus monodon
TACCCATTCATCTACCCACACAGAGATATATAAACGTCCTAATATCTGTTTCGCAATTTGCAGAGGATCATTACTCCATTGCTTCGGCCAAATTTCTGGTTATTAATTTCATCACATCATAATTGGTTTTACGGACGGATTAAACGAAAAGCAATTGAGGATTTGATAGGGAATATTGCCAATATCTCGACTCTGCCTTTGAAGTTCATTATGCGTACTTCTGTCTAAGTGAACGCAAATACACTGAGCATATCTTTGCTGTCTGTGTGTGTGTGTGGGGGGGGGGGGTCGATCGTCTTTCCTTGCTAGCGCTGTCACGAGGGGCCTTGGTCGTGGGGGTTGAGTGTGAGTATTTTTGTTTATCTTTGTTGGGTAGCAAGGGCAAAGCACACGGACACGTTCAA
>NC_051413.1:28965370-28966171 GCF_015228065.2 Penaeus monodon
TGAACTGCTTATCACGTGTGTATGTTATACAAGCTGTGTATGCGCGTGCATGTTCGTTTGTACGTGCTTGTATTTGCACGGGCACACACGTGTGTGATACATTAACATTCAATTGGCATCTCGAATAGCGTCAAAGAGCTTTTGCTAATCCATCACTTATCATATATATATGTGTGCATCGTTACATCTGCGGATATTCATGAATGTATCTGTGAATATTCATGTATGCATGCATTGATGTTTATTTATTATCCTGTTTGTGTATAAGTGCTTTTACGCTTAATCAATTACATACACGGGAGACTTGTTTACAGCTCGCAAATTTCATGCATACATGTATGTTCACATCCAGCATGAAGCAACAACAAAATCAAAGAAATTGAAATCGTTCCCGTACGTCATTCACACCTGCTCTCCGCCACTCATGCCGTTTTGATCAGCTCATCATTATAACAAGAACAAGGACGAGAGACACGGCCTTCTGGAACGTTCCGGTGTCGGCGACGCCTGGAACGGCACTGAGTCAGAATTCCCGGAGAGGCAGCTTTAACGGCCAATTTATAAGTCCTCGACGTTGCTTCGTCCGGAGTAAAAATGTCCATCTTGAAGGCATGACAATCAGCGTCCACTCAACCGCCCTGGACCTCACTCGTGACCTGCAATCGGAGGTGGAGGCGCTGACGGAGGGGGGGGAGGGGGGAAGGATGTGGGCGGATGTGGATGGGTTCGCTGGCGGGCGATGGGTGAGGGCGGGGAGGAATGTAGGGTTTTCGGATCTGTGTGGGTGGGATTTGGGTCTGG
>NC_051413.1:28966205-28966735 GCF_015228065.2 Penaeus monodon
TTTGCTAGTGAGTTTCCTGCAGGAGCATGGAGTAGACGGTAGAGCCACGTTTTCGTCCGTTTTTTTGCCATATTTTCCCGTTCTCATTTCCTCGCCGATCTGTCATGTCCTTTTATTGTCATATCCCTAGCCTAACTGTCAAGTCCCCCGGTGTCACATCCGTATCCGAACTGACATAATCTTCCGTTGTCACATCCTTGGTCGAACAAGCCATATCACACCCTTGACACATCTGTCATGTACCCTCCTTCCCTCGCGTTGCCTCCTTCGTTCCCCCTCCTTGCCATGCACCCCTCTTTCGGAATCTCGATCTGCCCCCCCCCCCCTCCGAAAACGTCAAACCATCAGCCCGCCGATTGAGCCATCTGGACAATTTGTCGTGAAGTTGTTCCAGCACAGACTTGAGTGACTCTCGCTCGCTCTCAGCTGGAATAAAACCCTTTTCTTGTTCTCTGCTTCGCAATATCAATCTCAGGTTGCCTTCCCCACCCCCTCCACGCTTCGGTGCATGAGTACACACACGTACACGG
>NC_051413.1:28966825-28966900 GCF_015228065.2 Penaeus monodon
TCATAAAAAAAAAATGACACGGATTTTACTGAGGTTTGGAGTTTAATATCAGACAAACCTAAGTGGTGTATGTAG
>NC_051413.1:28967511-28967739 GCF_015228065.2 Penaeus monodon
CACGATATGATGAAACTTCTTGAATGAAAAAAAAAATCTATCTTTTCATCTTACTAAAATGTTCGAAACCAACTTTAGTTCAACTTGATTCATAATCCCTAAAGTTAATTATGGACGAGCGATACATAATGTACATTACATAGCTCCAAAGGCAAGTTCACGTCTCATATGAAGTTCTGCGATGAAGTTCTGTACTTGAGCATTTGTCTTTGTGTCTGAGCATTTGCA
>NC_051413.1:28968344-28968907 GCF_015228065.2 Penaeus monodon
GGCTTAGCGAAGACTTAGAGGATTACACATGCTTAACTCGAAGCCCAGAAGTAGAGGGAAAACTAAACCGGATTTTTATGTGTTTTCGCTCACTTTCCTTGGCCAAATATAGATCATTTTTAGAAGAAGCGACTAAAGCAAGGGTCTTAGTCTGAGATTCGAGACTCTGCTTCGAAACAGAAGTACTGGAGGAAGCACCGGAGATGGGAAGCACTGAAGGAAAGGAGGCAAGGAAGAAGCGTGAAAAGAAGGAATGTACTGAATGAATTATTCATGGATAAGAGGTGCTGAATGAAGTACTTGGAAAGATGAAGAAAGCACTGAAGGAAAGGAAGCAACGAAGGAAGCACGGAAGGAAAGATGTACTGAAGGAAGGCTGACGATGAGGAAGCACTGTAGGGAAAGGGGACAACGAAAGAAGCATTGAGGAAAATGAATGAAAAGCACCAATGGGAAAAGAGGCACCGAAGACGGCACTGGAATAAAATGAATGCAGTAAATGAAGCACTGAAGGAAGCACGAACGCAAATGAATGAACTGAAGGAAGCACCGTAGAAAACAAA
>NC_051413.1:28968947-28969147 GCF_015228065.2 Penaeus monodon
TGAGGAGAGGATAGAGCGGCAGTGACGTTGTTGACAGCCGTGAAACCAATATCACGGTCGTGAAACGTGACAGAAACGACCCAGTTATGTGCCGGCGATGTCATTAAGTCAGGCCGATGATGTCAACACAGGGCGATGACGACGGCGGGAAAAGGGCGATGTCAGGCGTTCAGGGAAAGAGTCAAGCCAGGGAAAAGTAT
>NC_051413.1:28970257-28970325 GCF_015228065.2 Penaeus monodon
GAAACACAAAAGTTAATATCAAGATCGAGAAGAATTCCTTGTAACTGGATCCCTTTTTCATCATCGAC
>NC_051413.1:28971339-28971436 GCF_015228065.2 Penaeus monodon
TCAAGACTCTGAACGCACTCCTTGAAGCCACTAATGAATTCCTTCCTTCATGATCGACAGAGATTAAATACGACTGTAACTTGAGCCCTGTGTATTA
>NC_051413.1:28971577-28971848 GCF_015228065.2 Penaeus monodon
CATATTTGTGCTTGCGCTCTCTTGTGCGTATCTGTACATACGTATGCATGTGTTAGTGTGTTCACCATTTCGTGTGCGCGGATACGAGTGCAAGCATGTATGCATGTACACGCAACCGTCCCACACACATTCAAGCACGCAATCCTCACCACGTGTCGTATATGCGTCCAGCAAGATATCGAATTCGTTACCGCATCCTCTGTATCTCAAGAGGCATAACCACATTTATTACGAAGCAGAAGGAGAAGAAATTAAGACCTATCCCCCCCCC
>NC_051413.1:28971897-28972473 GCF_015228065.2 Penaeus monodon
CATAACGAGGTTTAAGTAAACTAAGCTTTGTTAATTAAGCTCATTGAAGCGGAAAGATACTGAATGACTTCGATATGCTGATGGTGATTGACGATTTGCAATTATGAAGTTTTGTCTTTGTAGATCAACTCGTGAATAAGTGTCAATGCTGAGATATTTTTTTAGGTTTCTTTTCGAGCTGGAGAATCATATACTAGACTAGATGCTGGAAATCGGCTTTATAATATTAGATATACAGATGTAGGTTAGCATTAAAATCTTGCGCAAGGCTGAATGTTAGGGAGCAGCTCTATAAATATTTAGATATAGACGTATAGCCTTTTAAATATATGATTTTGGGCCTGTCACTGTACCATTTTAAAAGAGAAATACTGTGATCTGTTTTTTTTTTCAATGACTCGAGAAAGTAAGAAAAAGTTAGTATATTCGATCATGAGTTCAGTCGAGCAAATTCTCTCAAAACAACTTTGTATTTGTCTTTGTTTAGTTATGGGGAAGTGTGTTTGTCTAGCGAAATTTCTATCAACCAGTCTGTGTGTCTCCGCGCGTCTGCCGAGATATATGATCATACGGTTA
>NC_051413.1:28972878-28973018 GCF_015228065.2 Penaeus monodon
GTAATGCTTGGTGATAACATCCAGTTTTCTTATTTTCCTTTTCATTTGTCGTTCTTTTATCAAACTCCTTTTGTCTATCAATTGAAAACTTCGTAAAAGAAATACAAACTTTCACCAGAACACATATTGTTGCTCCATGA
>NC_051413.1:28973580-28973739 GCF_015228065.2 Penaeus monodon
CAGTCGACCTGCGTTCGACGCCTTATTTTCTTGCTTCGTGTAAACAAAGTCTAAAACCGCCTTGTCCGAAACCTCGAACAAGACGCAACACACGCAATACTTTTTTCCCCTCAGTTCCCTTTCACCGAATCCTTCTGTTGCTTTTCGTCGCAATTCTTC
>NC_051413.1:28974288-28974460 GCF_015228065.2 Penaeus monodon
TCGTCTGTTGTTTATATAAGGATTTCATCATCACTTCTCATCTTTCATTGCAGTTTTTCCTCTTCTCTGCAACAGTACCTCTTTGTGCAGTCCTTTAATTCACTCTCTCCGTCTCCCTGCCTCGATTTATCTATTTCTCTGTTCGTTATTTTCCTATCCATTTTCTCTTTGT
>NC_051413.1:28975131-28975748 GCF_015228065.2 Penaeus monodon
TCACGAATATCTTCATTCCAAAACCATGTTATTTTCCTCCTTTTTTATCTCAGCTTTCTTCCTGTGATTAATGCGTCTTATCGCTTATCACGTGTTATCGGTTGAACTTTCTTTTCTTATCTGCTTCTAAAGATGTCGTTTCTGTTTCTTCATCTCGCAGACTTGTCAGCCTCGCCTGGAGTAAGGGGGGGAGGGTGAAAGAGGGGGGAGGGTGGGGAGAAGGAGAGAGGGGGAGGAAAGGGGTAGGAGGGAGAGGGGGAGGGGGAGGACGGAGGGTAGGTGGGGAGGAGAGAGGGGGAGGAAAGGGGTAGGAGACAGAGGGGAGGGGGGAGGACAGAGGGTAGGGGGGGAGGAGATAGGGGGAGGAAGGGGGTAGGAGGGAGAGGGGAGGGGTGAGGAAAAAGGGTAGGTGGGGAAATGGAGGAAATGGATGGGGAGGAGGGGGATAGGTGGAGAGAGAGAGGGAAGAGAGAAGATATGGGAGGACAGAGAGAGGAAAGGATGGAAGAGATAGGAGAAGGAAACAGGAAAAGAAAACATGGTAGGAAAGAAAAGAAGAGAAAGAGGAAGAAAAAGAATACGAATCATGAAGAATAGCAGGAGAGGGAATAGAAGGG
>NC_051413.1:28975891-28976016 GCF_015228065.2 Penaeus monodon
CCTTCTCTTTATTTTCGTCTTTATTTAATCATTTAGTTAGAGAAAAAAGGAGACAAAAAAGAAAAGAAAAAATAAAGAAACTAAAAAAATACCTTTTTATTGTGACGAAGGCGATTAAAGGACAT
>NC_051413.1:28976218-28976629 GCF_015228065.2 Penaeus monodon
CTATAAAATATAGAAAGGGAAAAAAAGACTACTAAAAAAAAGATATTAACGTTGGAGCTAACGACTCATGAAAGCCGCTCGAGGATATAAATAACTGATGAAGCATAATGGACAAAATTAAATGACCGAGCAGGAAAATGAGTGAATGAAGCAGTAAAGGCAAAAAAGAAAAATGTGTTGACTTAAAATGGTGGATAAAAAAGAGAGAAAAAGAAAGACCGAATGAGCGAAAGATTTATAACTGTGAATAATGTGCAAAAAAATGGTGAACTGGTGAACCCATTTCGATCATAATAACTACATAATTAATATCAATTCAGGTATTTTGATTATTGCAGTACATGTGTTACAGAATGAATAAAATGTCAAATGTCATTTCGGAGCGAAGCGAAGGCGAAATGGATTTGGGTT
>NC_051413.1:28977741-28977889 GCF_015228065.2 Penaeus monodon
AACTGTGATCGGGTTGAGTCGTTCATATTTTTTTTTTAATTATTTTGTTGATAATTGCTGAGAGTATAAAATTATTATTCTCTTTGATGAAGCATATAATGAGCCTTTTCCTCCAGATATTTCGGAGCAGTATTTTTCCCACGTTGTC
>NC_051413.1:28978828-28979050 GCF_015228065.2 Penaeus monodon
TGTTACTCGCGGTTTCCCTCGCTCCCTTTCACCTTCCACGATCACAAACTTTACGCTTTTTATCTTTTATTATCTTTCTCCTTCTTTCGGTCCTCTCATCTAGTCCTCACTTCACTCGTTCTCCCCTCACTTTTCTTTTTCTCTTATTTCATTTGACTCCCCTTTTATCACGATTTCCGTCTCTATTTCCCATGTTTTTTCTGATGTTATTCATTCATTCAT
>NC_051413.1:28979175-28979342 GCF_015228065.2 Penaeus monodon
TACCAGTACGTTTATTCCCATGTTCTCCCATGCCCTCTCTTTATCACCCCTTCGTTTCCTTTGCTCCTTTGATGTCCTTTCCCCCTCACAAATATCACGGACGGGAAAAAAGGGACATGAAACGAAATGCACTGTGTCACTCGCGCACTGACGATCCGACAGAGTTT
>NC_051413.1:28979396-28979472 GCF_015228065.2 Penaeus monodon
CGCGCGCAGCACGTGATGATCACTTCAACCGAGGATCTCCGTATATTAATCTCAAGCTTCATCGTCCGGGAATTTG
>NC_051413.1:28979491-28980074 GCF_015228065.2 Penaeus monodon
GTGACTAGGATCTTTTCTCCTTCAGGATCTCACTACGTCGCGCGCCCGTCGGCTACGTAAGCTTCCGCGTCAGTGTCCGTCGTCGGGGGAGGGCAGCACGAGAGACATCTGACGTCCGAAAAAGCGAGCGCCCACCTGAATAGGACTTCCCCATGTCCTCCCGCTCCCTGGGCCAGCCCGAGACTGAGCTCACCTGTAGAGTCAGACCCTTTAAACCTGTGGGCCACTCGGCAGTGACGGCCACCTCCCGCCCTGCTACCGTCTCTCCCTCTCGCCCTCTCTTCGCTCTACTCTCTCTTCCTCTGGTCTCTCTCTCCCCTTTTAGCCTTTTTTTTCTCTCTCTCTTTCTTTCTCTTGCCTTTTCTTCGGTCTCCTGTCCATTCCTCTGGTCTTTCTCACTTTTTTCACCTTTCTCTCTCTCTCTTCTCTCTCTTTTTTTCTTCGCCCACCTCTCCCTTCCTCTGTCCTTTCTCTCTCTTTTTCGCCTTTCTTTCTCCTTTTCTCTCCCTTTTCGATTTCTCTTTCTCCTCCCCATCGTAAACTCCACATCCGCATTTTTCCTCCCTCCCTCACTACCCCCCTC
>NC_051413.1:28980242-28980721 GCF_015228065.2 Penaeus monodon
CCTCAGCATCGACGCCCTCTTACCCTCCATTCTCACGTCTTCTTCTTTCTTCTTTTCCCCTCTCCCCTTTTCTCTATTCGTTATCTTTCCTTTCTTAATAATTCCCTCATCTCCACCCTTTTTCTCTCTCTTTCCTTTCTTCCCATTTTTCTTTATCCTTTCCTTCTGACCCTTCCTTCATTCTCTTCTTTTCTTTCTGCCTCCTCTCTATTTATTCCTTCCTTCTATCTATCTCTCCCTTTCCTACCTCCCCTCTTTCTATACTTTAATTTTCGTTCCTTCTTTCTCCTCGGTCTCACTTCAGCTACTTGTCTTCCTGTTATCTTCCCTCTCTATCTCCCTTTCTCCTCCTCGTTATTTTCCTCTTCCACTGGCTTTATTTATCTATTTTTATTTCCTCATATTCCATCCATTCATCGTCTCTGTCTGTCTGTCTTGTCGTTTGTCTATCCTTGTCTATCTGTCTGTCATTCCTACTC
>NC_051413.1:28980887-28981272 GCF_015228065.2 Penaeus monodon
CTTCGATCCTCTCTCACCTCCTTCTCTCGTCTCCTCATCTCCTCCCTCTCTTTTCTCTCTATCTCCCTTACCATCTCAGTCGACCTCCCTCTCCTTGCCCCCTTCCCTCTCCGCCTCCCCTCCCCCCCTGGCTTTTCCCCTCCTCCCCTCCCCCCTGGCTTTTCCCCTCCTCCCCTCCCCCCCTGGCTTTTCCCCTCCTCCCCTCCCCCCTGGCTCCTCCCCTCCCCCCTGGCTTTTCCCCTCCTCTCGCTTCCGCTCTCTTGACTAAGAGCGCCAACAGCGTGGCCATTGACCTAGGAACTATTTCTCAGTGGAATAATTAAGAGAGGAACATTTTCAAAGAGAGGGAAAGGGGGGGAGGGGTAGACGGAAGTAGCGAAGTAGA
>NC_051413.1:28981688-28981776 GCF_015228065.2 Penaeus monodon
CGCTTTCCCCTCGCGGCCGGGAAGTGACGGCGTGGACCTCGAGCAGCGCGGCGTTTGGAGTCAGACCCTTTAAAAGCGGCGCCGCACC
>NC_051413.1:28981831-28981985 GCF_015228065.2 Penaeus monodon
GCTTCGTCCCGACCATACGCCCGTTGGCATAGTAGCTTCCTGGGCTGTCGTTTTGGGATGGACTGATTGCGTGTCTACGGTATATGTGAAACTACGAACGAATTGTTTCTTACATTTTGTCTAAAGCATAGACAGCACACCACAACACCTACAT
>NC_051413.1:28982142-28982299 GCF_015228065.2 Penaeus monodon
TATAGACAGATAAATGGATGAATAGATATAAATAAGAGGAAATGGGGAAGCTGGGAGGGAGAAGGGGGGGGGGTGGCGAAGACCTAAACAATTTTCGAGCCAAATTCGTTCGATCGAAAACGTGTTCGCCTATTCTCTCTAAAAGGTCGGCGTAGAT
>NC_051413.1:28983360-28983725 GCF_015228065.2 Penaeus monodon
ATCCACACGACACAAGACGGAAAAGCCTCCTCCCTTGTCGTATGTATAAACACCCAAAAGGCATCATCCCCTTTAAAAAAGAATCCGAATGTGTAATACTGCGCTAACACACAGCAACAAGGCGATTGAAATGCACAGGTCAATGGTCGCATGATAATAGACCCGAGGAGATTCTAATAAACAGAAAGACCCCGAGTGGAAGTAAATGAGAATGGGATTATTATGATAAAGGGATGAGTGAGGGAAATAGATAACTGGGTACATGAAGGGATGGATATGAGTGGATAAATAGATAATCAAATGAATAAACACATGTATAATGGAGGAGAGAAACAGGTCGGTATTTAAGGTATGAATTGTGTGGG
>NC_051413.1:28983792-28984143 GCF_015228065.2 Penaeus monodon
AGGAAAAATGGCGGTAGTGATGATGGAGAAATTCTTTACCCGTCAAATGAGTGAGCCGCCCTTCTCTCACTGCCAAAGGGGAAATTCGGGATAAAAGAGAGGGAAGGTAAGGGGAAAAAATAAAGGGAAATACTTCTCATTCTGACTCTATGTGTTCTCCAGAGGGGGGGGGGGGATCTATCTCTCCATCGCTCTGCAATTTCCATTTACCTCCCCCCCCCCACTTCCCCCTTTATTTCCCCTCGAACGGGCTAGATTCCCCCTCAAGTTCGTCCTCGAGGGACATGTCCTTCTAAAAGATCTGTTGTCCTATGCTCTTCTCCTGCTTTCTCTCTCCCCTCCTCGTTTTAA
>NC_051413.1:28984368-28984511 GCF_015228065.2 Penaeus monodon
AGGGTAGGAGTCAGGGGGGGGGAGAGGATAAGGAGATAATGAACGTGGTTGAAAGAGATGACGAGAGGAGAAGAGCACGGGGAAAATCATATTGCTTTTTTTTGTGTCATAATTATTTTTTTTAAAATAAACTTTGCTTCCCT
>NC_051413.1:28984781-28985188 GCF_015228065.2 Penaeus monodon
CTTGTAATTTGCACTTCCTTTTTATCTTACTGTTCATTCCCAGACTCTCTTTCTCTCCATTTCCTCAATTCCTATCTTTATCTTTTCCTTCCCAGCTCCCCCTAACTTTCAAATCTTCCCTTCTCTTTCCCTCTCCTATCTCCTATTATCCCCTTATTTATCTTCCCCATTTTTTTTTTCTTTTTCTTTTACACCGTCCTCTGTCCTTCCCCTTCCGACCACAGATTCAAGTCCTCCTACAAGGGATTCTCTGTACCAAACTACTGTCGTTTATCCGATTATGCTTTTTTGAATATCCGTAAAATAATTTGCATACATATTGTGAAGTTCAACGTGTCTGTAGGGTGTTAGAGACTCGTTGTGGAGGTATTTGTACCTTCAGGAACGTGCAAACTACTGTAGATACG
>NC_051413.1:28985390-28986298 GCF_015228065.2 Penaeus monodon
CTTACATAAACACCAAATATCCAACATCCTAACAGACGCTACGCAGGTGTCCTTCCCTCACACCATTGAACATCGAAAGACAATTTTTTCCGCTTTTACCTCTGCCGTAAAGAACGGTCTTGATAAGGGAATAGCCTTCATAATCTATATCATCAAGCAGCGTAGGATACCACTCCTCTGTCCTCTGGGGTCGTTAGCGGATATATCCTTCCTCTCATAATCTTCCTATTTCATTTTGTCCTATTACGTCCTTTCCTATTTTTCCAGCATTACGGATCTTTACTGGAGCCATAACTCGACCCGTAAATAAATCCCTTTTGACGCCTGGGCTGCCATCTGGGCCGCTGCTGATTGTCTGCTGGGCTGAGTTATGGAGGTGCCTTGGGATGAGGAGGGGGAGAGGAGGAATAAGAAGGGGAAGGCTGTCGAGTAGGGGAGGGGAAAGAGCGGGGATGGGAAGAGGATAAGAGGGATGGGGAGGTGGGAGAGGGAGAGGAAGGGAGGAGGGAGGTGGGGTGGAGAATACGTTGGGGGAAGGGGGTGAAGGACTTGGGGAAGGGAAGGGATGGAGCAGGGTATGGAGGATGGGGGAAGGAGAGTGATAATGGGGAATGGGGAGGGGGAGGGGTGGGGGTATGAGAAGGGCAGGTGGAAGGAGGGAAGGATATGGAGGCTGGTGGAAGGGGAGACTCAGGAGGGAGGAGGGAGGGGGAAGGAGGGGGGAGGAGGGGAGGAGGGGAGGGGAAAGGAAGGGGAGGAGGGGAGGGGGGAGGGGAGGGGGAAGGAGAGGGAGGAGGGGAGGGGGAAGGAGGGGGGAGGAGGGGAGGGGGAAGGAGGGGGAGGAGGGGAGGGGGAGGAAGAAAGCTCATAAACACCCATGAGTTGAAGTCTTGCGTCCTTGTCCTATA
>NC_051413.1:28986717-28987262 GCF_015228065.2 Penaeus monodon
ACATACCGTCTTCTCCTTCCCTCTCTCTTCTCCTCGGCTTCCCTATCTCCTCTCCTTTCCTTCCCTCCCATCCTCCCCCATTCTTATTTTCTCTCCTTCCTTCCATCCACGAATATTCTTTCCCTCCCATCATTTGACACTTTCCCTTTTCCACCTTTCCTCCATCCTTTTCTTCCCTCCTCCTCTCTCTCCATCCTTATATTCCCTCCTTACATCTCTTTCCTTCCCTTCTTGGTCGCCTCTTCCCTCCCTCCTTACCCCTCTCCTTCACAGTCCTCTCCCTCCTCCTCTCCTTCTTCACACTATTTCTCCTTTCCCCTTCTCCCCTTCTTCCCGTATTTTCCTCCCACTCCTCTCTTCCTCAATCCTTCTCTTTCATTCCTCGCGTTTTACTTCCCTCTTCCCTTCTCTCCTTCAAAGTCCTCTCCGTTCCTCCTATTTTTCCATATACTCTTATTTCCCTCCCTACTTCCCTTCTCTTCCCCAGCCTTTACCTTCCACATACTTTCTCTTTCTTCCCTTATCCTCTCTCTCCCCCAGCTTTA
>NC_051413.1:28987653-28987998 GCF_015228065.2 Penaeus monodon
GTCCGGAACAGCTCCTCGAGAGGCAGCAGAGGGTTGGTTAGTGAGTCAAAATGCCATGCGTGAGTGAGGTCCGGGATTCATTACTTCCTGGTTATTAGCGCGTGTCGATTATTCCTAATGCCCTATTACTTGCCTCGATAAATCCTGCCCTTCTGATTTTTGCGTTATTTCTTTTTTTTTTCGGGGGGAGATTTATTTTCTGCTTGTTTCGGGTTATCCGAGCGGTGAAATGTCGTTCCGTGTTTTTTTTTTTTCTGAAAAATTTCATTCATATTGGAGGTATTTTGAGATTTTTTTCCCATATGTTGACTCATTATTTTCATTCATTCGTTTTTACCTCGTTTG
>NC_051413.1:28988046-28988154 GCF_015228065.2 Penaeus monodon
TTTTTTTTTTCGAAACCAACAATTATCAATATTCATACCAAGCCAATCATTTGCAATAGCAATTACAATTCCACCAATCATTTATCAATCGTTCCTCTACCACCCTAA
>NC_051413.1:28988194-28989240 GCF_015228065.2 Penaeus monodon
CACCTTCATTTCATTTCCTTCACAATCCGTTATCGATCGAATCACCAACGCACTTTTGTTGTCCGAGAGTTCAACTTATTAATCCCTGTCCTGTCTTTGCAAAGATAATTCTTAATCTGTTGTTCTTCTCGTAATTCTCTCGAGCTCATAACAGCTACCCCAGACGTCACCAGCAGCAGGGCATTGTTGTGGTGATGAAGGCAGAACATCAGCCCTTGGATAAAGAGACAAGGGGGGAGAGGGGGGGGAGAGGGAATAGGAGACAAAAGAGAGGGCGGAGAGAGGGGTGAGAAGAAAAGAGGAAGGAGGAGGGGTGAGAGGAAAGGAGGAAGGAGGAGGGGTGAGAGGAAAGGAGACCGAAGAAGGAGGGGTGAGAGGAAAGGAGACGAAGGAGGAGGGGTGAGAGGAAAGGAGGACGAAGGAGGAGGGGTGAGAGGAAAGGAGGACGAAGGAGGAGGGGTGAGAGGAAAGGAGGAGGGAAGAGGAAGGGTGAGAAGGAAGAGGGAGGGGGCGGAGTCAGAGAGGAGGAGAGATTGAAGGGTTAAGGAGCTGTAAAGAGGGGAGAGAGGGGAGGGAAACAGTAGTAGAAGGGAGGAAAAAGGGAGAAGAGAGGAGGGAACGGGGAAGAAGGAAGAGAGAAGAGAAAGAGAGGGGGGATGGAAACACGGAAGGTGCGATGGAGATGTGAAAGGCGGTAAGAGAGGGTGAAAGAATAGGAGAGAAGGAAAAGAAAGAAAATTGAAAAAGAGAAAGAGGAAGTGGAAGAGAACAAGGGAAAGAGGAAGAGAGGAATGATGACGAAGGTGCAAAAGAGGAGAGGAGAGGAAAGGGGTGGGGGAAGGAGGATAAGATAAGAAGCGAACAAGGATACAGAGAGATAAAGAAAAAAAAGATAGAAAACGACAGGAAGATAGACAGTAAAGAAGGAATAAGAAATAGGAAAGAGGAGCCGAGACAAGTAAAATGAGAGATGAAGAAGAAGCTCGGAGAAGGGGACACAATGATAGTAAATGCAGATTAAAGGAGAAAGATTTAGGAAGAGGAAC
>NC_051413.1:28989849-28990019 GCF_015228065.2 Penaeus monodon
AACAGATCTGCACGTAAATAGATCTAGTAAGACCTCGCTAAAATTAAAACAAACAGACACACGGAAGGCGCAGAAAAAAAAGAGTAGCTGTTATATTTTGAGACCAAATGAGAATGCAATGTTCATTTGTTCTCTGGAGTCTGCATTACCCGGAAAACATCCCTTGGCAC
>NC_051413.1:28990058-28990359 GCF_015228065.2 Penaeus monodon
CACCTGTTGTCGGCTCGCTCTCCCGGAAAAGTCTAATCAGTTGGCTGGTGTGTTGTATTATCTATCTGCGTATCTTTAATAATCATCTGGTAAATAAAGAGATGGTATCTGGTAAAAGTAATAAAGTAGATGAAGAACATTAAGTCAAAACAAATAAACTAAAGGAAAAAAAGGAGGAAGTTTGATGAAAATTCAATCGAAAAAAGTCAATAGTTTGGTTTTTGTTATTGCCGTCATGACGGAAACAGTAAATCAAATCAAGTCCATTTGATTACCTTATAAACTTGTGAAAAAACTACAG
>NC_051413.1:28990533-28990624 GCF_015228065.2 Penaeus monodon
TAAATAACATCCTCTCCTGAACACGGTTATCTAAATTCTCGGCGCTGAATATTTGCTGGAAAGAAGCTGATAATGCATTTCCAATAATCTT
>NC_051413.1:28990778-28991017 GCF_015228065.2 Penaeus monodon
TAACAAACTGTTGACTCAACCGCGTTATAAACAGTGACATAGTTGGCTGGACTCGCTATAGCTACTGAGGGCCGAGGGGAAGCTGGAATTTTTATCTCACTGATGTTTGATTAATATTTTATCATTGCCGTCTGAGGGGCTTTAATATTCGCTTTCCGGGAGAATGGATGTGTGTATGCCCTCTCCCTTCTATTTAGATACACATATACGAATACACATACGTGAGCATTTATGTACGT
>NC_051413.1:28991497-28991689 GCF_015228065.2 Penaeus monodon
TAGTCAACACCATCACCTTCAGCTGCAACTAAATTTCGAGTCAATATTTACCAGAGATTCTCCTCGACCGCCTTAAAAGTAATGGATGCAAATATTTACCGTCCTTCGCCCAGATGAACGGAGATCAAATATGCAAACAGCATCCGAGTCTGGCACTTGTCGTGGCTGCAAGGACCTTGTTCGAGAACCTGG
>NC_051413.1:28991974-28992136 GCF_015228065.2 Penaeus monodon
AAGAACACACACAAGTACATACTCAAAAAAAAAAAAAAAAAAAAAAAGTACATGCACACAAACACGGCAACAAGGACACACAAATAAACTGACAGGTAAACAAACGAGAAAGGGAAAAAAACAACAAAAAGAGAAAAGAAAAGAGAAAAGAAAAGAAGAAAC
>NC_051413.1:28992329-28992393 GCF_015228065.2 Penaeus monodon
AGGAATATCAGCAGTTGTATAGACCAGGGGGCTTGAAAGTACGGGCCGCAAGCTCATGTTCTAA
>NC_051413.1:28992813-28993457 GCF_015228065.2 Penaeus monodon
CAGAATGGACATACTAGGTCGTGAAGGTAGTTTACAAAATCCAACTGGGTCGTGATGAAAAAAGTTTGAAGGACTCTGGTGTAGGCGAGTATCTGCGGCGCGCTTAGGTTTTTCCTGCTGACTCGGGAAAAGAGTGCGAGTGTGGAGTGTAAAAAGGGTGTTAAAGTGAAACTAAAATATTCACTTGATAATATATCAGATTTATGGAAAGGATTTCGAATGGGTTAAAGATAGGATAATTTTTTTTTTTGGTGGTAGGATTTTCAATTGGTAAAGTATTAGATTTTCATAGAAGAATTTCGACTGGATTTCATATAGGATAATCAGATTAGGATTCCAAATGCAGTATATTCAAAAGCGGATTTTGCGTGTCAGAAATAAAACATCGGGAGAAAACTTTCGAATGGATTAAGATATAAAATTGAGAAAGGAATTTCGAACAGAACAATGGGGGGATTTTGAGATCGAGGGAGAATTTTAACCAAAAAGTAAATAAGAATTGAAAAGAATGGTAAATATTTTACGCAACAGAACAAGGCTAAAAGGATGGTTAGTGTTTTTGTTTTTCATTTCGTATCGTTCTTTTATGGGTATTTCTGTCGATGGGGAAAAATAATGGTAAAATAGGAAATGCAGATGGGAGG
>NC_051413.1:28994831-28995872 GCF_015228065.2 Penaeus monodon
GACCACTTTAGATTTGTTACCCCTGCATATGGAAAGAAAATTTCCACCCGTTCGTCACAGAAAACGGAAACGTTTTAGGTTCCATTTTCTTTGAAACTGTGTAAACCAAAGAAAACCAAGTCCAAACATTACGGAGTGACTATTGTAATTTTTGTAGATATCGCAGTTGTCTCATTTTCACTACAAAGTAACAATCACCTTTATGGCTATATGGCATGTGATCTGAAAATCAAAAGAAACCTCACGGGCACACGAAAGTCCTTTTTCTTTGATGACGTTTAATTCTTCATACTCCATACATGCACATTCACATTTTCCTGAAAGCTTTATAGACATTCGGAATTATTTCAATCCATTCTCACCACCACGTTTCTAATTTTCATACTACCCTGTGGGTGTAATGTTTCTCCTGCTCACATAACACCTTTAAGATACCATACCACACTGCTCCACTAGAAGCATTAAACACAGAAGATTACATAACACTATTTAAACCATCAACCATAATCGTAAATGTATGCACATACTGTCATCATATCCATCACTCTGAACATAAAAATTTGTCACTATAGCCGTTACTCTGATCAGCACACTTTGTCATTATAACTTTCACTCTGAACATAATAATCTGTCACCATAACCATTCTCAGGCCAGCGTACTCTATCAACACAACTACCGTCTGACCAGCATAATCTGTTACCATAAGCATCACTCTTCATAGCATATTCTGTCACCATAACCATCATACACTAATAGGCATACTCTATCACCATAACCATCACTCAGATACCTACACTATATTCTTAAAATCACCACAAGCTTCTGTCAACACACCGGCACAGTCACCACCACACCAGACTCTTCACACCACGCCCTCATAACTCGCGACTCGAAAGCACGCACTCGCGGGCTACTCACCGAGGGATGGGCACCGTGCTCTGCCTTGACATTGCCCAGGTTCTTGTTGACGGGCACGAGACCCCGCCCCTGGCCATCCTTGTCGTCTGTCGCTGAGGCTACGCCCCCCGCCACACCGGACA
>NC_051413.1:28995919-28996239 GCF_015228065.2 Penaeus monodon
GTACTGCTGGGGCCCGCTCCCGCACCCGCGCCCTTCGTCAGCGCTGTGGTGGAGTTCCTAGAGGAGAAAGGAGCGTCGTGAGGGAGAGCTAGGATAGTGAGACTAAGGTGTAGGAGATGGAATGCCATATGCTAGGTGCGGGAAAATAGGTAGGTACATATGATGAGTATGTAATATGACTTAATGTGCTATATATTATGTCATGTTAGCTGATGTAAAAGTATTTGGAATACATTACATAAACAATCATATGTTGTGCTTATATATTATCCTTACATATCTGAAAGGTGAAAGATGCTAAGGAAATGATATGCGATGAG
>NC_051413.1:28996436-28996726 GCF_015228065.2 Penaeus monodon
ATGAAAAAAAAATGCTATATGCTGAATTTAAGGGGGGATATACAACATATATTGTATTCATGTCTAATATGCGGTATTTTAGTTATTATAATGCAACGTATATAGCTGCATAACGACATATTTTGAGCTTTTAAGAAGTGTGGCATTAATTAGATTTTTATTTGGGATTACATAAGAGATTATAAAATGTCATCACGCAATACGAAACTTTATGAAATTATGTTTATGAGTTTATTGTGTAGAAATATTTGGATCGAAGTTTTTGGAATTTTCTTTTAATTATTTTAACT
>NC_051413.1:28997302-28997950 GCF_015228065.2 Penaeus monodon
AAAAATAATAACCATAACTAATAACCATAATTAAAATAACACCACGATCACCTCGTTGGGTGCCTCCTCGGCGACCCAAGAAGAACACGGAAAAGCCAGCGGAATAATAATGATAATAACGTCCCTAATTAACTTAACATCAAGATCACCCCGCGTTTAATCCTTTTACTTAATACCTCCATGATGGCTGACTTGGTCGCCTTGGGTGCCTCTTCGACGGCCGGCTCGGTCACCTTGGGTGCCTCCTCGACGGCCGGCTCGGTCACCTTGGGTGCCTCCTCGACGGCCGGCTCGGTCACCTTGGGTGCCTCCTCGACGGCCGGCTCGGTCACCTTGGGTGCCTCCTCGACGGCCGGCTCGGTCACCTTGGGTGCCTCCTCAACGGTCGGCTCGGTCACCTTGGGTGCCTCCTCGACGGCCGGCTCGGTCACCTTGGGTGCCTCCTCGACGGCCGGCTCGGTCACCTTGGGTGCCTCCTCGACGGCCGGCTCGGTCACCTTGGGTGCCTCCTCGACGGCCGGCTCGGTCACCTTGGGTGCCTCCACGACCACGGTCACCTTGGGCTGAGTGCCAGGGTGTATAACAGTTGGTAGTGTAATTGTCACCGCTATGGTTGAGGATTGAACCATTTGTCGTTCAAAATATTTG
>NC_051413.1:28999928-29000208 GCF_015228065.2 Penaeus monodon
TAACAATTAGGAGTAAAAAGATACAGTGAGTATTTTAGCAAATTTAAGTTCCATTAAAAATTAACAACAACATTCACACAAAAATTACCGCATTATCAAAAATTCATGTAAACAGAATGACGAGGTATTATAGCGGATCCAAACTTAAATTGAAATCAACAAATCATATCGTTCATTTCGAGAATATTCTGGTTAAGAGTGTGACATGTCATACTCTCTCGCTGTCTGTGTACTGGCATTCCGGATGGTCCTTTATAGACTGTGTGTTTGATGTAGCTAA
>NC_051413.1:29000599-29001116 GCF_015228065.2 Penaeus monodon
AAATACGTATTTGCTCATGAATATATGAACGTTAAAATTTTACTTTAACGAATATGCTTTACTACAAGTATTGCAAACGAGATTTTAAAATTCCGAAAGATTCGATCTCAAAATTCGATCACTCGGGTCCCTAAATCGCTAGTTTTTAAAATCCAGTATCAAAGGTATCAAGAACTGTATGTATTATAAACTAACTTAACGTGAGAATGATGGAAACCAACATTACACTTACTTTTCTCATTGATTAAATATGCTGTGATTTATTCACTTAAACATCACAGATAGATATGAAGTATACTGCAGTTTAATTCTTAATTTCTACTATAAAACAAACTCATTCGAAATTCACCAGGTAGTCTATCAGACCCGCTTTATTTTCCGCTAGCTTCTTCACGGCAAAATTCCTCGTTGGATCACATCCCAAAAACGCTAAATCTAGCAGGAAAATGGGTAGAAAAGCTACACTGTTTACTACTCTTCGCTGACCTAACGGACGCCAAAATTCCCTTTCACGACC
>NC_051413.1:29001139-29001585 GCF_015228065.2 Penaeus monodon
ACATGGGCAATTTTAAACCGAGCGCGTTTACAGTCAGCAGATTCCCGCCAACCGCCTCCTCCCCTTTCCCCCTCTCCCTCTACTAAGGAACCACCCTCACCTCCCCCCAGGGCAGCAGCACCTCTAGCGGAGAAAAGGCACACTATCCATTCCCGCCCAGTCCAAGATGGCATATAACCGTAGTTGTAGGGATAGTTATAAATCAGCTTTAAAGTTTAAGATAAGGGAATAATAAAAGTTATAAGTTTTAGGGTTAGGGAGCCATAATATACACAGATATTGATTTAAAGTGCGCAAAAAAGGATTAAGACGGTTATATAGGGGAAATCAGGGTCCAGGAACCAAGCTCCATTTACTCCACGCTATAATGGCTTCAAACAACGGAATTGTGCTTAGCGAAGGTATCTTTTCTTCAGGAACGCAACCCTTTCAAAAAATTGCATCTG
>NC_051413.1:29002988-29003425 GCF_015228065.2 Penaeus monodon
TTTGTGCGGAAGAACCCATGGCTTTCAAAATCTTAACAGCAGCACCCCGGCGGGATCAACACGGACCTTAAAATCTACGGACATAGCCGCCAGATTTTACTACCTCTAATGCCGCTCTGCCAGACTATAAAAAGACCTTTTCAAAGACCTCAAGAATCCAGACTCAGGGTGATAGGGTATATTGCCTCCTACAAAACAGAAACCCCTTAACAGATTACGTTTCTTCAAGCGAAACGATTTTAGTTTCGTTTTTTTATCATGAGAAAAGGGAAAGATATGAAAGCTGGAGTTTCGATGAGACAGCTCCAAAGACATCATAAAGACATGTATGAGGGAACTTCTCTTAACTTCACGTGAAGCGGCGGTATCTCACTCACCCTTGTAATAGTTGTCTATTGATTCTCGAGTTTCAACTTCAAGAAAGTCGTTGGCGCGCT
>NC_051413.1:29003712-29004948 GCF_015228065.2 Penaeus monodon
GCTTCATTACAGTTACGGAACGAGAGTGATTACTTAAATCCCTCACACAACACAAGCAATACTCATTACAGATAATAACGCATCTAATTGACTCTCCGAATCCAGTGCCTTTCGCCTGATATTCCCAATCGACCTGCTTCTCTCTAGTGGAATTCTATTTCAAAAGAATTTCCCGGAAATGGAGGATAATTTGACGATAATTATGAAGGAAGCGCTCGTGAGGGGATGGAAATCTTTTATCTAAATACTCGCAAGTTAGTTTTTTTTATATCGTATACCTCCGAGTCTTCCTGGATAATTAAAGTGATATAGAATATTATTCACAAGAGAATGATCGAATTTATGCCAGCAATGCCTGAATAAAGATTAAAATGACAGTTACAACAGTTTTCATAACATTATATCTATGTCACATAACCTTAGTCGTATCATGATACACCACTTGGTCACAAGATCTTTAAGCTTCGTTATTTCATTAAGGGTTATACATGATATAAAAGGGAGTATTTTGAGTGTAAAGGTGTCCTGTTGGGTCGTGAGGGGTGACCCTAGCTCGAAAAGGGTTGTCGTAAATTCAAGGTGAAATCCTAGGATGAAAGGAAACCATTCAAGGCCGTAAAGGGTATATATTGAGAAGGGCTGTGTCGAAAAAGGCTGTCTAAAGTTTAAAGGGGGGGGGGGATCCTAGGAATCATCCTCGGCCGAAAAAGGTCATCCTAAGTCGAAAGGGAATCATCCTTGCCCAAAAACGGTCATCCTAAGTCGAAAGGGAATCATCATCGGCCGATAAAAGGTCATTTTAAGTCGAAAGGGAATCACTCTAGGCCTCAAAAGGTCATTCTAGGTCTAAATGGACCATCCTAGGTTGAGAGAGGCTATGATTGGAAGATTAACAGAGAATATCCTAGGTCGAGACGGGACATCGTAGGTCGAGAGATATCTGGGTTCCTGGACACCCTCGCAGTGATCGCTGGGCTGGAAGCGAAATCTCGACCTCATAAACGGCACGAGGTCCCATTGGGTTCAAGCAATGATTTCTCAGAGCCATCAAAACCTCCCGAGATTGTTGTCTTGAAAATGGGGGTGAATTATGACCTCGGTGTCGGGGGAGAAGAGATGCTATCGCCGGGGAGAGAAATCAGATGAGAGGTGAGAAGATGGGGGTGGGGGGATCCCCAGGGAGAGAGGGGGCGAGACGCGGTACTGCGGATTGGTAAGAGTGATTAGGCTGGACGT
>NC_051413.1:29006234-29006327 GCF_015228065.2 Penaeus monodon
ATTCCGTTCTTCTCTTTACTGTTCGAAGAAAATCGAAGGAAGTTCTTGATTAGCTGTAGGTTATAACTGAAAGAAAATTTATCACTACACTGG
>NC_051413.1:29006576-29006831 GCF_015228065.2 Penaeus monodon
GAACCAGCCGCAGCGCTTGAGTACAGGCAAGGGCAAAGGCGTGCACATGGCAGCCTGCCAGGTGGGACAAACATATCATCTTAGTAGGAAGGATTTGCAACACGAAACAAAATTATTGCAACATTTTTCACTCTTTATGTTTTCTTTCTGCTCCTCTCGCATTGTTTCAAGCATCTTTATTGCTGTTTTCCTCTTGACGCCGATTATATTTGCTTCTCTGTTTTGACAGCATTGACAGTACATTTTAACGAGGTA
>NC_051413.1:29008210-29008457 GCF_015228065.2 Penaeus monodon
ATAATAAGACAAATAACAAATAATGCCCTAGTAACGAGTCCAAACGCATGAACCTTTTAACACAAATTCCCTAACAAAGGGTTAATGACATAATTACAGGAGTAAAATACAAAATTCAGAGAAAATGACTTCGTTTCATGTCTCCCCTTTCTAAAATGGCTGCCGAGTTAGGCATGATTGGTGAGCGAAAACATTTTGTTCGGCCCAACGGTTCACTTAAAGGAATTTCTGAGCGAGAAAACAGTAG
>NC_051413.1:29009385-29009565 GCF_015228065.2 Penaeus monodon
TCAAGCCACAACCTCCCCATTCCATGAGAGACGGAAAAGGGCGAAGCATCAGCGGCTGAGACATAGAATCAACGCTTTAAAGCCTCGAGATCTGACACAAAGATAGAGTTATTGGGGCAAACAAGGTCCTGGCAGCTTTAAATATTGGTCGATATCTTCACTATTTCTTTAGATAAGATT
>NC_051413.1:29009860-29010075 GCF_015228065.2 Penaeus monodon
AACAGAAGTGGCGTAATATACAATATATGTAGATGGACAGTTACACCTCCATTGTCGTGAAAGAAAACGGAGAATAACTTCCAAAAGAAGAAGAAAACCCCCCCAAAAACAAGGGATTTTTTAATCTATATTTCTTTTTAGTTTGCTTTTCTAGTCTATTTTAATTTTTTCTTATTGATCTTTTTCATTTAATTTCCTTGTCAACATACAGAACT
>NC_051413.1:29010164-29010237 GCF_015228065.2 Penaeus monodon
TAAAAGCAAGTGCTCGCAAGTCCGGCTCATAAGGGTCAGATTTCCTTGCAGGTGACAGAGAAGAGGCAAGCGG
>NC_051413.1:29010681-29010807 GCF_015228065.2 Penaeus monodon
AATGGTTTCGAAACTTTGCAAATTAGTTCATATGAAATTCTCTTCGAACTAACAAGCGACAGAGCAGTCTGGAATACTTACTGTCGTTAGTAAAATAAGAATAAAGATTATCGTTCGAATAGAATT
>NC_051413.1:29012031-29012644 GCF_015228065.2 Penaeus monodon
TCATTCATGACAAAAGTGATAGCCAGGGTGATTTTCAATACAACTTCATTTTTTATTTATCTATTGTGTGAAGGAATGATTGAATGAAAAATACTAAGGAAAGGAGGTGTACCACAAATCAGCTGATAATGAACGGGTAACGGTGTTTTCGTAAACGAAATATTGTTGGTGATGACGATGATCATAATACTAATGGTGTTGTAGTTACTACCAAGAGTAGTAATCACATGCGTAGTATGCTGTATGTACTGAGGAACGTGACTAGGTCCCTCCCTGGTTCTCTCCAATCAGGTTTCTCCCTCTCTGAGATTATCTTGTGAGCAGCGTCAGCAGATGGGGAAACGTGTTATATGCTTATATAGCTATGGTCAGCGTCCCTTTGTCAGGTTTATGTATATCTAGGTCTATATCAGTTTCAGACGATATCATATGCGAAATAATCATTACGTTAATGTCATAAATATGTTTGCCGATTCGCGACTAGAGGTACTATGTAAATTTTGTATCAACAAGGCACATGGGTTTGTCCTGCTCAGATAACCACAACGTCGAAAAAAGAGAAAAAGGATGAATGAGATTTTGAGAAAACCAAAGAGAAGCTGAACTCTATCAT
>NC_051413.1:29012666-29013423 GCF_015228065.2 Penaeus monodon
AAGCTTGACTTCACTTCCTTCCCCAGCGGTCAGTAATGACATCATCACCAAAACCTACCGCAGTGACTTCGAAGTAAGCAAGGCTGCTCAAAGACAAATGCTCAAAAACAAACAAAGACCGCGGAGTCCGTGGTTTAATACTCTAACAATCGTATCCTGGCTACACGTTAGAGTACAATCAATGTTTGAACAAAAGTAAAAGCCTAATAATCATTTCCCGGCATCACCCTTGAGCTATAGACCGTCTCAATGTATCCAACAATGTACTGAGCCAATTACTTTCCTAAGATCAATACAAACCAGCGGGAAAATCCAACAGACTGTGAATTACAAGGATTTACTCAAAGGACGACATTTTTGTAGGATGTTGGACTATTCAGAGGGTTGATTCGACAGCAGATGACTACATGTCCTCGCCAGAAACGAATGAAGCAGTTAAATTAAAACTGTTCGTCTCAGATAAGGGGAAGACAAATCAAGTTTACTTCATCTTCCTCTATCTATCCCATAAGTTATGACTTTATCTGTATATTAAAGAACATCTCCAGTAATTTATAGAGCCAACGGTTTCCATTCTCTAATTCGGTTTTTGTTCTCGTTTTAGAGTGTTATCATGATATCGTTAATGGGAAGACTTGTAATTAACCCCTAGACTATACCCAATCTCATCTGCAATTCACTCCTCTGATAGGATCTGCATGATTAAGAGCTTAATTGTTTTGGGCCACGAGGCGAAAACTACGCTGGCCCTTGGTAC
>NC_051413.1:29013630-29014119 GCF_015228065.2 Penaeus monodon
GTGTCCTGCTGGGTATCCTTCTTTGTTGTAGGACATCACTGTTTCAATATTTTATTCGTCAGCAGCTTGTCTTCTCCTTGAAAGAACGACACGGCTCCTCTAACGTTCAAAAATGCATAGATGCTAATGCACAGTCCTTGCACATACATTATTCTCTAGTCTCTCAAGATGATGGTTCTGCACATAACGTATTGGCATTCTGATTTAGATGTATAGCGGAACTTTAGCACGAAAAAGCCCATATCAAACAGTACCTCAGCATTCCTAGCAGAGGATCTAATATTGGCCTCAGTCCCTTCTTACTGGGAAGATCCCACTATAATGAAGATAATAGGTTGGATTTCCTGATTGGTGCACTTTCCTCGTTGACATCTTAACAGTGGCATTGTGAGATCCTTTTTACTACCATTACTCTTACTCCTAATGACAATGAAAGAGTGATAACAGCAATTATGGTCAAATTCACAAGAACGACTAAAATAAGGATCA
>NC_051413.1:29014316-29014666 GCF_015228065.2 Penaeus monodon
TAAAAAAGGAGCATGAGAATTTCGAAACGGAAGCTGGTTGTGTAATTATTAGTAGCTGGTAAATCAAACAAAATTAGCATTTCTGTGACTACTTTGTTTCAATATTGTCAGCCCTATGAACAAAAATGAATTAAAATGTCAAAGAAAAAGCGCTAAAAATTGTGTTCTTCCCTTGAACCGATCGGGAAAATCAATAGTGCTATCGCGAAAGTACGTGTCGTTAAATTTGATATGAAAATATATTACATTTTCTTTTTTTTAACTCAGGCAATAAAAGCTGAGTTGCCATTGCGTATATAAAGTATATACCGTGTTCGTGGTCAATTTTCCATATAAAGTAGAAGGGTTGC
>NC_051413.1:29015004-29015105 GCF_015228065.2 Penaeus monodon
AGAGGAAGAGTATCATCCCCTCCACCAATTTGCATGAGTTGGAACAGATCCCTGAGTCAGCGAGCCAACTCCTTTCCCGTTCTTTCGTCAACTACCTTGTA
>NC_051413.1:29015293-29015490 GCF_015228065.2 Penaeus monodon
ACAGCCTCCTTCCGACGCTGTTTCTGCTGAGTAAGTGCGAAGCTCCTGGAATCGACAGCGCCTAGCTCAGTTAAAGGAAGGAATATTTAATTGCCCCATTTTTTCTTTGTATTTCGCGTTTCCGTTCATGGAAACAATTTTTTTTTGTCTGTGAATTTCCCCTGCTTTCTTTTTTGCTTGTCTGTCTGTCTGTCTGC
>NC_051413.1:29015770-29016100 GCF_015228065.2 Penaeus monodon
TGAAAGTATACAGCGCAAGTGCACATGTGAACATAACTGTGTATGTATGCATGCGTCCAATTGCAGCGGGGGAGGGAAGGAGATCAGGAAGAGTTCTACGAACCAGCATCCATGTTTATGAACGGGTCTGAAGGGAATCTAATGCCGGATAGGGAACACGTGAAAAAATAATCAAAATTTAAATTCAATTGTCTTGCACTGATGAATACCTAATGAGATCGTAGGCATGGGTAATGTGATGATCATGTTCTAGGGAATGAAAATGTAAAATTACCGATGCCAATTTCTCATTTACCACATCCATTTAAAGGATATAGATGGGCGAACCAC
>NC_051413.1:29017975-29018689 GCF_015228065.2 Penaeus monodon
AACACACATTCATTTAAATTGCCTCTCCTGCTTGTATAATGCTTGGTTTATCCAATATTATCCTATAAACATTGGATAAATACCAGCCTCATCCTACTATTCTTTATCCCATAACCCTCAACATATCCTAAGAACTGAAATACTGAACTCGCAGTATGACTTAATTAAAACTCTGCATAAACTCCATAGTCTAGGGACTTTGATATCAAAGACGTGTGGTGTGTATCCGACCTTGCTTCTTATTGACGCTTTTATGTTATAAGTTTGCAGTGTGTTGGTTGCCATGGCAGTCTCTCCTGGCAGACTCCTCCTCCAAAGCGATATTTGTGGCATGATGCTGGGGAAGCCTTCCTGGGCGTTCTTGTGTTACTTGTGACTATTGTATTTTTTTCTCTCTCTCTTTCGACGATGCTTTGGGAAAGAAATTTTGTTTATACTTGAAGTAGGGATATTTTAAAGTGTATATCTAGGGTTTTCGGTAAATTCCTTAGATAGATCTGATACTTTTCACTCCCTTGAGGTGGTATTTCCCTTTTAAGATTATTTTTCTTTCTATTCAATTCTCGTGATTTTCAGAAGGGAAGTCATACGTCAAATTACTTTTTGTTTCGTTTCCCCTTCACATGACGCAGTTTTCTTTCTCGCTAGACCGCTCCCCAGCTTATATCTTCCTCCGGCTCTTTTCACTCTACGGCCTTGCACCTCTTTCGCTGC
>NC_051413.1:29018922-29019821 GCF_015228065.2 Penaeus monodon
CCACACCTATACAAACCTGCTATTATTTGCCTTTCCTTTCCCTCTCCCTGTGGGCAGCTTGGCTCCCGGGGACAGTAAATTGTTCATTTTCCGAAAAGCTTCGTCTCTCTCGGGAAATGATATACAGAGAACTCCTATTAATCCTAATTGCCCAGAAGGTTCCAAAATAAGCACTGAGAGTCTTATATCATACTTGGAAAATTAATGCATACGAGTGATTAGGTCCTTTGCAGGGAGTATGTTAGGGATAAAGAACCGAATGTAAGAACATTTCAAGTGGCTTATAAAAAAAGGGACCAGCAGACACCTCACAGACTTTCATATCAAGTTCACGCTCAGCTAACATTCCCTCCTCCCATTTCTCTCTCTCCTATCCTCTCCTACCATCTCTCCCTCCTCCTCTCCTCTCGTTCCTTCTTTCCCTCTCTCCCTCCGCTTTTCCTATTCGAATTCGCCATCCCTACCTCCCCCTCTTTTTTTTTCGCTCTCTCTTCCTCCATCCTTTCCCCTCTCCCGCTCTCTCCTACCCTCCCTCCCCCTCTCCTATTCCCTCTCTTCCTCTCTCTTCTTTTCCCTCTCTCTGCCCTCATCCAGAAGCCAATAGGAAAGAGAGAAGAGCATGGAAGGGGGAGGGGCATGCAAGTCTATCGACACCAGCATAGCACAGCTTTCAATTCCTTCTCTGAGTGTAGTGTAAAGGGATTTAATCCTCTATTGGCGAGAGAGAATTACGAATTTGGAGATAAGCCGACGGGTGCAGCGAAAGCCCTTCACGTTGCAGTCCAAATAGACGATCAGAAATATAAAGAATTGCGATTAAATATAAACGATATGACAAGATATACAAATCTTATATAAGGCGTAAAGTACACTGATGATATGCTTTATCATCAGGTAAC
>NC_051413.1:29022488-29022564 GCF_015228065.2 Penaeus monodon
CTCTCTCCCTCCCCCCATCGTTCCAATGAATCAATTATTACATATTCATAAGATAGGAAACAAGAACTGAATGTCC
>NC_051413.1:29023335-29024092 GCF_015228065.2 Penaeus monodon
ATTTAACAAACAGCAAAAATAATGATAATGATAAAAAACACAAGCACAGAAATAAAGAAGAAAAGGAGAACGAGGGAGAAAAAGGGAAATGTGCGAGGGAAGAGGAGGAACGGAAACAGGCGAGAAAAATTAAAAGGGGGGAGACGTAGTGGGGAGAATCAAGGAGGGGATAGAGAAGGGAGGATAAGGAGATAGCCAAGGAGAATAAAAAGGTAACATGGATTTGGAACAGATATGTATACCCAATCCCTCTTTCACAAAATAATGTTCGATACACCGTAAATAAAAAATCTTTCACAAACAGATTTTATTATTATTTTTCGTCTTCACCGGGTCCAAAATCGACTCATTTTATTAAAAGACTTATGAATGTTACAATATCTCGAGGCTGTATCGTTTTCCAATAGCATACAATACCCTTCCTTTTGCCAACTCAACAGCGGGACGGCCCGCCTGTTGGAGTGCAGGACGGACAACGCTGTAACTAAGAATGATTTGTATTTAATGGCCTATTCTAGCAGTACAATTGCATATTTTTTGACATGTCTAGAACACGTTTTTCTTCTCGTATGAACTTGCAAATGGTCTCTGAAGACTAGTTTAGGATTTGGGCAATCTTATCTCGAGCTTGTTGACAGTTGTAGTTTGTGTTGAACCAAAAATATCGATATTTCTTGCAATCTTGAATTTAATGCCTCATTGGTACTAATAATTAATTCATTAGATATATTTCTTTGTCTCCAATGCACTTATTGAG
>NC_051413.1:29024385-29024550 GCF_015228065.2 Penaeus monodon
GCGATGACGCATAATGGAAATATACATAGGAAAATGACTCAGGATTGACGGCTCTAACCCACCGCCAACAAAGGCCCAAGATTGGCGTAGAGGCAACGTGGACAGATTTCCGAGTTAGGATGTGATTCCATAACGGCTCTTTTTATCACAGGCAAAGAGAAAGTG
>NC_051413.1:29024953-29025129 GCF_015228065.2 Penaeus monodon
TCTATTTTTTTTTTTTTTGCCGAAAGAAATTGCGAATGAGGAAACACAAGTTATCGAACTCATCGAAAGTTATATACTGTGAACTGTATTTCACACCTCGTTCATCTTCGGAATTCTAATCTCCTTATGCGAACGGCGCCCGAGGAAATGTGAACGCGTGGTCGCCTTCTGCAATG
>NC_051413.1:29025493-29025678 GCF_015228065.2 Penaeus monodon
GGTCCACCGAGTTACGCAGCAAAGCCTTTATATGAGAGGCGTTGCACCTTCTGCCACTCCAGCAAGAAGCCAAGCCGCTTCAGGAAATTCTTAACCTTGAGCGGATGTAATGCTTACCGATGTGTGAAATAAAGATCGTTCGATAGAACAGGGAGAGAGGGAAGGGAAAGAGGAAGAAGGGCAGG
>NC_051413.1:29026776-29028236 GCF_015228065.2 Penaeus monodon
AACGCATTCCAAGGTGCATTCACTACTATTACACAGATACCTTTTAAGAATTCAGGATATTCACTAATAGTAAAAAGATATGTTGATTGGGTCCTCTAATAGGAGCTGTACAGGATATCTTGCGTATTTCTCTCTCCTTTTCCTCGTGGTGTGATTTTGCTTGTGGTGTTATTCATTAGAACTACTGTTTACTAAATTTGTCCTACTAATTAAAGCTTGAATGTGATATGTCTCTGTTAATGTTCGGACATCCCGTTTTCTGTTTCATTTACTTTTCGAAATTGCTATGTTATTGATTTCATTTCTAATATGCAATATTCTCACTGTAAAAGGTATGCAAACAACGGATTTTTTTTTCTAAAATGGTACTTAAACCTGGCGTGCAGTCCGTAGAATTCAACGCTTTTACTCTACTCCTTTCGTGATGCTGTACCAACGGTAACGTAATAATCAATATCACTATTACTTTGCTTTTACAAACAATTGTCATGGGCGGAATTATCACATATCACTACAATTATCGCCGTTATTAATTTTGTATATTAAAAAAAATCCATCATCACCCACGCTACCCTCATTCCCTCTATCGAAATCACCATCAGCGTGAGAACACCATCATCCCCACTAGATACGAGGACGGAGTGATGATCTCGCCCCTCTCCCTCCAACACAGGCATTTGCATAATAGAGATCTCCGACGACTGAGTTTCCCAAAGCGATTTGACGTAAGGCGTCGTTAAGACCTTTTTTTTCATGATTATTATTTTTTTCTATTTTCTAAGAAGGAGGAGACGGTGATCAAACTCCTAGATTAATCTTTATTAGCCTTTTCATCAGAAACTGCTACTTACGAGGGGACGTGTGGCAAGATATCAAAGATTTAAAAATGTGATTGATTTGGGAATGGTACACAAATAACGGGAAATTTTTTATAATAAATATGGTATGAACTTTATACCCATATTTACACATAAGATATATGATCAAAGCTTCACCTCTCCTACTAATTAGTCACTATAAATAAACAAATATGTAAGAAAACATTTTAAAGACATTGCATACTGTTTCGTCTGCTTTCTTTCATTAAATATATATTTTTAAAGATTCGCAGGGTATTGCAAGTCTGTGAATTCGAAACTCTTCAAGGATAAACAGTTTTTTGTCCTTTCGAGTATCAAAATGGCTCCATCTTCTCTCGTTGTCCCATTTTCTGCATCGATTTTACTGCGAATTTCTTCTTCTTTTTTAAGCAATTTTAAAAGCAGCAGTGATAAATTAAAGTAGAACGTAAAATTGGATCTTGGAAAAAAAAATCTAGAAGTTACGTTAACACGGATGAAATCACTCTAACCTTATTCTAGGTTTAAAGGAAAAGTGTTGAAGCAGTGAAGCTGAAGTCTTAAAGTTGAAGCTATCTACTTGAGGAAATTGACTTGAGAGAGAAAATTACATACACGCAT
>NC_051413.1:29028528-29028804 GCF_015228065.2 Penaeus monodon
CACTGCTGAAGTTTGGAGGTGTTTCTGACATTCGCTGAAATTAGTGATAATTCATCCATTACAGTTTGTAAAGTTTAATGTCCTTCTAGAAACTTAATTGAAATAATTAATTCATATTACCATCGTCCTGGAAACAAGACATCTAAATACTTTCCAAGAATTGTTTAGTTGATCACCGGTTGTCACAGAAAAGATAAAAAGAAAATATAACGTTAAAATTGTGTAAACATCTGAAAGATGTCGGGACGGGAATGAGAGAGAATGGAGATATTCACC
>NC_051413.1:29029241-29029593 GCF_015228065.2 Penaeus monodon
ATATCATCATTAATCTGCAAAGGTATCATTGCGAGATATTTACACCTCGATCTCAGACTACAGTTGCTTTTGGCACGAGGACAGTCCTACGTCATAACTGTTATGATTTTAATACCATTGTTAATCTTATAATTATATGCACAGCGTTATCACCATTTTCTTTCACCAAAACACCATCCTTAATCACACTGCTTTCTCTTTATCTAGATCACGAGTGTACTGTTCTCTTCGCCTATATTTATCTAAGGAAATTGTGTCGTATGGGATATACATGTATCTGAGTGTTCATAACTTGTCTTCATCGAACCTCACATTTCTCTTAATGGCTTGTCGTGTGAGGATTTCTATGAAG
>NC_051413.1:29029688-29029895 GCF_015228065.2 Penaeus monodon
TATGCTTAAGATGCACGGCGTTTCTAAGCACTTAGCTGTCTTGGTTATGAACATTTTAAATTTATTTTTTATTACAGGGATATATAATTTTTCAAAAATAACATCAAACCCGCTTCTTGAAGCACTGCAAATTCGTATCCGTGCTGCACACTATTGTCTTACAAAACTCCTTTATGAGCACTGACTAATCTGCGTCTATCCTACTGC
>NC_051413.1:29029961-29030216 GCF_015228065.2 Penaeus monodon
AATTAATCTACAACTTGATTTTTCTTCTTCTGTTTTTGTCTCTTTGCCTGAATATGATTTTGAATGTTTATAATCAATACACTGTTTACTTCAAGACAGCCAAACACACCTTTTTTCCGGATTAAAGAAATGGGCCATCAATATCTTTTTCATCATGAAGAGACAAAACAAAACAAAAAGATCCTGACTTAATCACTTGTAATGATTGAAATGAACAATGAAATAAGACTTATTTGAAGTACAAATATGCAATGA
>NC_051413.1:29030601-29031573 GCF_015228065.2 Penaeus monodon
AACTGAATCACCGACCGCTCCGCTCTTCGCTAGGAATGAATAACCTCGGCAAGGAGATGGAGACAGCCTCAACCCAGGGAGAAAAAGAAGCTCATTCAATTATGATAACAGAATTACCCATTTCCCAAAGCTGGGAGAACTTTCATCTCGGAGAAGGAACATAAAATAACTAACTTAGCGTGAATCACTTTACCCAAAAATCTTCATCAGCTCCCACCCCCGCGCAGTAAAATTTCCAAATAAAGAACTTTTTGCTGTTCTTTCCCACTCCCTGCTTTTCATATACTAAGAGAAAGGGAGAGAGAGATAAAAAAAAAAAGAGTGGAAAAAAAAGAAAATCTTCCGGGAATTTTGAGTTTGAGACATTTCGCAACGGTCAGCGATTGGAACCTCATCCTTCCTCCTCTCTTGTCTTCACACTTTTATTAGCTTGGCCTCTTTGTCTCCCCGCCGGCAAAGGTCAAGAATGTGGGAAAGCACGTCCAGCTTTTTTCTCTTTTCTTTATTCATTCCTATATAAATCGTTTTTTTTTATTTATTTCTATACGATTCTTAAAAAAAAAAAGTTCCATACAATTCTTCTTTTTCAAATTCGTTTTATTTTTTTTTTTCATTTCTATACAACTCTTCTTTTCTTTCTGTATTTCTATACCATTCTTTTCTCTCTTTTTTAAAATATTCTTTCTCCTTCATCTTTTCCTCTCTCCCGATCCCCCCCCCCCCATCTCGCCGTCTGCCTCCATTGTTCTCCTCCGGTTCCCTCTCCCACCCTTCGCTTGCCTGACTCCCTCCACATACTAAAACGCGGAGGAAGGTACACACTTGAGCCGAAAAGTGTGAGCTGCAGCGGACACGCACGCATGCTGGCTTTAACTCCACTTCTGAGGTTTAGGTTCTCGATCTGGCTTATCCGATGGGAAATATTTTGGAACGCTTGGCAATCTTATATCCATTCACTGAATAATATTGAGG
>NC_051413.1:29031710-29032155 GCF_015228065.2 Penaeus monodon
CTGCGGGCTTGCGCGTGTGTGTGCAGTTTATGCGAAACGTCTCATGCAAATTTTCTGTATGCATCTATTCTCTTTTAACCTCTCTCCTTGCAGCCATCTGTTTATTTCGACCATTGCCTCGAAATTCCTGGCAAAAGGATCGTGGTTGTCGTGGTGTATTAAAAAAAGAACATAATTTGTAAATTTGTTTATAGCTAAATAGGCGAAGTAGACTCAACAATAAACTCGTAATAATTTCTTGTAAATTATAAAAAATATCGTCATCCGTAATCACACTCAAAAGTGAAGTAAACACATAAACATATTTACATATTCAATTACCTGTACAATAATCACCTGATTATATATGCACGCGTTGATGTGCGATTAAAATGCACGATCAACGTTTTGTATCTAAAATCCTCATCATATTTATTTCCCCATTAATGAATTTCCGATAAAATGT
>NC_051413.1:29032185-29033436 GCF_015228065.2 Penaeus monodon
TTGGTGTGCTCTAGAGGTTGAACAAATTAATGGGTTAAAGCTCCAGTTTTAAGGGATGAGAAAAGTTATATTCTGGTATATTTTCTTATTTTCTTTTCTTCTTATTTACGTATTTTCTTATTTTACATTCTGGCTTTTTTTTTTTTTTTTCTCTCTGGCTTATTTTTCCTTATTGCATTTTCTGGCTGATTTTTTTTGCCTTATTTTATTTTCTAGCTTATTTTCGTATTTACTTATTTTCTTATTTTACTTTCTGGCTCATTTTCTCGTCGTCTTATTTTATGATCTGGCTAATTTTCTTATCTTATTTTTCTGGTTTATTTTCCTGGCTTTGAAACCTGTTCAAAGGGAGCAGTTTGCCTTGACACAAAAAAGAGGTAATTTGCAATTTAAGGTCAAAGAAATCTGGTGATTTGCAATTTAAGGTCAAAGAAATCTGGTGATTTGTAATTTAAGGTCAAAGAAATCTGGTAATTTGCAATTTAAGGTCAAAGAAATCTGGTGATTTGCAATTTAAGGTCAAAAAAATCTGGTGATTTGTAATTTAAGGCTAAATATATCGAGAAAATTTTCAGGACAAGGTCAAAGGAAAATTAAAATTTTCAACAAAGTCATACGGAATTTACTAATTTTCAAAGCAAGAGCAGTGGAAACAATTTTCAATGCAAGGTCAAAATAATTTTCAATGCAATGTCAAAGCGATCCGTAATTTGCATAAAGGCCAAGAAAATCTGGTCATTTCCAAAAAAGAAGCTCAAACGAAACTGGTAATCCCGTTGTGTTTCACATTTTCTTCCGCCATATTGCCCCCCCCACCCCCCACTAAGCTGATAGCGTGGGGGGGGGGGGGGCGTGGGTAACGTGATACAGCCGGATCAACTTATCAGGAAAAGGAATATATGCGACCTTACGTGTGCCATTATGTCGGAGCAGTTGCAAGGAGACGAACAATGGGTCTGCGTGGAAATGACAGACCAAACAATGTAGCTGGACCGAGACCAAACAGACATCGGGACTGGGGACTCATTTGCATAGTCACACTTGGCGTTGTACATATGGCTTCACTCTGTGCCTCTACAGTGTGGAGGGTTGGCATGGCGGCAGGTAGTCGGCAGGTGAGAAATCGGAATATAGTTTGTAAAAACAAACAAACACCCCCCATATAAAAAAGAAAAGAAAAAAAGAATGCACGTTTCTGTGGATAATTTTGAAAAACGACGCGTCATAAATCACCACGAAGGTGTAGCCGTT
>NC_051413.1:29033469-29034477 GCF_015228065.2 Penaeus monodon
CATTAACCTTTATAAAAAAAATTCTTTAGTCCTTCTGAAGAGGGACGAATCCTAGACCATCACGCACGGACACCCTACGCCCATACGTGGAGGCTTGGCACTACCGGACACCATCACCCGTCCTCCAGCAGGATATATGGTCACCGCTGAATCGAATGACGCCTCCTGCCCTCCTGCCTATCATCATCACCCGCCAGCGCTTGCCTCGACCAGAATCGATCGTAACAATGATATGTGGAGGACACAGAGGGGCGACTCTGTCCTACGCTTCCCTCGCAGGACATGCATCATGGTTCGATTTGTGGGTCCTATCGCCGGCATGCACGCTCAGGCCTCCGCGCTCGATTGCAGAGAGAGCACAACCACGGCATAAATTCAACATATGCTAGGGAGAGGCTGCCGAGTCTCACCTGCAAGATTACGCGTGGGTTCATGATGGTACAGAATGGTTCGTTATGGCACTGAATGGTTCATGATGGTACTGAATGGTTCATGATTTTACTGAATGGTTCATGATGGTACTGAATGGTTCATTATGGTAGTAAATGATTCATAATGACACAAAATAGCTGATAATGGTACTGAATGGTCGATATTGGCACAAAATGGTTCATAATGGTACTGAATGGATCATAATGGCACAGAATGGTTGATGATAGCACAAAATGGTTCATAGTGGTACTGAATGAATCATAATGGCACAAATTAGTTCACTGCAGTGTAAAGTAGTTCATAATGGCACATAATGGTTCATACTGACGAATAATGGTTCTAATTGTCACATAATGACACAGAATGTTTAAGAATAATACATGATGGTTCACAGTGACACAGGATGGCTCATAATGACACAGAATGTTTCACAAAGACACAGAATGGTCATAATGGTACTGAATGGCCCATAATGGCACAGATCGGCACATTTGCTCCAGGGTCATTACTCTCGTTCCTCGCTTGTCAGGAGCATCTGAATAGAGGTGATGCGATCGTCATATCTCATCCCCTTCA
>NC_051413.1:29034814-29035184 GCF_015228065.2 Penaeus monodon
TTCTTATTTAGAACACCTGAAAGCTCTCCTTCTGAATGTTTCGTCACTATGGCAACAGAGCATGACTTTCCTATAAATAGTCACATTACGTGTTGTTAGTGATGTACTGTGTATTATCATATTGGCTTCAAGAGGGCGCTTATGTAGTGCTGTGTCGTCTGCATGTTTACTCATCAGCTGATTGACAAATATTAGGGATTTTGAAAATAACTTAAGTTCTTTGTTTCCCTTTACATATTTTATTTGTGGATTTAGAATAATTGTTGTTTATACTATGGGTAAGTAAATATTGAAGATTTATAACAAAAATGAGTTCAACGCCGTTACTTTATTATTTTATTTCATTGCGATAACTTAAATCTGACTTAAT
>NC_051413.1:29035537-29035649 GCF_015228065.2 Penaeus monodon
AATTAGATTCGCTTATTCCATTAGGCTCGTTAAATGCAGGAATTATTTCAATCAGATCGGTAATGGCAATGATTTCCAAATCGATTTTTCTGCAGTGCTCGAAAATTTAACT
>NC_051413.1:29036212-29036507 GCF_015228065.2 Penaeus monodon
AAAAGCTCCGCGCTCTCTAACAATTGGCCTGTCAAACAGATGGTTCGCCTCCCATGCCTTCTGCGGAATACTGATGGATCACCTCCATACAGCGGCGCGGTCGGTGGGGTCCTTAAAGTGGCATTTAGACACCTTAAAACGGGTTTATATCTGCACAGACATATTCAAGGAACACTTGATGGTAATGATTTGTTTAAAGGTTGTATGAGGCTTTGATATATTTTGATATTTATGCTTGGCTGCCACTGGACGATTCTTAATTCTGGTTGATTTACCTGGGAAAGTGTATGAAACG
>NC_051413.1:29036645-29036799 GCF_015228065.2 Penaeus monodon
GTCACATATTCATCATCATCACCATTAACTTCATATTCATTATTCTCTACTTCCACCTCCTCCTCCTTCTCATCATAATCATTATCCTCCTCCTCCTCGTCTTCCTCCTTCTCCTCCTCTTTTCTCTCACAGCTTCACCATCAACATCAATTTA
>NC_051413.1:29036841-29037093 GCF_015228065.2 Penaeus monodon
TTCCGTCTGTGTTAAGAAACCCTCCCACAGCTGGCTATTGGCATTCAGCTGGTCGGCGTTGAGCTGGAGGAGAGGGTGACAACTGGTGGACGCCTGAGGAAAGCTGCAGCGCTTCGACACGTAACAAATATAAGCATTCCATACGATTTTTAAAATACATTTTTTTTCAATTCCTTCTTTGGTCTCTGGGAGATTTTATTTTTTGGATCTAAGTATTGATATCTTCTTGATGGTCTGGTTTATGTCTTTCGA
>NC_051413.1:29037415-29037763 GCF_015228065.2 Penaeus monodon
TCATTAAATCAATCAATTAGTATTAAAATATACAAATAAATTATACACATCACAAGACGATTAAATATTACCACATGATCATTCACCAAAGACAGAAAAGAAAAAATAATCTCATAAAATTCCAAGGCAAGCTGTATGTTTTGTACACGTTATAACAGCAGAAAGTTCTAAAGATCAAAACATTTATGCAAAGATTGAGATAAGATGAAGATAGGTTATCGTTATCACGTCGAGTCTCCTGAAAATCAAAATGTTATTAAAAGAAACATTCTTGTGTTTTTAGAGTCAAGGGTATGAGATAAAATACGAGCCAAAAATGCACATCCCTCTACATATGCTTATATGTAT
>NC_051413.1:29038298-29039055 GCF_015228065.2 Penaeus monodon
CCTCCCTCTCCAACACTCGGTCTCACTGAGTCTGTGTGTGGATTTCACACATATAGACATCCTTACAATCACCCACGATCACACACAAATGTTACTATATTTGCTACATCGCTGATTATCATTGAGGACACTTTTTTACAAACAATGTGATAAATATTATACCTACTGTTTAACACACTGGTTCATGCTAACTACGACTACATCTCTGGACCTCTACGACCTTCGTCACTACACTGACGAGACTACATTGACGAGGCGGCTACAAATAGCAAGGGAAAGGGGGTAAAGGAGGGAGGTTTAGGTTACCATGGGGTTGCATACTGTACCTGGTCGCTAGTATCGGGTGGCCCACGCGTGTTCTGTAAAAGGATTGATTCATTGTTTTTGGAACAAGAAAATTCCATTTTGGGGGAGGGAAATTTAGGCCTACAGCTTTTGGAAGAGAGTGACCCCTAGACCTTTTTTTTGACGTTAGAGCTGAGGGCAAGAAAGCTTAAGGAGTCAGAACAGATGGAAACCGGAGTGCGGTTGGGAAGTGACGAGAAGCACTGAAGCTCACGCGCGATCAGAGGAGATTCCGATTTCTGAGGTTTTCAACGCCCCACCCTTGTCGTACAAGACGGAGCTTAAGGGTCGAATGCCTTGAGTGCTTTTTAGACGGGCGATGAGTGAAGGAAGAACAAGGCCCACAGTCATTATTGCATTTGTGTTTACGATATTTTTGTTTAAAATATGAAGAAAAGATTTTAAACACCAG
>NC_051413.1:29040459-29040916 GCF_015228065.2 Penaeus monodon
TTGTGTGGTGATAGGGATGTGTGCTTTCGTATTTAATGTTTAAAATATGATATATATAATGCAGCATAAAAGATTATAAAAAATTTTTAAAATAAAAAAATAATACAAGAATATTAAAATATAAAAAAAAATTAAAAAAATAATATAAATGAACACAAAAAAACATACACACCACACACGCACACAAACATAATAAAAGCATACAAAAATATAATAAAAATTAAATAAAAAAAATAATATTATATATAGATTATATATTTTATAAATTTAATCTAAAAATTTTATTTAATTAAAATTAAAAATAATATTTAATATAAAAAAAAAAAGAATGTATTATATATATAAAAATTAAAAACAACAATATATTTAATATATATATTTTATATAAAAAAAACTATATATAAATATATATTAAAAATATAAAGGTAAATATGTATATATAAATAATAGTACAAAA
>NC_051413.1:29041000-29041188 GCF_015228065.2 Penaeus monodon
CCCAACACACAAAAAAAAATTAAAATAAAAATAAAAAATTATAATAAAAAAAAAAAAATAAATAAAATAAAATAAAATAAGAAAATAAAAAAAAATGAAATTTTTAAAATTAAATAAAAAATATAATATAAAAATTAAAAATAAAAATTTTAAGATATAAATTTTTAATTTAAAATATAAACATTGGA
>NC_051413.1:29042103-29042168 GCF_015228065.2 Penaeus monodon
AAAACCGGTTTTGAAGACGGTCTGGAGGTTGTTATATATCAATCAAGTGTAATAAAGGGGAAATA
>NC_051413.1:29042452-29042579 GCF_015228065.2 Penaeus monodon
CACAAAACACCACAACACACACAACACACAAAAACACACACACACAAAAAAACACACACACACACACACCACACACCACACAAAAACCCACAAAAACACACACACAAAACCAAAAACACCACAACAC
>NC_051413.1:29042888-29043041 GCF_015228065.2 Penaeus monodon
ACACGCACACAAAAAAGAAAAGGGGGGATAGGGGAAAAGGCAAAAAAACAAAATAACAAAAAAATAAAAAAAAAAAAAAAAAAAACAAAAAAAAAAAAGAAAAAAAAAAAATAAAAAAATTAAATAAATAAAATAGAAAAACAAACAAAAACA
>NC_051413.1:29046339-29047681 GCF_015228065.2 Penaeus monodon
TTTGTGCAATGAAACTATAATGGTTAGAAGGGAAATTAAGTTCTCAAAATTAATGAAACAGGAAGATGTCTGCAAGTGAAATGGAAAGGTGTTTAGATATGAGAGCAGCTGCATTTAAAGGGTTTTGGATGTGGTAGAGAGAAAAAAAAATCAAACGTTCTCTGTGTATTGAATCAGCTCAAACAACACTCAGCTCGCTAAACTCTGTATGAGGAAAGTTTAGCAACAGAACATCTTACTGACGTACAATCTTTTGATATCCTTATAACATCATTACTATTAATCCTAACAATAAGACATTAATCCTATCTGGAAAATTACAAAATACTGACCTATCTTAAGACACAACAAATAACAATATTTCACATACAGACACAACAGAGTACATTATCCCAAATTAGGAAACATCAAAGTACAATATCTATGACAGCAACTCAAGGCTTCATGTCCCAAACGTACACATCAATGCAAAATAAGACCCACACTTAACACCCTAAACTCAAGAACATCAAGGATACATGATTCCACACTAGGGGCACATCAACGAACATAACTCCACACGTAACACATCAAAATACATCACCAACAACCCTCACTAAGACATACATCTAGGCAGGCCATCCTTGACTATGGTACGTACGCCCCTGCCAACACGCTCTACGGACATGCAACGCACACTCTCAGCTTCAGCCAATGCCCAAGAGATTCTGGGGTACAGGCGGGCGTGGGGAGGCGTCCAGGGCAGGTTTTGGGTTGTCTTCTAACCCACTTTCCTCCCCTAATGACCTCTGGGTAAAGGAGGAAGACCCTCAAGTCCCCCGAGGTCAGGCGAAGGTCACGGAGACATATGGACACCGACATGGGGACATCCTGAGCATCACACCGCTGCTCATACGGCATGCTTCTCTCAGCACGCCCTTAGGCACTGCAGCACGCCCGCAAGGATACACTATATAAGGGCAACATAGCACTCCCGCACGAGCTACATAAGACAACACAGATGGGACATAAGACAACACAGGGAAAATCAAAACATCAACACTAACCGTCATGGCAGCCTCTTTGCCTCACGCTCCCACATGCAGACAACATCATGGTGAGGCGCTGGAGGCATTCTTTCCGGGAGGGTTGGGGGGGGGCAGGAAGGAGGGTAAGGGGTGCAGGGCATACAGATAGGGCATCTTCCGAGAGCAGGTCGCATTAGGCTGGAGTCGAAGAGTTTACAAAGGATTTTTTCCCTCGACAAAAAATACGCAGTTTTTTCCCTTCCTTTTTCGCAGATTTTCCTGTAGCGCTCCCTGTGTCCGCTGACAAAGGACAGGGTCGTTGTAAGGTGGGCGTG
>NC_051413.1:29048272-29048853 GCF_015228065.2 Penaeus monodon
GGTGATAGAGATTAGAACCACGAAGAATGCATATTATCAATATCTGGTCGTCAGCGCTTGTAATAATGAAATGCATTGTTTGCATAACGGGAAGGAGGGAACGTAAAGCAAATGAGATCATTATAGTTCTAACATTAAAAATGTGATTTTCCGTAGAGAAGAAGATTTTAGGCCTATTTCAGATATCTCATGTTATTTTTAGTAAACCAAAAGTTGCCGGGCTGTTGTTATTTAAATCTTATTTTTATTCCGTGTTCTTATTTTCAGCGTTGCACTTATTGTTATTTTAAACCGTTTTTATATCGTGTCGTTCTTTTATTGTCATTAAAAAAATGAAGAATGAACATGATGGGTAATAGTGAACACATAATTCCATACAAACTTGCAAATATATAACAAAAAGTATGATTCTTAGAACCGATACATCGTTAAAAGAAATCACGTTATAAACTGTGCGTGGCGTTGTTATCACATGTCTTAATAATCTCATAGTATTCATGATATATCTCCAAAGGATTCAGCCTCTGCTTTCGTTTTTACAGTATAGCATGTTCACTTAATGCATCGTGATAAACATAGGA
>NC_051413.1:29049254-29049359 GCF_015228065.2 Penaeus monodon
TAACAAGATGTTTTCCATATCCTCAATAGGTCTTACTATCTCTTTTCCTTTGCGATGTGTTGGGCATTCGTGATTATCGCAATTCAGAAACAGAAAGCTTTTGTG
>NC_051413.1:29049481-29049779 GCF_015228065.2 Penaeus monodon
TGATAATTGATTTATCAGAAGAGATATGAAGATATGAAGAAAAGGAAATTAATAATTTTTCATGTTCTAGTTCATGACTCCAACGTTTTTTTTTCTTCTTCTTTTTGAAATTTCTGAAAGACACTCATAGACGCTAAGAATGACCCTGGGCGGAAAGCTTTTGCCTAAATTAAGAACAACAGGTAATCCAGCGCATGTAGTTGGGAGCACAATTTTTTTTTCTTTTATGCAAATATATTTTAGGAGGGGGAATGTGTGAACAATATTCTTTACTGTCTTATTAGTCATTATCTAGCTT
>NC_051413.1:29050531-29050863 GCF_015228065.2 Penaeus monodon
ATCATAAGCTTAATAATGACTAATAAAACTATAAAAGATATTGTTCACACATTACCCCTCCTAAAACACGCACACGCAGACAATCCGCGCCTCGCCTCACACACAAACATTAACCGTATAAAGTAAGTAATTCCTCCCCAAACGGCACGTCATAAATTCCAGTTCAGAATTACACGGACTTGATAAGAGTGTGACGTCATCGATAAGCAAGATAAGATCGTCAGAAGCCGAGATAAGGTCAATAGAGTAGCCTAGTTTATGAAAAGGTACTCAAGGGGTTTGACTATAGAATTAAGGCTAATGATACTTAATAAATCTTATGAGCTTGGGGG
>NC_051413.1:29051424-29052017 GCF_015228065.2 Penaeus monodon
CTGAGTTTTTTTCAAACATTTGTGAAACCATCACATTGTTGAGTCAGACAATGATTCTGTGAACATCATTGTGTAATCTCTGTTAACACCGAAGGTAAATTGTTCATTGTATAACATGGAGAACATTTCACTGTCATAACTTTTCTCCCTTTATTTCTCTCTCTTCTGTTGCTTCAAACTTTCTGCTCATTTTTTGAGTCTTTCTTTTTCCCCCTTTTTTTCTTCTTTCACAGATTCTCTTCTCTTTTCCTCTTCGCATTCCTCAAAGATATTTTGTTTTTATTTTCACTCTATTTACTCATAAGATTATATCTTGTGTTCTTTACCTTCTATTTGTTTTCGCTTCTATAATTCTAAATCAACACAATATACTTTCCCCAAAAAAAGAATAATAAAAAAAAATATTCATATATATACATATTTCTTACTCCGTCCATGAGTTGGTGACGTGGGGGGGGGGGTATGGGGGAGGAAGGGATAGGGTCATGGGGTGGGGGGGTGAAGAAATCCCTTATCTTCATCATTATCTTCTCGAGGAGGAGTCTTGTTGCACCAATTAAGCTGGGAATTATGGCAAAAAAGTCTGTTCGGAA
>NC_051413.1:29053005-29053981 GCF_015228065.2 Penaeus monodon
ATCCTATAATGCATTCCATTACCTCCAGTACTTTTACGTAATATGAATACGGTGTTTTACATACAGAAGATAATTTCGTCGATGCTAGACTAAAATGAAATAGTGAAGTACTATCTTGACCTCGTAAATTTCGAGTCAAGTACAAACTCACTCACCCAAGTAAGCTGTGTAGACGCTTGAGCATTGTTCAGTAGTTCAGCGGAAAAGTAGTGAACAGTTTGTTTTTTTTGCGAGTTACACCTTTGGCATTTCACACAACAGGATCAAATCATATAGGCTTACAACACTATATCAGTTTAACATTATTCCAAAATCACACGAGCTGGCATTTGGGCAGAGAGCACGACCTTCCGTTTTTGTAGATAAATGTCTAATTTTATCTGAATGAAGCCAAATACGTTAAATTACTAAACATAGTGCAGTTAACGTAGCATATCGAGGGCCTGACACAGTATATCACGATGTTCAAAACAAGCGAAATTGAACATTAACCCAGTGTATGAACAGACGCCGAAATGAACCACCCGACGTCCAGCTGGTGAAGAACACATTCGCAGAACAATGAACCGACGCACCGCTTGGGAAGAAACGCACTCGCAGAGCAGTGATCGAAGCACCGTTGGAGAACAGATCGCGCGGGAGAAAAGCCGGAGCAAGTGCTTCCGAAACAAGTGGCAGAAGCACACTGACTCTGGACTTCTCCCTTGCTCCATTTTATCTCTCAGGGTGTCATAAGTTTAGCACCTCTTATCGGCCCCTCTGTTAGTCCGCTGATAAGATGTCTCGCCTCGGTCATTGGGAACCGCTTTACAATAGGGCAGGTGATATAAAGCCATCATGGACCGAGTCTTACGTTTTCTTAATCCCTTTGTGTGGTAAAGAGTTTACTGTGGCGACCCGGTGTGAAATTTATGTACGGTATGTGCGTAAGCATGTTGAAGGAAACCGTAAGTGTGGCGAGTGTCGTAATTTTGTA
>NC_051413.1:29055329-29055707 GCF_015228065.2 Penaeus monodon
TCTTCATAAATTGGATTTCCTCCTCAAATCGCTTTAAATTCCAACGAATCGTAATGACTGGATTTTACTCTGAACGATAAAAAGTTCTACAAAGGGTAAGCTGGTTACTGATAGACAAAGGGGATGTAACAAAGTCACTTACGGTATTTGAATTCATTACACCGAATGGGAACAAAATTGGCCTTATTTCTCCATAGTTGGTATTTCGCGAAAGAAATAGATTGGCTCTTCAACCGTCATCTTAACTCTTCGGAGAATTTAGGTAAAATCTTTAATATGACTGTAATATTTTCCCTGAGCTTAACTGTTACAGTTGCCTGCATCTATCGGTCTGTCTGTCTTTCAGTAAGTCGATATATTTGTATTTGATTAACTAAT
>NC_051413.1:29055916-29056245 GCF_015228065.2 Penaeus monodon
TGCTGAAAAAGTATATTTGTCAGGATCTGCTAATTCCAGAGTGCGACTCAGAAGCAACCCTTTCGGAACGCCAAAGAGCCTTCTAAACATGAAATAGTCCCTGAACTATTTTGAAATTCAGCCTCGAAAGCGAGGGCAATCCTCAGAGTAACTGTCTGTTGGCAATGTTTGTCTTTATTAGTAAAGGAAGTAAATATGAAAGAAAATCACTGTCATCTGTAGGAGGAAATTACCGTTATTGGTAGGATCACATCTTGTTGTAGCTTTTGTTATACATATATCCTATCTTTCTCTCCTATTTTTCTATCTACTTGTAATATAAATTCCTC
>NC_051413.1:29056304-29056805 GCF_015228065.2 Penaeus monodon
TTCAGTGGCAGTTCCCGCCAGGTAGAATCTACCTGAATGAGTTTTGATTACGGGCGCCATAAAGTGAACGATCACGAGCCTTTAACGACAGTCATTGGGATATTATTACAGCAGGCACTCGGTCCTGCACCTCTCTTTGCTCGTCAAATAACCTGGTACGAATTTGATAGATCAGCTTATTATGAAAACAAAATGAAAACGGGCACCATAAACATGGCTTTTAGAATTGTCATTTTCTGCACACATTTTCCTCCCCTTTTTATGGATGTTTTACTCATTTTATGGCATTGTTTTCAAAAGAAGGTTTAGCTGCGAATTTTGTCATAGCCGTTTTTGACTCGGATTAGTTTTGATTACCATAATGGTTGGTTAGAATCGACGTCAACTATAGCGTTATTTTTGTGTTTGTTCGTTTATCAAATAAATTCTATTTTGATCTCATAAGATTACTTTCCCGAGTAATTCTACTAACAATACAAACATGACGTAAGATTGAATTCG
>NC_051413.1:29057896-29058505 GCF_015228065.2 Penaeus monodon
GGAATACAACACAAGAGCTAAAGCCGGTTTTAATATGAACAGTGTGCTGCCAGTGGCATAATAATGTGCTCTGCCCAGCGAGATCTGCTTAACGAGGTCTCAGCGCCCAGAGTCTCCGCCGTCAGATGTTATATCGTTTGCATGTTAAGTAGTGCCCTAATCTCTGATATTCTTTTAGTGATAATGACGGCAACGTGTGCATAGCGACGGTGTTGATGAGGTAATCCAACTTTCCACATGTTATTTTGGGTGACATGCGTTATCATTCTTGGGTGGACTAAGTTTAAAGTTTATTTCCCCCCTCGTTATATCATGACTTTCAAAAGCAGTGATATTCCAAGCTTGTACAAATCTATCATCTTAATATCTGGGTGACCCCTCAAACTTAGTCTGTTTATCTAAAATTCAAACAAACGCAAAATAAAACCTAAATATCTCACACGCATCTCCTTTCTAGCCCGAGATCAGTTTCATACATGCGTTTTCCCCTCATTTCCTCATTTCCTGATATGCGGTAAAAGAGTATGCACGAGCCTTTAGGAAATGGGTTCAGGAAACTCATTCCCGAGCGCGCTGTTTCGGAGGAATTCAAATACATATCTAGATACG
>NC_051413.1:29059743-29060247 GCF_015228065.2 Penaeus monodon
TATCCCCTTCCTGTTCAGTCACGTCAGGCACAGGTAACACAGGCTACGCCAATGGGGATGTTTTCATGGGCTAAAAGTGGACTCATCCAATTAAGGCCATTAAGATTTAGGGGTCACTCCCCACTTAAGGGAATGGGTATTAACTTCACACATGTCACTTAAAGCACTGACGGGAAAGGGTCACCTCTGCATGCAAAACACTTTTACAGCTTCAGACTCGGACCCAAACTTCAGAGTATGAGGATTTTGGAAGTCACTTATAACATCTTCCCATCGCTCGTTTGAAATCCATAATTACCTTACTCACAAGGGGAGTACTTTATATAAAGGTTATTGTTTGAAGAGCACTTAAATTAATTTGAAATTTGGAATAATTCTTCTTCCTTTTCCACAAAATTAAAGTGGCTTTCGTGAATTCAAGATCAAACTGCCGTGTATTCGTGCTTTCTCTATTAGTCCCTTGCAGTACCAGGAATTGGCAGTAATGGGTAAATAAATAACGAC
>NC_051413.1:29060877-29061503 GCF_015228065.2 Penaeus monodon
TTGTAAATATCCGTCCTTCTTTGGTTGAAGATACACAGTAAATCAAAGGAGTTCATTGACCTCTAGTCTCATAGGAGTCAGGGCCAGGAGAGGTCATGGGAGGGAGATAGGAGGAGTTAGGGAGGGGTTAGGGATGTGTTAGGGAGGAGAAAGGGAGAGGATAGGGAGGGGTAAGGGAGGAGTTAGTTGATGAAGGAGGGAACGGGGTAGAGGAATGGAAAGGAGAGACGAGGGGAGTGTGGGGGGGGGGGGAACCATAACACAGAGAGGCTTTATGTTGTCAAGGAAAGTTGCGTGAACATTCATAATTCAACATCGTCCAGAGCCGAGTTTGCAAAGGCTCAAAGTCGGCCCTGCTCCTGCTGATTTTGAGCGACGTGCAGCGAAAACAAGAAAGGAGATTTTGCATCAGATACCCGGTCAGGTTGATTAAGGTGAGCGCGCGTGTGATTCCCAGTGTTCTCGGGCCGAACGAACCGCGTCTTGGCGATTCATGCCAGTGTTTGGGTGTAATATTTTCCCCCCAAAACGATTGAAGTTGCTCTCGTCTGTTGGCAATGTTGCAGGGTTATATTCTTTGAGGTTACTTTATTATATTTTTTGTTTACGGTTGATATGATCGTTTG
>NC_051413.1:29062118-29062422 GCF_015228065.2 Penaeus monodon
TGTTATCCCTCCCGGTAAACTGAGCTTCGGGGAAAAAAAAAGTTGGAAGTCAGCTCGCGGCCGAAGACTCAAGTCTCCCTTTAATACATTCCCGGCGAATAACAGAGGGTAAAACTCGGCGAACTCAATAGAGCTTTATATATTCGACATCGGCGCCTTCGCTTCGGTTCGTTTCCACGGGCAAGAATTTCCTTAAAAGTTTTATGGTAACGCCATGTGGAATAATTGGTTCATGTCGTGCGCCTGACGTATTGAACCGGAGCTGAACAAACATGGGTGCGTGACGCGGCGTTCCAGGGTCTTT
>NC_051413.1:29062791-29063306 GCF_015228065.2 Penaeus monodon
GGGTGAGAGATGGGTGGTGGCGAGGAGAAATTAACTTGCACAAACTACATGTAAAATTCTTTTCACAAGTCGAAAAAGCATGTGTCAATCGCGTAGTTTCGCTCCGTTTCCGCGAGACAATAAAAGTCATATATTCATTAAGCAATAAATGTACAAAGGAAATTTAGCTCAATGGCTACACGCACACGTATTTAATTTGAATACATTTTGATGTATAGGAATGTTATTTGAATGTAGTTTGAACATATCTGGATGTATGGGACTGTTATTTGAATGTACTCTGGATATATGGGAGTTTAATTTGACTATAATCACGGTGTGAATTGAATATAATTTGAATGTAATTAAAACGCGTGAAAATTATTTCTCGCAAACTGGACCACCATGCTACGTCGTGTCGAAGTTTGGGTACAAAGTGTAGTTGAGAAAAGTAATAAATAAAACACGATGACTTGGGTGTTTTTTGATGGATTACAACTGTGAAATTACAATAGTCATGCAAGACGTCGTCACCA
>NC_051413.1:29063334-29063537 GCF_015228065.2 Penaeus monodon
TAGTAAAAATTCGGAAAGTTTTCAGCTCATTTTTACCCAATATACCTCGCGTTTGAATGCTTCTTGGGTAAGAGAAGGACAACATTATTAAGCCAAAAACGAGGGAATAGATAACGAGTTACGTTGCAAGGTCACTAAAGGTAAAGTGCAAAGGCAATCATTCACCTTAATTCACATTCTCTACCTCCCAGTCAAGCACATAT
>NC_051413.1:29063809-29064465 GCF_015228065.2 Penaeus monodon
AGCATGTTTTCCTCAAATAATTACTAAATCACAGACCCATACAGACACTTTATCTACTTGTGTATATATGAGCATACGAGATAAACCATTAAGTTGATATCGCTAATGCCATCACCCTCAACCTCACTGATCGCCTGGCACTCTCCCCACAGTGCCAGAATCCCCCACGCTTATTCTAAATTAATAGTATACCTCTTTCTATCATTCATGGGATATGTTTAACTAAAAAGCCTGAAATATTTCTCTTTAACAGAGCTGCACCACAAAAACATTAATCCTCTAAAGTTGTGAGAACCATTTTCGTATAGATTCCGGGATCCCGTGTTCGTCTCAGGAGAGCAGTTATCCAAGCTTAATATGGAGGATCCGATACCTTCCTGTTTTGGATGATTGCTCTCATACGGGCAGGGGAAGAGGATTCAACTCCATTTATCTTCTGGAAGCAGAGGCTCATATGTTCCCCTCAACTCCCCTTTACTGAGTTACTTCCCCTTATTCGCTCGCATCAGGTGTGATTTATAAACAAGGGTGCAAGTTAGGTTCAGTGTCTCTGCATGGGTCTTGTAACTTGATTATGTGCTACAAGATGTCGCCAGTGTAGGTGCAGGATTTGTCTGTCTTCCTTGGGGTTTCTCGGTTAATTTGTTTTTGGATTA
>NC_051413.1:29065095-29065662 GCF_015228065.2 Penaeus monodon
AAGAAAAAGATATGAAGAGAAATATCGACAGATAAGAGTACTTGAGCTAGATAATGGTGTAGTAAAGCAGAATAGCGATGAAATGAGTAGGTAGAGAGTAAAGTTCTATTTATCTTTTATGCTGTAAAGTACGTGTGTAGTTTCTTAAAGTGGGTAATCACTGAAATAGCAATAAATGGAAAAGTGAAGTGCAAAGTTACTTCCGTACTTGTACTTATATAATGTTACTGTCACGACATCTTAAAGGTCATATATTGAATTTAATGTTTTATATAATTTTATCATCTTTTGATGGCACTGAGTCATAAGTGTCTAAATTATTAAAAAGTTTTTAAGAATATAAATATATAATTAAAAAGACAATAGGCATCTTGACCTCCGGTTTATCATACGTTGAATTATTTCCTAGTATAGATCTCAATCAGGATACACATATTTAGACAATATCAAAATCAACAAGTTTATCATGTTAAATTTTCTTAATATTCAAATGAGCTGAGAAATAAGGAGGAGACATGAGTAAAATTAATTTTAAACTTGAAAACCACGATGTTTTTTATCATCTGA
>NC_051413.1:29065782-29066137 GCF_015228065.2 Penaeus monodon
AGTGTTGTGTCATCTTTCTCGCCTTCCTTCCTTCACAAAGCTTCAAAGTTTTTCTTTTCCTGTTTTGGGAACACTGCCTCGTCCTCTGCAACTGCCTCAGCACCAATCCCGAAACTTTGAGACTTGCGACCAACTAACTTTTTGAAAATTATTGGTCCTTTTTGCACCCCAGTTGCATTATACATTTTCTGTTGTCCTGGACTAAAAGTTGTCCTGAGGATGATTCTGCCATTCGGGGGTTTAGGCATCAGCCAAATTGGAAGATTTTTTTCTCCCTCACAATATCTATATGCTTGTTTGTAAGTATGCACGCACAGAAACGTGTATACTCAAGCACGTACATGTTCAAACGTAA
>NC_051413.1:29066245-29066330 GCF_015228065.2 Penaeus monodon
TCCTCACACAGAAATGTGTGTGTATTTAAAGTATCCTATTATGTGTTGGTGAGCCAATGAGGACGCAGACTAGCATACTGCCAAA
>NC_051413.1:29066581-29066813 GCF_015228065.2 Penaeus monodon
AGAGAGAGAAAGAGGTTGGAGAAAAACAGAAAATTGGATCCGTGATAAATCTTAATAATATACTGGGCATAATTAATCACAGGGCATATTTTTTTCACGTAATGAAAATATAAAAGCATTAAGCAGCATCACGATTAATAATAACTCCACTTACACTATGTTAATATAAAAAAAAAATCCTTGTTCTTACTATAATGTTTATTTACGGCTGGAATTACCTTTAAACAGACTG
>NC_051413.1:29066885-29067086 GCF_015228065.2 Penaeus monodon
GACAAGATGGAAGTCAAAATCTCAAAACATATTTCATGATTATATTCAAATGCATGAGGAAATATATATATGACCATGTAAGGCCACAGAACCATGAGAGAATGTTTGAAAAATGAAGTGTTTTAATTCATATATGAAAGTTTTTGAAAAAAGAAAATGTGTGAGCTGGCGATGTAAAAGCTTAATTAAATCAGAGTTTGG
>NC_051413.1:29070687-29070973 GCF_015228065.2 Penaeus monodon
CATCTCCCAATGCCTTGAGTGGACTAACCGGCCTGGATTCTATTCTTTGCGCCCGACCTTTGCGCGATATTTGCATAACCCAAGTGAGACAACTGGGAGTTTTGCATAACCTTCAGATTCGGTGGCCTTGGGAAGCTCTTGACCTTCTTTGCCGCTGCCTTTTCTGCGTTTGATCTTGTTTTTTTCTGTTATTTTTGGTCCCATTAAAGGCTTTTTCCCCCCCACTAACATCGTTGCTGATCCTTTTTTTTTGTGAGAGATTCATTTAAATCGAATGAAAATCTAC
>NC_051413.1:29071252-29072630 GCF_015228065.2 Penaeus monodon
TGAATTTTTCATCATAGAACTGTTTTTTTCTTCTTCTTGCATTATTTAAAACTGAAAGAGGGTACGATATGAAAACCAACAGAGATCCCATTTTCCTGTTACAAATAAGAACAATATAAACACCAAATGAAGGTGCAAGAGAACTCATAAAACATCAATTTTGATTTGCTGAAAATATTACTGCAAATCACACAGACAGAAGTCAAGATAAAGAAAGAAATTAACGAACAATTACAGAGAAAATGATGCACGGCATTGATATAGACAATTTTTTATGACCCTAAAACATCAATGAACAAGAGAATATTATTGACGATTAAAACAAAGGCAAGAGACAGAGATTGGATGCTAAAGTCGCCACCAAGAACATAGAAAACGGACCGGAATGCCGTTTGCACTTAATTATCAAGACTTTTCATTATTTTGTGGACTTACTGCAACGAGAAAATCACGTAGAGAAACACAGCTTGAAGAATTCTTAAGGAAAACACTGAATTACGATGGGTGAAATTAGTAAAAATAAGCAAATTTAACAAAAGAAAGAAAGAAAAAGAAACGAGTGTGATGTAGAAAACGGAATAAAGAAAACAGGAAGACAACACTTTAGCACATACACTTAGTAAATGACACGAACTCACCACGAGCTGCAACTGAGCGTGGATTTGGAAAAAAGGAAAATCAGAATTAATGCATATAATTTTGACCTAACAAATCCTGTTTTGAATGACTTAATGAAGTTCCTTTACCTGTCTCTTTTGTCTTGCTGATATGGCATTTACATTACTTGGAAAATCAACATGAATGCACAACACAAATGATTACTCTATATCCAGATATAAAATCAAATAAAGTTTAAAACTTAAAGATAACTACGACCTTTTTAAGATAATATCCTCCTCCTCCTCCCACCAACCTCCTCACAGGCTACAACACCTTCACAACATGTTCAAGACCTGTTTTTTACTCACGCCTATACGACCATTGGAAGGCATCGGGCCATATCCCCAATCCAAGCGGCCTTACACACCAATCCTCCGATCTCTAGGACAGGCCTTACAGGACAGACCTAGGACCCGAAACCAAAGTCAAGGACGCGGCAGGATTCTAAGTCGCCTTCGGAGGGGGAAAGGCCGAGGTCAACCAAGGTCGTGAGGCAAAAGTCATGACACCAGGTTCACACGACTCAAAGTGGCAGAGGCGGCGGCGCTGGGGACGGAACGCCTCCAAGCGCCTCTCGCCCGCAAGCACATCGGACACACAGCCTCCGGAGACACAGAACCGGGCACAGCAGCCGGCAAGAGAGGAAACGGACACACAAGGGCACCAGGCAGCGCGGTGCCGAGGAACAGATGTACCAAGCGGAGGGAAAAGGTGAAGG
>NC_051413.1:29072857-29072926 GCF_015228065.2 Penaeus monodon
CCATACTAGGATACGCGCTATAGAATATTTTACACAGAACGAAGTGTTAGAGCCACACGCAAAGACTAT
>NC_051413.1:29072977-29073452 GCF_015228065.2 Penaeus monodon
CGTGAGGAAAGTACCCACTGCAGCACCCTAATATATATCAGAGACACGGAAATCGCTACACAAATATAGCCTCAAACAACTGAAGTTATACATGAGAAGTGTACAGATCGAGACAGCCGTAACTGTCTCGAGAATATAACACCGAAAAAGATACACATATGCAGCCACACACAGTAGAGATACAGAGTATATATAGACCGTAAGGCTACAGTGAAACATTTTGAACATTGGAGACGCAGTGGAGGAGAACCTGAAGCGAAATGAAGTTTTGAAGCAAACACAGCTCTGAAGAATCTCAGCGACAACGAACTACAGAGAGGTTAGGTTATAGTCATAGAGTTCATTCGCAAAAAAAAGAGGAGAGTTCGATTTTTGTTTTGAAGTCGCTTAGATGAAATTCTCGAACTATCTATTTCTATCTCTTTTTTATTCTCTCTGAATCGGCGAAAAGTGAATAATACACACAGTGTGATTT
>NC_051413.1:29073486-29073557 GCF_015228065.2 Penaeus monodon
GTTTTATTTGTCTTTTAATGATCTTCCTTTCTTTTTTGGCATTCCCATCCATTTTCCTTTATCGGCCTTTT
>NC_051413.1:29073934-29074086 GCF_015228065.2 Penaeus monodon
CACCTGCCGCGAGTACGCCTTGCCGCCCATTCATCACCGTGGGCGCTGTCTGAATGACGGCATTGCAGTTACAAAGTTTCATTTGTGATTTTTTTTTTACCGAAATAATGGAATAAATTACCACAGCTTAACCACATTACGGTTGCAGTCTG
>NC_051413.1:29074164-29074631 GCF_015228065.2 Penaeus monodon
TTTATATACTTTTCATTCGAAGACTCATGGCCTTTTTTTTTTTCTATAAAATGAATTGCAATATGGATGTGACTGAAATAGAAAATACATGGATGAGAAGGAATAACTTGATGCGAATCGACGTTGCATATTCATCAGTATTATACATAGACAGATTGCAGCCATAACATTGAAAAAAGCCACTTCTATCTCGTATGTTGTATCTTGGCTGCAATGGCTGCAGTGGCTGCAATGCTTTCGCGAAAATGTACTCGTTGGTAATTGTGAGTGGGCTTGCCATAATATAATTCAAGGTGTTTTTTTATTTTTTATTTTGTTCTGGCCATTCGAGTTGACAGTTTGATATGTGTATTTAGAAGCCTCTGCCTCTTCTTTTCTTTTCTCATGAAGTTATTATTGTTATTTAATTTGCAAATTAAATACAAGGTAACTGAATAGAAACACAGGCATTCATATGCACCTACGTG
>NC_051413.1:29074935-29075126 GCF_015228065.2 Penaeus monodon
GCAGCATCCAAAAGGTAATGACGTTTCGCGAAAATTCAAAAGCACGGCGCACAATCTGTATGATAATAACTCGACGCCCCAGATACCCGCCGGAGGTTAATTACGTTTACGCTGTCTAATGCACTTCTCAAGGGCGCTCTGATTCATCTAGAGGTCTAATCGGGTTGTCTGGCACTGGGGTCAACGGGGAC
>NC_051413.1:29076419-29076720 GCF_015228065.2 Penaeus monodon
AAACTCTTTTCATTTGTTGTATTTAGATATTTGTTTTCATTAAGCTTCATGCATAATCTTATTACCACATTAATCTTTCAGCGTGCGATTTGTGTGCAGAAGAGAGGAGGATATGTGTGTGGGGGGGGGGGGAGGTAAGGAGAGGGATGCAAAAGATGGATAAAAGGAGCTTAATAAAAACATAACACGGAGGAAATGAAAAAGGAGATGAATTGAAGGGAAATGTGAAATGGAGGAAATTAAAGAGATTTCAGAACACAAAAATTTAAGTCAGAAGATCAGACATAAATGTAGTGTATGG
>NC_051413.1:29077164-29077726 GCF_015228065.2 Penaeus monodon
GGGGGGAGGTTATTGGACATATAAAAGAACAACCCCCGAGGCGACGAAGTTAACCAAAGGTACGTATATCTTATTAGCAGATCATTAGCATGGTTTCACAGGAGGCGAAAGAGATAAAAAGCTTAATTTTCCTCCTGAGCAAAACGCAGTAAAATGGTGCTGCGACAGTGCATGCGAAATCAACACTTGGTGATGTAGTGTTATGATCACCGAAATTTCATTGTGACAACATTCTGCACTGACATGAATATTTGATGGGATCTGCTGTTACCTCCTCCTGCACCCCTCCCCCCGGCCCCACCCCCACCACAAAAAAATAGGAAAAAAATGTAAAAGTGGATGAATCTGATAGCGGGCGGGATGAAATTTCAAAATTGAACAGGGATGCTGTGGAAAGGGATGCTGTGGGAATACAAAATGCGAGGGATTAATGAAAGAAGGATACGAAAGAGAAGATGATGATGTGATTGTGACAGGGAGGAAGTAAAATAAAGAAAGTAAAGAAGACGATAGAAAGGAAGGAAGAAAAGAGGAAGGAAAATTTAAAACTAGGCGAGATCAG
>NC_051413.1:29077758-29078168 GCF_015228065.2 Penaeus monodon
GCAACAGCCTTGATAATTGGAAGATAAACCAAACGAGGGAAAGAAGAGAAAACAAGAATAAAGAAAATAAAAGAGAGGAAAACCCCGAAAACAAACTAAACGGCAGAAATGGCCATTAGCTCTTCAAAAAAGGGAAAAGGGAAAGTCACAGAGCGAAACGCAGAGTCGGACGGAAGAGCCCAGTGCCCTGCCAGAGAGGGTCCCCTGCTGATGTTGACAGGGAAAACACACCTTTCGGGGAATGTCATATTGGGCTTCAAGAGGCAATTTCCTGACCATTGCCTTTTCCCCTCGGAACTCAAGCCGATACTCCGGCTAATAACGTCATATCCCTCGCTCTTGCCACCACCTCCATTATCGCGAGAAGTATTTTGATGTGTGTCGTCATTTCAACTAGTATTGCTATTTCG
>NC_051413.1:29078261-29078610 GCF_015228065.2 Penaeus monodon
GGTATAAACGTAACAGTCTCACTAAAACTAAGGTATTTTAGATCAGATACAAAAAGTAAAACATTGCTACAAAAAAACACAAAAAGACGAGGTAAGGAAAGGGATAACCCACTCCCTCTGACATGACAGACATGGATGGGGGTGATCTGACACACTGGGTAACTAATCTGACGTCAATGTGACTCATTTGACAGAATGTTCGCCGGAACATAAATCTACGGGCCGATACCCACATTTCACTTGTCGAGACCCCCCAACCCCACCCTCCCATCTGTCTTTTCTAAATGCGGAAAGGTCATAGATGCCCTTGAGAGAATGAACTCAAACACGCGCTTAAGAACACATTTTT
>NC_051413.1:29079145-29079402 GCF_015228065.2 Penaeus monodon
TCAGTACCTTCACCTTTCCTATTACGAACAATCGCCAAGCCCGTAGCTACGACAATATAATCCTAGTAGTTAAAGTCTCGCTTTCGTCGCAACAGATCTCTTTCATCCGTATAATCACCCTTGCTTCTGCTACCTGCAGGCGTGCATATCTAACACGTCTCCATGATCCTTCTCTGCTCTGCCACACCCATGCCTACTTCCCTAGATTAAAGGGCTTTGGGTCGATTCCCCCCCAAGATGAACAAAGGGATGGTCAT
>NC_051413.1:29079913-29080014 GCF_015228065.2 Penaeus monodon
GGCATTTTTAGGTTTTCCAAAAAGTTACAGAAACCATCAAAAGAAACAAAATCGGAGAAAATAAAGAAGGGAGAGGAAGCTTACTTTTTTTTCTATCCGAT
>NC_051413.1:29080368-29080554 GCF_015228065.2 Penaeus monodon
TATCACATCGATGTGGTAAAACCGAAAACACCGTTTTTTCTTACGACGGGATAACACTTCCTTACCTTTTACAAGGGTTCCATGGAGAGCAATTACCAAAGAGTATAATAGTGCTTTGTTGATAATGTGGATGAAGTTCTGTGCGTGGCCAATGTGTGGTTTTAAAGTTGTTCTCGGCGACTGCAT
>NC_051413.1:29080787-29080886 GCF_015228065.2 Penaeus monodon
ATAGTGCTTATGACTTGATTTCCTTTGAACTCTGACTTGTTCAACTCCGAGCATTAACTGTGCAGCTCGAAATCAAAGCGATGATGAGACTCAACAGTC
>NC_051413.1:29081878-29082899 GCF_015228065.2 Penaeus monodon
TTAATCTCGTAGAACCGCCGTTCGATATCCCTCCGGTCCCCCTGTCTTGCTTCCATTGAGAACGAGCTCCTTGAAAAGCTACCTAAGACGTCAATTAATATCCGTGCCAGTTATCAATGGCTCCAGCAGGTGGCACTCTACGGTACTGCTAGTGCCATGAATGACGCCATGTATTTCCAATTCCCTTTTAAGCATATATCCCATATAACTATATCATTAGGGTAATAGACTATGCAAAAAGCCTTCTACAAAGATTTCAGCAGTGTGTGATAGCTCAAAAAAGGTATATAAAAATGATCTGTAATGACACTAATCCAAGCGGCTCCAAATTGAACGGCGCCGCACAAAGATATCTAACTGCACGGCAAAGATAGATCGATGCAGCTGTGACCGGCTGAAGTAGCGCCCAAAGTCAGTCTTCTTGCTAAGTCTTTATGGGTTAAGGTCTCCCGAAGATTGGGAAAAAATTAGAATAATTAATTAATGAGTCTTTTTTGTGTCGTAATGAGGTAAAATAAAATGAATACAGAGGTAAAAGCAAGAAAACAAAATGCCGGTTGACGGAGCGCGTCTCTGCCGGCTGAGAATTCCAGAGGAATGCAGAAAGTGCTGGATATTCTCTTACAGAAGAAACTAAGATTATTTCCGTTCGTACTGTTTTAAAAGAGTTGAGAAAATTATAAATAAAACGTTGATTCCAGAACAAATAGAAAAGAATATGAAATAACCAAGAGAAAGGGATACCATTTAGTTGAAATACTGTATACTAATAATAATAAAAAAAAATATATATATCGTTTTATCAGATACATAAAGGCTGAGCAAATTTTATCTTCTGAGATCTGAATGATCTTAAAGAAACTGGGCAAAGAATATGAAAAGCCTCATTCTTATACCGAGGAAAATGTAAGAAAAGGTACATATCTTCGGCATATAAGATTTACATTGATATTCTTAAGAGGCAAAGTGCTCACACTCCTGTAGCTGAGGACGAGGTGTTTGGGAAAGGAGAATAAGAGGG
>NC_051413.1:29083075-29083296 GCF_015228065.2 Penaeus monodon
GGTGGGGAGGGGGGGAGAAGGGAATATACATTTCTCTTTTCCTTTTTTATATGTCACATATTAAAATGTTGAGTTGATATTATCTTATGGCAAATATCTTTTTGTGGTTTATTTCTAAAAGCAATCAGCAAAGATAGCGAGGAAAGGGAGGAGAAAACAGAGAAAAGAATTAAGGGAAGACAGGGAAGGAATAAGAAAGGTCTGTGGAGAGAAGAAGGGAG
>NC_051413.1:29083393-29084461 GCF_015228065.2 Penaeus monodon
GAGGGGAGGGGAGAAAAGGATACAAAGAAGGAAGAGAAGAGAAGAGTGGAAACGAAAGATGGAGAGGAGGGGGTGGAATAATGGAGGCGGGGGGAGAAGGGGAGAGGTAAAATATAAGTGAAGGAAGGGTAGGGGTAGGAGGGGCTAAGGCAAATGATGGGTAAGGGTAGAGGCAACAAAGCAATATGATGGATAAGAAAGGAGAAAAAAAGGTAGGCGTAGAGGAGGAGATGGAGGTATGGAAGGAGGGTATCGTGAAAAGAGAAGTGAGAAGAGGTGGGGGGGGTGAGGAGGAGAAAGCAGTTGTAAAAGCTTCTTCGCTGGATTACCAAAGCGTGTAACGATGTGGAATTACCGATATTTTTCGCTCACTCATCCTCCTCTCTCGTTGGCTTTCGCTCAGTGCTGGCGCGTAGCTTCGCAACTGCCGTAACATCCGTCACAAAATAAGTCTCCGTTATGGGCTCCTAAAGGTTCGCTGTTACGTTACGTGTTGCGGGAGTTTCGGTTGGGATGACATCGGGATATCAGGAGGGAAGCCGAACGGAGGGAGGTCAGGACAAGGTCAAATTGATGTCAGGGCACAAGGGGAGTGAGGGGGGCGGAGAGGGTGTCACGGCGAGACAGGAAAAGGCCGTTCGAGGGAGGTCAGGAGGTCAGAAGACCAGAAAGGAATCGGAAGGTTAAATGAAGGTCATCGAATTGGTTGCCGGGCGAAGAGGAGCATAAAAGCCTCGCTAAGGTTGTGAGAAAAGCAAGGGAAAAAGGAGGCAAAGAGGCGACGAAAACGCCATTAGGAGCAGAAGAAGAGAGAGGAAGACCCCGCGAGAGACACACAGAGAGGTCACAATGAGGTCAAACCAAGGCACGAGGCAGGGAGGTCAGGTGGTCAGGAAACTCCACAGTGCCGGCATGATGGCGGACCGCGGTTGGGGGAAGGGGGAGGAGAAGGGGGAGCGGGAGAGGGAGGGGGAAGGGGGGGAGAAGAGGGTTTTCGGGCGAGGGGTGGAGAGGGGAGGGGGAGAAGGAGAGGGGGGGAGAGGGGGAGGAGAAGGGGTTTTCGCCGGC
>NC_051413.1:29084583-29085031 GCF_015228065.2 Penaeus monodon
ATTGCTTCTCTCTCGTTTTGTAATTCGCTGTAGAGTCATTCCTCTCTGTCGGGCTGTGAGCAAAACCGTGTCACATATTCGTTCTCTCTCTCTCCCTCCCCCGGCCATGGCTGTGTCCACCACGTTCTTTCCATTGGCGTGTCTGTGTTGAAATCTGGCTATGGGAATTTTTCTTTGTTTCGCGCGATTCGTTTTATTTATGTTTGTTTATTTTTTTTTGTGCTCACTCGCGTGTCCTAAACATCGATTCATGGGAGACATGGCCGTGTCCTCTCTGGCAAATATTCACGAACAAATGAAGGTTTCTTGCATTTTATAAAACACTGTTGCCATGCTCTAACGTAGCAGATTCTCTTTTCCGATTATTTTCGCTCTTTTTAACTCCCTTCCCAACCGCCTCTCTAGTGTTCACTTTCTGCTCTTCTTGCTCTTTCTCTTTCTCTGACTT
>NC_051413.1:29085153-29085460 GCF_015228065.2 Penaeus monodon
CTCCCCGTCTCTCTCACTATCTGTATCTGTCTCTCTGTTTACCTATTTATTTATTTACCGTTTTCGCTTTATGTACGCCCGTTTCTGCCCTATCGCCCCTTTTATTTTCTTCACTTTTCCTTCTATTTCTGTTCCCTCCTCTTTTCCTCTCTCTCTTTCCATTCTCTCAGTTCTTTCTCTTTCCCTGTGTTTCACTCTCTATCTCTTCCTCTTACTATTTTCAATCTTCCTCTCTATCTCTCCCCTCTGTCTCTCGCTTACTCTCCTTCTCCATTTCTCTCTTTCTTACTCTCGCTCTTAACACCCG
>NC_051413.1:29085495-29086655 GCF_015228065.2 Penaeus monodon
CTACGCAGTCTATCTCCCCTTCTTCCTTCTTTTTTCTTTTCGTTTTTTTTCTTCTATTACCCCTCTTTCTTATTATCTTACTTATTTCCTTTCCTTCTTATTTCTTACTTTCAGTCTCCTTCTCATTTTTCTCTCATTCCCCTTCAGATCAACCCGTCTTTCTTCCCATCTCTCTCCTATCCCTCTTCCTCTTTCTTTCGTTCCTTCTCCGTATTATTATTATTTTTTAACCTTTTCTCTGTCCCTTTCTTACTTCAGCTCTCTATCTAACTCTTTTTTTTTTACCCTTTCTCTCCTCCCTTTTTTATGTTCATCTCTGTTTCCCCTTCTTTCATCCTCGCCCTCTCCTCCTCCCTCTTTCTTGCTCTCCCTCTCCATTCCCCTTCACTAAATTCGCCTCTCCATATATCACCATTTCTTATCTTCCCTTTCCCTTGCTCTATATTTTCACTCTCCATCTTCCTCCCTTCCTCATTCTTAATTCCTCTCTTTCTTGCTTTCTTTCTCCATACCCCCTTTCTTACAGCCTCTTACTCCCTCTTCCCCTCTTTCTTACTCTCCTTCTCCATCTCCCTTTCTTCCCTAATCTCACTCCCTCTTCCGCCTTTTTCTTACTCTCTCTTTCCATCTTCCCCTTCTTCCTTAATCTCACTCCCTCTTCCCCTCTTTCTTACTCTTTCTCTCCATCTCCCCCTTCTTCTTAATCTCACTCTCTCTTCCCCTCTTTCTTACTCTTTCTCTCCATCTTCCCCTTTCTTTGTCTCTCCCTCACTTCAAAGTTCTCGGGAGTTTTCTAATCACCAAAGGCCGCTCTTCCTGGCTTCAGACGGATGAGTCTATGAGTCCCTGTCATTCCTCGGGATCAGAGGGTAAGTCAGAAGGTGAGTCAGAGGGTGAGTCAGGGAATGAGTCAGAGGGTAAGTCAGAAGGTGAGTCCCAGGGCTGAAGTCAGAGGGTGAGTCCCAGGGCTGAAGTCAGAGTGAGGGGCTAAGTCTGGAGATGAATGGGATGAGTCAGAGGACGAGCAACAAAGGGCCTGAGTGGAGGGCTGAGTCGTTAAAACTGAGTCTGAGTGAGAATTGAGTTACAGGCCGGGGTGCAGGCCGAGGACTTATTACGAGCGAGTGACTTTTTCTCGGTATGAATAATTTTGATAACCG
>NC_051413.1:29087623-29087705 GCF_015228065.2 Penaeus monodon
TCAGCATACAAAGAGCGGTTGTTGATAGAATTTTGCAGAGTGTGCAATATAAGGAGCAACTCCACGAGAGGCGGTGTGTGAA
>NC_051413.1:29088323-29088464 GCF_015228065.2 Penaeus monodon
CTCAGCTAAAATATGTTACAATGGAATTTGTTTACTTTGCTTCGTTATTGTTCTGTTTCATAGATCTAGTGATATCTGAAGTAGTATTCAGTGAAATCTTTACAGTAATATAGGCAAAACTTGAAAATCGTTCCCCCACCC
>NC_051413.1:29088692-29088877 GCF_015228065.2 Penaeus monodon
CTGTGTATAAATAAGCACTATAAATATCATTAAAATTTCAACTGGAATAATCTGATCCTTTTTTCGAAATCCTCCGCTGCCAGCAAGAGGAAGCTGGGATTAAGGATCTCAGGACGGGAGGAAGATTTTTTCGTGAAAGGGTTTTTCGTTGTATATTTATTCATTTATTCGTGTACTTATCTACG
>NC_051413.1:29089059-29089167 GCF_015228065.2 Penaeus monodon
CTTGGCTGATCATTTATTCTTCAAGAGTTTTTGCTGTTTTTTTCCTCTGCTTATTACTCTGCCTTTTACTCTTTTTTTCGATATTCGGACATCGTTTTAAAATCAAGG
>NC_051413.1:29089237-29089509 GCF_015228065.2 Penaeus monodon
TCGCGTATTAATCCAAATATTTTGTCGAACTTTGATGATTTGAAGCAGGAATGATTAACACGCTATCAGTACGCTAAAGGTGTGGTTTTGATTAACTTAACAATGACTGATAAACGCATGCATTAGTCGAGTTTAGGCATGGCGGTGGAAACCCTTTAGCAAACGATAACAGCTTCCAAATATGTCTAGATTAACGATATCAAGTTGTCAGCTCAGTGGCTTATCAGCTATATTCTCAATCCGATTATCTTTCTGACATCGTTTAGCAATAG
>NC_051413.1:29089546-29089705 GCF_015228065.2 Penaeus monodon
CAAAAGGTAATTTTGACCATTTGTTTCTGATAGATTCCATACGTTAGGCGCGATTATTATTGTAATTTTTTCACAGCATAAGGAGGACTTTTCCTCAAACATGTAATGATAAATCTTAGTGATATTGGTACAGCTTATGTATGACACACCTTTTCTTAT
>NC_051413.1:29089924-29090377 GCF_015228065.2 Penaeus monodon
ACAAAGGCTTAAACGATCACCAGTATGACTTTTCTTAGTACGAAATGACCAACCTTCCCATTACAATCAGTCCTCTTTTGTTAGCAAGATGCAATCCGCTCTTTGCCATAAACGGTCCCTAATTATATCGAGGTTGAACCTCAAAGTCTGCGGGCAAATCACGCCTCATTTCAGACTGCTTCGCCCGGCAGACTGGCGCACGATAATCCGAATAATAATCGTGGTAACCATAATAATCCACGTCAGAACTTGATGAAAAGGGGGACAGGAGGGAAGACTGCAATACATTTTGGATCGACTTAAGGGGAAAAAAATTATTTCAGAGTCATATATTTGAAAAAAAAAGAATCAAAATATGAAAATGTATATGATATTTCGCCCACGATTTGAGTTCACCATTTTCCTTAATGTGAGAGTAGCCTCTGAATCATAAATAGCTAGCTGTTCCCTAAG
>NC_051413.1:29091184-29091272 GCF_015228065.2 Penaeus monodon
GAATCTCTCTCTAAAAAATCGACCTCCATCTACCGGTAACCCCCGTCTCCCCGCCCCCCCCCAAAAAAAAAAAAAAAATCACGCCTTC
>NC_051413.1:29091676-29091786 GCF_015228065.2 Penaeus monodon
CATAATCAGAGTCGACTCCCCTTCCATTCGTGTTTATTACCGGCGCCTTCAAAGACACAGAATTCCATATTGAAATTCCAACACCGAGTGAGAAGCCTCGCGAGTCGATC
>NC_051413.1:29092133-29092246 GCF_015228065.2 Penaeus monodon
CAAATGCATTTTACGCACATATTTCAGAGGAAGCTTACACTCTGATATTTTATGGGTTACTTTTTATAATATGCAAAGGATTTAGCGTTATACGGGCACCGGGATACCCCTGC
>NC_051413.1:29092452-29092641 GCF_015228065.2 Penaeus monodon
CGTTTTCTACAACGAATCGACTGACTTGAGACCCTTGCCAGTGCATACAGCTGAAAGCCTTCAGTGCAAGTTGCATTTATCATTGTGAGAAGGTTGAAAGTCATCACAGAAAAACACATTTTCTTGGTGAACAATGTCACATTAAGACAAGTTTACTTCTTTAGATTCTAAATGTCAGATGGCAACCGT
>NC_051413.1:29093377-29093465 GCF_015228065.2 Penaeus monodon
TCCTTCTCGGAACAGAAATATACATTCTGGACGAATACAATAATAATCCAAGTTGAAATAAAATTCTCAACCTCAAGATTTTCTGCAT
>NC_051413.1:29093492-29093668 GCF_015228065.2 Penaeus monodon
TCACGCACGCACGCACACACATTGAAAATAGACGGCCATGTCTTCCCCGCCCCTCGCACGCGCCTCGTATTAGCGTCAGAGAAACACGCCCATGAAAGTAAAAAAAATTATCACATTGATTAACGCTCCAAGACGTTGGCATATGCACACGCCAAGTAAGTCTAGGGGAATGAACG
>NC_051413.1:29093884-29093988 GCF_015228065.2 Penaeus monodon
GAACGCACAGATACAATATCTTTCCCTCTGTCTAATTGCCGGTGTGTATATATATGTGTGTCTGAATCTGTATCAGTCTGTATTTCATGTGAATCTGTGCATGG
>NC_051413.1:29094059-29094217 GCF_015228065.2 Penaeus monodon
CAAATTACTCACACAACCTGCAACAACACAAGGGTAAATCGCAACAGAAAATTCCATATATACAAAGAGTTTCAACAACTTCCAGCGAAGATGAAATGGCCTCGCTGTCTCTAAATTAGATAAGGACCTTTTTATATCTGTTTGTTGACTAAGCGCAG
>NC_051413.1:29094675-29094756 GCF_015228065.2 Penaeus monodon
CCAGGCAAAAATTCTCACATAACTTGTAAACTCCGGTACATTCCGTACGGGTTACTGTTTTAAAAGGGGGGAAAGGATCCC
>NC_051413.1:29094813-29094955 GCF_015228065.2 Penaeus monodon
TCTCCGTCACAGCAACCCTTTTCCGTTTTTAGGTTTTTACGGTTTTTTATTCGCCCCTTTTTCCGTCTTTCTCAAAAGAAGGGTGCGATAACGGCGGAGGAAGGAGGAAACTCACTTCGCTCGGGGTTTCTTTGTCTTTTGG
>NC_051413.1:29096912-29097501 GCF_015228065.2 Penaeus monodon
TTTTAAAATAGAGAGGATAGAAAAAAGGAGAAATTAAAGTAAAAATTTGGAAAATTGGAATTTAAAATGAATTGAACATAACACTTTCCCTTTTTTGTTTGGGAAAATTTTTCCAGCTTTTATCCCATTTTTTATTTTTTCGCTTTTGACATTTTTTTTAAATATTAAGGATTTTTACCCGGAAAAAAAAAAAACTTAGTAAAACCCAAAAAGCTTTTTCGTGCTACAACGATTTTCCAAATATAATTTTTGGGGGAATTTTTTGGGGGTTATTTTTTCTTTTCCAACCTGTTCGACCCCTCTGCCCTAAAGTGATCTTTATCCAAGCTACATTCCTTTTTTGTGTGCGGGGGTGTGTTGGTTTTGGTGTGGTGTTTTGGTGTGGGGGGTGTGTGTTTGTGTGTGGGTTGTTGTGTTTTTTGGGGTTTTTGGGTGGTTTGTTGGTGGGTTTTGTGGTGTGTAGTTGTTGTTTAAGCGTTAGGATTTTGTTTTTTTTTTGGCACCAAAACATTACCCCAATATGTAAATATACAAAAACATATACACATGAAAAAAACGCTAAAAACCCCCCTCTTCTCTTCTTCCCTCA
>NC_051413.1:29097989-29098089 GCF_015228065.2 Penaeus monodon
GGGAGAAGAGGGAAGAGGAGAGAGGAGGAGAGGAGGGAGGGAGGAGGAGAAGGGTGGGAGAGGAAGAGGAAGGAGGGAGGGAGGGAGGGGGAGGGGGGAG
>NC_051413.1:29098868-29099195 GCF_015228065.2 Penaeus monodon
GAAATTGTGAAAGTGAAATTGGAAACTTGGAAGTTGAAATGAATTCGCAACACTAACACATTCCTGTTTTGTTATAGGAATTTTATCCATGCTTTTACTGCCATTTTTATTTTCTCGCTTTCTGACATTTTTTATAAATACTTAAGGCATTTTGACCGGAAAAAAAATAACTTAGATAATACCAAATAGCTTTGTACGTGCTACAACGCATTATCCAAATAATATAATTTTATGGGAGATTTTTGGGAGTTTATGTCTTTCTTACTCTCATCCTGTTCCGACCATCTCGCCATAAAGTGATCATTGATCCAAGCTACATTCCTTTGT
>NC_051413.1:29099787-29099944 GCF_015228065.2 Penaeus monodon
ATTCACGCGTTCAAAGCCCTCCATTAGTTCCATTAACCTCGGCTAGGGCTACGTGAATCCAGTGTTCGTATGAGTAAGTCTAAGTCACGCGCGACCATACGAACGCGAAAAGGGCTACGTGAAGAAATTATAATTGATATGGATTTGACCTTTGACC
>NC_051413.1:29100282-29100364 GCF_015228065.2 Penaeus monodon
ATATATATAACATCTCAGTTCGAGGTAGTAAAAGTTATTTAAGGTGTGCATGTGTGTACGCGTGTCTGCGTGCGTGTGCGTT
>NC_051413.1:29100443-29100567 GCF_015228065.2 Penaeus monodon
TTTTGTACGTGTGTAATAAGGCCAAGACGGAGAGCAAAAGGGAAAAGAGGAGAGCAAGAAGAAAAGGAAACAAAGAAAAAGAAAGACAGAAGAAAAGAGATAAACAAAACAAGAAAGAAAGGAA
>NC_051413.1:29100599-29101355 GCF_015228065.2 Penaeus monodon
ATGGTACATCTCTCGAAATACACATGAATACAAAGTACTGCTTCCTCCTTCAGGCCACAGCAAAGCACGGTGAGTGGGGGGGGGGGGTAGAGGGGGTGAAGGGTAAGGAGAGAAGATGGAGTGGTTGGGGGAGTGAGAGGAGAAGGAGAGAAGGGGGGGGGGAAGGGAGAGGAGAAGGGGAGAAGGGAGAGAAGAGAAGAGAGAGGAGAAGAAGGAGGGAGGGTAGAAGGGGGTGGGGGAAGGGGGAGGAAAAGGGAGAGGAGAAGGGGAAAGGAAGAGGAAGAGAAGGAAAAAGGAGAGGTGAGAGAAGGAGAGACAGTAGGAGGGGGGGGGAGGGAATAATGAGAAGAAGTGGGAGAAATGAAGGGAGGAACAGGGCGAAATGAAGAGCAGGGAGAAGAGGAGGGAGAGAGAAAATAGAGAAAAGGGGGAGGAGGAAGGAGTGAAAGGAGGAACAGGGAGAGGAGGAAGGGGATGGAAGAAGAGAGAGAGAGAGGTGAGAAGAAGAACAGGGAGAAGAAGGATAGACGGAGAGAGAGAGAGGTGAGAGAAAGAACAGAGAGATGAGAAAGAGAGGAGAAAGAGAAGGGGAAAGTGAGAGGTCAAGAAGAGAATTAGGGAGAGGATTTGGAGGAACAGAGAGAGGAGGGAATGAGGATGATGAAGGGAAGGAATGGTAAGAAAACAGAGATAGAGTAGAGAGGGAAACGGGGTCGTATGTGGCCGTTAACATGCAGTAGGTAATGTCCCGTCTTG
>NC_051413.1:29101514-29101600 GCF_015228065.2 Penaeus monodon
AACTTCCGGTTCTTTGCACTGCCCTTTCTATATTTGCTTTAATTTTCTTTTTTTTTACGTTTAATTTGTTCACAAATTGAAACGAT
>NC_051413.1:29101747-29101816 GCF_015228065.2 Penaeus monodon
CTCTATAGTATCTTCTCTATTTGCTCTTCATTTATTCCTGACATATATTATCTTTTATTCCCTTTTTAG
>NC_051413.1:29101872-29102059 GCF_015228065.2 Penaeus monodon
GTTATCATCTATGGTTTTTGTAAAAGGAATTAAGTATTTGCCTGTGATTGCAGTGCGTTGCATGCGTGTACCTATAAGATGCATGTTATCTTGTCTTCACATCAATTATATTTCTATTCCTGCATGCGAGTAAATAAAGATAGACTATTTACACCCATTTCAGAAACAGAGTGCAGGCGGAGGGTAA
>NC_051413.1:29102353-29102441 GCF_015228065.2 Penaeus monodon
ACTAAAACTCTTCTCGTTATCTCTGCTTTCTTTTCTATTCTCTCCCTTTTCCCCTTTTTGACATTGATTACATAGCAGGTAAAGGTTG
>NC_051413.1:29102487-29102582 GCF_015228065.2 Penaeus monodon
AGACACCATCAATAAGGCAACAGCATAATTTGTCTTCCAGATGTAATACGTGTCATTTTGTAAAGTGTGAGAAAAAGAGGGTACTTTGGCTGGTT
>NC_051413.1:29102925-29103083 GCF_015228065.2 Penaeus monodon
CCCTTTGTTTTGCATTTTTCTTAGTTGTATTGATTTCGTCCTCATTTCAATATATCTTTATGGAGTGTCGATCATCGTTAAAGTAAAGGAAATACGAAACAAATCCACATTTTTTTTTTCTAAATAGAATATGTATTTGAGCAGAAGCGGAGTTTACC
>NC_051413.1:29103135-29103233 GCF_015228065.2 Penaeus monodon
CGATTTTCCGTTAAAGGTTCTTATTTCATTTTTTTTTTTTAAAGGTGAACGGTGAATAATGACAATGAGAACGACAACAGCAAAAATAACAAATAAAT
>NC_051413.1:29103914-29103981 GCF_015228065.2 Penaeus monodon
CAATAGAATCGAAAAAAAAAGATTAATAAGAAGAAATTAACTTATTTTTTCTCTTCCCCTCTCTCCT
>NC_051413.1:29104046-29104167 GCF_015228065.2 Penaeus monodon
CGTTTTTCATATTCCTTTTCTTTTTTCTTATGACTTCCATTCTTTCCTCTTATCTTTCTTCCCTACATTTTGTTGCTACGCTTTCACTTCTTCCTTTATTCTTTTTCTTCACATTTCCCCC
>NC_051413.1:29104203-29105033 GCF_015228065.2 Penaeus monodon
AAAGTCCCCCCATAAGAATCTCTAAGTGAGATTCTTTTGTATCTCGGGGTCGTCGCCCCCCCTTTGCTGACGCGCTTTGAAGTCCCCATCCAAAGGAATGCAAGGAGAATACACTGCCATGCACGTTTGAGGCTTCTGCAGGCACACTTACCTCAGCCTTTTGGTCATGCACGATCAACTCCAAGAAGAATGGGGACAGTCATGCAACAGCCATACTCTATCACACGTCGCCATGCACTTTTTTTTTTAATCCCACAACATGACGGGTGATTGGACGTGTCATGCTTGATTCTGAGCCGACAGGGATCAGGCAAGAGTCACAAGAATTGAACACGATGGAGAACAATGCATGGGATTGCATGGATGTTGGCTGTCGTTAGGATCATACAGTGCAGTTGGGGAGTTTTTTTTTTATGACATTTCGTAAGCTATCAGTATTTATATCATTTTCTTTACATGGAAAAAAGAAATCAATCTAGAGATATCAATATATGAATTATTGCAAACATAATTAGTGATTATGTTTGCTCTGTCATGTCCACACTAAAATTCAAAGGAAATACAAATCCTTATGAAGAAATAGCTATCAAAAGCTTCTGGTCTGCTATCTAAACTTTTTTATTTGCGACATAAATCTTAAGAACAAGTAATAAGCTTGTCCTAGGAGAAAATGATAAAGCCAACAGACTGATTAAGCTTCGTTAAATAATTCCTAAGTAATTAAGTCATTAAATAATTCCTAAATAATTAATCTTATCCTCTTCTCTCCATCACTTTACTTTTTTTTTTTTTTTTCCTATCTCTCATTCCTTACTCCCAGTATTTATCAT
>NC_051413.1:29105095-29105837 GCF_015228065.2 Penaeus monodon
TATCTACTTTTCTCTTCACCTCATCTTTACTCAGATCCTTTGCATTCTTTTTATCTCATTCTTTACTCTCATCCATATCCCTCTTCTCTCTAATTTATCCTTTACATCCATTTTTATCTACGTTCTCTCTAATTTATTATCTACTCCCATTATCATCTGCCTTTCTCTCGACCCCATTTCTCTACCCCATATTTATTCACACCCTTTACCTCTTACTTGACAGGAGGAGGCTTTAAGCTTTCTCTCTACGTCATTTTTTATTCCTTTATTGCCTCTTCCCCCATACTTTTCTTCTTTACTCTCAACCTGATCCTCTCTTTTTTTACCAGATTTTTTTTTTACTCTTATCTTCATTCTCCTTATGTTTCTTCCTTATTTATTCCTACTTTAACTATTCTTGTTTACTCCTGCTGTATCTATACCTACTCTCTTTCCTCTCTTTTTTCCCTTTTTTAAACCCTATAATCTCTCAATCCTCATTTTATATACTCTTTTTAAAAATTACTTCTAAATTATCTAAACTATTCTCTTGTTTCCCCCTTTTTACTCCAAAAGTCTCTCTACCCTCTTTTTATATACATTTTTTAAAAATTATCTTTTCTGTCTTGATTTATTTCTTTTTTTTTCTACTACTGCTTCAAAGAGGAGATCCAACTCACAGCCAACGTACACAGCAAACCCTCTGAAGTTAAGGAAACACACACGAAAAAATAACACGAGAAGAGAAGAAAGGCACACAGAT
>NC_051413.1:29105861-29106356 GCF_015228065.2 Penaeus monodon
AGTTACTTACTCTAGCTGAGCCCTGGAGACGACGAAAGCATGGAAAGAAGAGAGAAAAAATACATATATGAGTAAATGACGAGACACACATGGGGGTCAAAAATCACTTATCACAGGGAGATATTGACTTACACATATACATATATAATCGAGCTGTGAGCAGCTCTTTAGAGTGTGGGTGTAAAGTGGTGTGTGTTAAGGTGGAGGTGACATGTAATTAAAGGGAACTCAAACACTGAATGTAATTATCTTTGTGGACGTTTATACGATACAAATAATGGGCCCCCGCTGTATATGCCGGGGTATTTTAGAAGTATTATCATCAGGAATGTGAAGGTACAATAAAGGTAAACAGTGACTAGCATGATCTTGACATGGTTCACACTGTGTACATCTTTTATAAACATGGGCTATTTTATCTGATTATAATGACATGTAAGTTAAATATACGTTATAAGGATATATTATAAACGTTATTCACATGACATTTTACAC
>NC_051413.1:29106394-29106747 GCF_015228065.2 Penaeus monodon
CTCACCCTTGACAGTTTGTCTTTTAGAGAAAACAAGGAAACAATTGCATGTTGACGGCAAGAACTTTCAGCAAGAAAGAAATATATATAGCTTTAGACAACACCAAACATATGTAAACAGAACCATTAAGTGTCAGCTGATCAGAATGATAAAAGGAAAAAAGGACGACGAATGGTACTCCCGAGTCTGGGGTGCGTTGCCATTTTTTTCCCCGAGATTCTCGAGATAATTTCCGAACCGTGTTTTGAATAGGCTGAAAAGAGTGCTGGATATGCGATCAAAACACAATTCAAATCGATAACAATGTGGTATTTATTACAGTTCAAATAAGGTTCACATCTAATGCCCCCCCC
>NC_051413.1:29106765-29107056 GCF_015228065.2 Penaeus monodon
TGCTACCATTGACTTATGCTAAACTCGGAATATAATACACAAAACATGTAATCGACAGAAGTACGTTTAAGAGAAACAAAACAATAACAAACAAAGGCATAATAAACAAGTTAAATAACAGAAAAAGTGACATAAAACTCATAGACGTAATAACAAAAGGTAGAAAACTTAGATTTGATGTTGCAAGCCGGCGGGTGCAACAACAAGGTCATTGTCAGGATACCTTACGAGTTGAATAAAGAAAAAAGTAACAACACAAAGCATATGACAAAATAAGTTCGGGTTTTATAA
>NC_051413.1:29107541-29107687 GCF_015228065.2 Penaeus monodon
CAACTTTTTTTCCTCGATCTCTTTAGGAAGGTCACCGTGGGAGATCAGCGCCCCCCCCCCTCCCCCCATTGACCACGGGATCGGCAGCAATCGCCCGAAGGACCTGAGACCGAGACCAATCGCCTCTCTGCTCTCTCCTTTTCGTG
>NC_051413.1:29108071-29108317 GCF_015228065.2 Penaeus monodon
TGAAACTGCGATATGAAACTCCAAGTAAGGCACATCGGGGGCTTCCCGTTCTTCTATCCAATTCTTTGTGGCAGTATTAAAATCTCTTGAAGTTCACGGATTCTGCCATTTATAGTATCCGATCCTCTGTTTATCATTTTTGCAACAAATAAAATAAAGCTGAATTATTAGTAGTAACAGTAAATCCCGACGCTTTGGTATTAAATTCTCCTAAAGTTCGCTGATCCCATCACTTATAGCATCTGA
>NC_051413.1:29108414-29108478 GCF_015228065.2 Penaeus monodon
ATGATCTCATATATTCTGACCTTATACAGTAGAGAATCCGACGCTTCGTGGTATTAATTTTTTT
>NC_051413.1:29108660-29109212 GCF_015228065.2 Penaeus monodon
ACTTTTATTCATATATTTCAATTTTTTACATCCTCTGACCCTAATGCAATAGAGGTTCCGACGTTTTGGAAGTCGTTTCAAGATCCTCTTTAATGTCTCCAGTTCCTCCGTCTTTGTCAAGTTAACTTTTGCTTCCTCTTTCCTTTTCTTTGCTGGAGGAAGGAGTACTTTTTCGACCCCCCCCCCCTTCACTCCGTCCAAACTTGGTGGAAACTTTAAAATGCTCCATATCTCTTGCCTTTTTTTTATTGCTCCCGAAATTTTCTTTTTTCTTTTTCCATCTTTTCCCTCTTAAGTTTTCACTCTACGTCATGTATTTCTATTGTGATGATTTCCGGTAACGATACACTTTATCCTCCTCGTGTATTCTGAGCATTATTGGATGTATAATCATTGTTTTTTTATGCGTGTAAAAATTGCAATTCATTGTTTTCATGGTTATTTTAGTGTGCATAAAAATGATAAGTTGAATATTTTCACCGTGTAGCCTTGGGGCAATTAGGGCTTTCAGGTCATAAAACATGAGCCTTGGGAACAAAGTAAAGCTGTGTT
>NC_051413.1:29109521-29110117 GCF_015228065.2 Penaeus monodon
TACATTCTTTCCTTTTTTTTCTAAAGCAATAATAATGTCATAGATTAAAAGTAACAATTACCAATTATATCACGGCATAATAACACACACACATGATTAAAACACACATCGTCATAATCAAAATCCGCCATGTATTTTTGATACGAAAAATAACATATGTAACGAAAAAGCACAATATTATCTGATAAATCTAGTATCTGAGTGATAATTAACAACGGTGTGAATGATTATATATTGTTTTCATGGTGATAATTAAATCACCATGAAAAGGAGAGCGATAATGACTATAATTCTGACAGTTATGTTGATAATAACGAATACTGACAGGGACATTTTCCCCTCATCTTCTATAAAAAAAAATATAGGTTTCTCTTTCAACTAATGATGTCGATATTCCTAAATAATATTTTCGAAAATTATCAGCGTAATCAATTTAAATGATTATTGTTACTATCACCTCGTTATATCTAGTTCGCTGCCTTTTTTATTATCATGGAAACGCTGATAACGATGATATTAATGATGGAGAAGAAATACCTCAATTAAATTTTGAAAGTACATGGTTTTGACGACGTACGTAATTGGGATGATGAGGG
>NC_051413.1:29110237-29110396 GCF_015228065.2 Penaeus monodon
CATGGTTAATATTTTCCATAATGATACGCATGACATTAACTTTATTGATGCTGGTGACCTGTGTTGACCTTAGGAACCTCATTCCGGAAACAGTTCCTTTGTCGATGGTTCTCTCGCATCAGGTGACAGCCAATGCATCGATAATGTGAGTGCATTTCG
>NC_051413.1:29111199-29111352 GCF_015228065.2 Penaeus monodon
GACTAATGATAAAAATTCAGTGGGCCATCATCACTCCCCACCGCATCGAAGGCACACACGTGACTTAGCAAAGCACTAATCAGATCTGTCTTCCGCGAAACACCAGCAGTTTCGCTAATTTGCCTAAACCAACTTTGCCGACGCCGCTGGCAA
>NC_051413.1:29112454-29113086 GCF_015228065.2 Penaeus monodon
ATAATTGGGTTCGTTTTTGTTTCCCGGCGCGTGTTCGAATGCTCTCGTGTGTGCGTTCAGGGATTAATTGGCCCCGATGGCTCCGACTGCCGTGCCACAGAGCTGTCTAAAAGGGAGACACATCAAAGCACAAAAGAAACGACAGAGCTAATGGCTGAGCAGAGAAACCTTTGAATCGAAGTCACAGGAACGCCGACTTATTAAGGGAAACGAAAGACAACCGCTTTCTTTGTTGTTGTTTTCTCGTTTTCTTTGAGATTTTTATTCTTAACCGGCATCCGTTTTCTTTATTTTTTCTTTTTCTTTTCTAGACAAGGAATTTCTTACTCCATTTATATAGCTATTTTCAGGTTAAACTTACAATCCGTTCTCAATTAAAATACCATGAATTTGAGGAAAATAAAATCATTAATAACACCAAACAATAATGCAAGAATCTCAAGAAAACTGAAAATTAAAAACCAAATTAAAAGTGATTAAGGAAGTTAACCCTCACGTTTTAACTTTAAATCGAGAACATTCGCTGGAGATGATTTCGAAACGGGTGTAATGAGGATTAAGAAATGCTTTGTGCGTGACCTGAGCCAATTTCATAAAACGCAGTCAAACGATTTTCTTTATTTTTTTCCGGG
>NC_051413.1:29113450-29113626 GCF_015228065.2 Penaeus monodon
ACAATGCATTTAGACTATAGTTATTATCTTGCGGCGAGTGCATACATGTTAGCCAAAATCATGTTAAGATTTTAGGATTATTTGGTATTTTCTAAAAATAACAATAATTTTTTTTTCTAATTAGGAGTAAACATGGACACAAACACTGCGTCTGTTTTCCTATCCATGTCTAAATA
>NC_051413.1:29113821-29113894 GCF_015228065.2 Penaeus monodon
AAACTTTTTCAAAGCGTTTCCGATAAAATAAAAGTACCAAAAAGAAACGTACAAATTGAACGAATCATAAAGA
>NC_051413.1:29113914-29114026 GCF_015228065.2 Penaeus monodon
GAAATGAACTCGATACAAAAAGCGTATTTCCTCCATATGCAATCTAAAAGAACCTAAATGATGAGACAAAATGGGGAGTTTGCCGTTCTACCCCCTACACCCCCCCCCCCCC
>NC_051413.1:29114056-29114196 GCF_015228065.2 Penaeus monodon
CGCGCTGCCTGGGTTCCAGAGAAGGAAAATGTCGGATATCGAAAACGCATAAGTTTCGTTGCACTCGAAGGAAACGGAGCTTTTGAGTCTAAGGAAAATACAAAGTTCTGATTTAGAAATGGGATATACGTAGGCTAAGA
>NC_051413.1:29114679-29114805 GCF_015228065.2 Penaeus monodon
CAGCTGCTCCGAGTCGGCCGTTATTCCCTGTCAGCCGGAGAATGCGGGCCATCCGGATACGGGCAAGCCATCCGCCCGACGCGGATCGACAGAGTGTCCGCCGCGTGTCAGGAAGCGACGTGCGGT
>NC_051413.1:29115524-29115602 GCF_015228065.2 Penaeus monodon
CACTCATATAGTTATAAAGCCAAGCACTATTACACAAAATTACTTTGAGTAATTTGGGGATAGAGATTGGGGCAACGA
>NC_051413.1:29116025-29116317 GCF_015228065.2 Penaeus monodon
CCAAGCTCATTGCCCTTATTCTTTTCTTTGTATATACATCATTATCACTGTAATTGGGTCTATGTTGACTCCGGGAAGAAACTGCAAAATTGTTGAGCAAAGCAATTCTGCGAAGAACTCCCCCCCCCCTTTATAACCCTCTCTTTCTTTCCCTTTGCAAAAAGAAAGAAAAAAAGTTAAAAATAAAACCGTACATAGTTTGGGTTCGTATTTGCACTTAAACATGCATGTTTACAGGTAAAAATGTCAACATCGTGTGTGTGGATGGATGTATTAGTATGCGGGACAATAT
>NC_051413.1:29116446-29116848 GCF_015228065.2 Penaeus monodon
AAGATGCAAACCGGTAAACAAAATGAATATACGTATGTGTTCATTTATTCATATGAACCCATATCCCAATACGATAGCCCATGAACCGGCGGCGCCCACGCCCGAAATAGACCCACACGAACAAAAGCGAGGCCACAAGCGCGCCCACAGACGCCGGGCTGGCCGCACGTAATGCAATTAACAAGCACAAAGCCACGCCCGCGGGACATCAAGCAAAGCTCCTTGTCTCGCCGGTTGAGAATAGCCCAAAGGGGGCGTGGCCGAGCGGGAGGTAGGCGTGGCTGAACGGGGACGCTTTGATACGCCTGCAATAAGGGGTGGAAGGCGGGATGCGTTTGGGGGTGGATGGGGGGGGGAGACGCCCCTGGGTTGCGATAATCTTGAAGACTCCGGGCAAGGGAC
>NC_051413.1:29116923-29117399 GCF_015228065.2 Penaeus monodon
AGCTTAAATATCCATCTATATTCTTCAGTCTCTCAATATATCTCTCCCTCTCTGCATATTAACTATTCAGTCCATCTATATATTAGTATATCATTCTCTTAATATTTGAAATTTTATGTTTGTTTATACATAATTTTTTTGGTCTGTCTGTTCTTGATTTTTTTTCGGTGTTATAATATATCGGTTTATAGGCCACATAATTAAACAAATATTTTATTCTGTATTTCTATAATTTTTTTCTCGTCTGTCTGTGCATTAATTATCCACTTCTCTGGATATTATTTCATCAATCTGTTTGTATATTTGCATATTAGTTCAATACTTAGTTCAACACTTAGTTCATATATTAATTTAACAGTCTATCAGTATAGTGGATTATCATTATGTTATTAATCTATGTATTTGTCAGTCTATACGTAAGGATTGATATATATATTATTGCGGTTAACAGAAGGATGGCGATTGATTATAAGTAG
>NC_051413.1:29118183-29118756 GCF_015228065.2 Penaeus monodon
ATTCCCGCGAATCGTAAATGTAATCAAGGTTAAATTTCCTGTAATTTAAATATGATGGCAATACGTCATCCTGGTGGAAGTTATCGCTCATCGGGCAACCTGTAAGTTTACCGTCATTAGGTTGAGCATTTTAATTTCCTTCGTTCAACGATTCCTATTAATCAACCTGCATAAAAAGTCCTCCGGTAACGTCCCCAATCATTATTATATTTTTTAAATACCACAGCACGATTTACTTTAATTCGCCTAATTTTACATTGCATCGTCTACTTCGATGTTCAGAAAGACGTATTCGGACGAGTTCTTTTTTTCCCGCCAAAATGAAATGCGGGAACATGATGATTTTGACTTCGACTTCGTCTCCGAGAACTTCATAACATGTCCCACAGTTTTAATCTCGATTCCTAAAATAATATTGGGAAATTCGGATTCCTTTTGATTGACGTTCGAAATTTCGATCCGACTGAATAATCAAGGGACTGAAGACAGCGCGTACGCGAATTTAAGCAATTCGAGGATTTGGGGACACAAAATGCTCCGTCAACCATATTAGAAAATAAAAACTACTTGGAA
>NC_051413.1:29118887-29118994 GCF_015228065.2 Penaeus monodon
TTTACCATATTTGTCTTCAGTTTCATTAAATTCACAATATATTCTATCCCGCATCATTATCAACAGTACAAGTAAACCTATCACATTTATGATTATATGGAAATAAC
>NC_051413.1:29119033-29119174 GCF_015228065.2 Penaeus monodon
AGTGCAGTATACGTCGTTAAAATCTCACTCATATTCATACATTTTTTACACAAAAATATAAACAGAAAAACAAATGACACTGTAAAATTATTTTAAAATTGAGGTAAATATAATAGTAAACGAAATAAAAATAGTCTTTTG
>NC_051413.1:29119720-29119793 GCF_015228065.2 Penaeus monodon
CAGCCTCGAGGCAAAATCAAGAAAACGAAACGGCGGGAAAAAAATAGAAAAAAAAGTTTCAAAAAAATTAAAA
>NC_051413.1:29120120-29120271 GCF_015228065.2 Penaeus monodon
GCTTCTTGTAGGAATTGTTCAACGTAAGAGAAGAAGCTTTTGCAATCCACATTCAACAGCTTGCAACACATCGTCCGTTGCAGGTGAGGGCGCCTAGTTATCAACGGATTCCTAAAGGAGTTTGTTTGGCCAGGTGAGGGAGAGTACACGC
>NC_051413.1:29121822-29121948 GCF_015228065.2 Penaeus monodon
CACAAGTAGGAGTTCGCAATTTGGACTTACGTGCAAGTTGCAATGTAAACCCAGCCATCTCCCGCAGGACCTGAACCCTCCTTCACCCCTCGGCATACCCCCCCTAACACCCGCCTCCTTCCTATA
>NC_051413.1:29121992-29122069 GCF_015228065.2 Penaeus monodon
ATACGTCTAAGGCTCCTTTAAATGATTATTCTGTCTGTGTCACCCGGTCGAGGCTCTCCCCTGGGGCTCCTTACTCC
>NC_051413.1:29123079-29123252 GCF_015228065.2 Penaeus monodon
CCAACATACCACACATAAATGCACTTGTCCACCGGCATCCACAAGGAAATGTAAATATGTTATGAGAGTTCCGACCACAGCTAAGAATAGCATTTGAATATGAATAAATAATAGGAAATGTAGCTAATGTAAGTGCGTGTATTAGACTTTATGTGTGTTTCCCTCGAACTTTC
>NC_051413.1:29123498-29123687 GCF_015228065.2 Penaeus monodon
GCACGCACGCAAACACCTGGATAGCTAATATCCCACGGAACCTGTACAACCCCTGACCTTTGACCCCTGAGTGACCTTTCTACACGGAGAAGAAAAGAAAAGAGAAAATTAAATTGTTCGCGGATGAGGTTCAAGAACTTTTTCTTTCCTTAAGGTGTGGCTCTTACGTAATGCGAAAGGGGGGGGGGT
>NC_051413.1:29124219-29124455 GCF_015228065.2 Penaeus monodon
GGCGCATAAAACTCCCAGGCATCCTTCATTAGCTGTGGCTCGGCTGTGCTGTCAGAGTGAACACGCGAAGAAAAGCCGACGTCAGCCGCAGATTACAACGCCGCCGGCAAAAGCGTTCCCTGACCTCAGCTCAAGTGGTTTCGAGAAAACGAGGTCATGATCTTACTCTACAGGCAGGTCGTAGGTACTGGAAGTTCATTTTTTTTCATGTTACTTTTTCTGTTTGTCTATCGGCA
>NC_051413.1:29124856-29125321 GCF_015228065.2 Penaeus monodon
GCACTGTTTCAACACTAGAATGATTTACCATGATTAAAAATCTCATGCTGTCAGAGCAAGCACGAACTCACAAATAAACACAGGCAGAAGCACACACATACAAAATTATAGCTGTGCACAGAGGGACTCGTATACTTTGGTTTATTGGCACGAACTGTCGCACATAAAATCACCTATGCAAGTCGTACAAAGGTAATCAAAGGCTTTAATAAAAGACCACTTGAAACTCAAAACACAGGACCGAAAGTCGTATATCAACATGCACAAACAATCAAACATGCATGGACAAAGGAATGCAAATATTGTGACATGTAAATAAGCAAAGTTGCAAGCTTATTAACGTGATGCATTGTTCAGACTGTCGTGTTGAAAAAAAGGTATAATGTTTACAAATAAACACAAACACTAATATAAACAACTGTATTTTCCCGGTACGTCATGTAAAGAATATTTTTATTTTTTGAT
>NC_051413.1:29125825-29125941 GCF_015228065.2 Penaeus monodon
ATGATGGACTGCACTGGCTTACGTATCATAATCATAAATTCATATGAAATGCGGTTCACGCATATGGCCAACCCGCCCATAAATATCCATCGCAATCAATCAATAACATTAATTCT
>NC_051413.1:29125973-29126173 GCF_015228065.2 Penaeus monodon
AACGGGGCAAAAACATTACATCCTCCATTGGACGGAGGTAATGAGGAAATCAAAGCTTCCTTTTATTACTGTTTTTCCACTCATTTTTATCCACATGAATACGCGTGGATTGCGTAGCTTCCAGGGCACGTCATAATCGCATTGCAATCTGATTAAATGACATTCAATCTCATATCGTGTTTACAATTTTAATGGCGAAT
>NC_051413.1:29126247-29126498 GCF_015228065.2 Penaeus monodon
GTTTTTTTATATCTATATAAATCCGTTCTTCCTCTCCCTCGTTCTCACAGTAAGTGGCTGACACTCCCTGCCCCACAGAGTGACTGTCAGCTTAGTATACACTGTTGCCTTTCAGTATGTGATCGATATATTGGCAATATGATGTGCGTTGATGACGTCTAGCGGCGAATGCCTTTATGCATTTTGTCTTCGTGTAAAAAAAAATGAAGATAAAATAAAGCTAGTCTATTAAGAAAATCGATTCTGGAGGA
>NC_051413.1:29126966-29127206 GCF_015228065.2 Penaeus monodon
ATAAGAGAACATAATACCACGATTTGCATATCAAGTCTGTCCATCTAATCCCACCTCGCGATGTAATCTGACAACAACAGCGAACTCATAAATGCTAAATGATATGATTTCGCATAATGACAACAGTTATTTCATTTTATAGCATGCGTAATTAGCATAAAAGATTGACGAACCTTTAATGCTCTGACGTCACTGCTTGTTTTTTTAGAGGGGGGGGGTAGGGTGGGGTGGGGGTTGAGC
>NC_051413.1:29127346-29127501 GCF_015228065.2 Penaeus monodon
GTTTTATATTGATAGTATCATATGGTAGCATGATGATAATTGTGAGTGGCAGGTTTATTTCTTGTTATTGTATTGTATTCATTTCTGTCTTTGTCTCTGTTGATCTGTTGGATCATCACTCATCATGTTGAGTTTGATTTTGTTAGTGTTGCTTT
>NC_051413.1:29127942-29128132 GCF_015228065.2 Penaeus monodon
GCTGTCCGCCCGAATTCGCTGGCGAGACAGTGAGGGATGCTGCCTGGCGTCCGACCAGACAGTGATAGAGATCTTCATTCACTGGCAATAAGGAGATCCTTTCTGTCTCGCGAAACTCTTCATCGATTTTATACTCGAAAGATTTATTCGAAATCGATCTAGGCATACAAGCAGAGACGGATATAAAAAA
>NC_051413.1:29128257-29128451 GCF_015228065.2 Penaeus monodon
ACACAAACCTCAAAACAACAACAGCATCCGAATATGAAGAATTCCACGTTAACTTAGAAAATACAACAGAGGAACGGAAACATTTTCTGAATAACGAAGCCCGGGCGGTCACAGCGTCTTAGCAGTGAAAGGCTAGTCACTCTTCAGTATTATGTAAGTCTTAAGAAAACTGCAAGGAATTTTTCGGTGCAGAA
>NC_051413.1:29128784-29129340 GCF_015228065.2 Penaeus monodon
ATCCTTAATTTCCCTTTCTCATTTTCCTTTCCGCCTTTCCCTTCTTTGCCTCTACGTCATCTTTTTACCTTTTTTCCCTTCCTTTCTTTCTCTCTTTCTCTCTGCACCCTCATTCCTTCTCTTTGACCAACCAATGTGTTTTTTTTTCTCTCTCTTTCTTTATCGTTATTTGTTTATCCGTTTTCTATGCTTTCTATCTCTTCTTCTTCTTTATGCCTCTTCTTTATCTGTATTTATGCACTTGGGTCTCGTTATCTCCATTTTTATTTGGTTCTTTTTGCCACGTGTGTCGTTCGTTTTCGTTTTTTTTTTTATGGCACATATATTTTTTCTCTTCTGTTTTTCAAATTTATATTTTTATCACATTTTTTTTCTAATATGAAAAAAAAAAAAAAATCTCTTTACCATCTTTAGTTTTTTCTTGTTTCACACTTTTGGCCAAAATGGATTTTTTTTTTTTTATCCAAGAACATTATCCTATATAAATCAAGTCAAACATTATGCAAATTTTGAAAGGGGCAAAAAAAGAGGGTCTTCAAAAAGATACACTGTCGGT
>NC_051413.1:29129375-29129459 GCF_015228065.2 Penaeus monodon
GGGAAGATCAAAGAGAAAAGTATTAAAGGATGATACAGAGAAGAAGAAAGAAAAACAAAATATGATACTTATACAAACGTATAA
>NC_051413.1:29129650-29129928 GCF_015228065.2 Penaeus monodon
CCCATTCCCCTCCTCCCCCCCCCAACAATCCCACGTCCCCTTCTCACCCACACCCCCTTGTCCTCCTACACCCCCCTCCCCTTTACCCTTCCCTCCACCCCACACGCCCCCATCCCCCCACAAGCCCCCCCTCCCCTCTCCCCCCTCACGTTCCCCGGCGCGGGATTGCGAGAGAGCCGAAACGACGCTCCGATGGCCGCCGAATCGTCTCCCGAAAGCGGCGCCGTTGTCACCAAATCCCGGAGAAATACGAAGTCGCCAATTTCAAGCCGGTGAAG
>NC_051413.1:29130224-29130322 GCF_015228065.2 Penaeus monodon
CAAACTCCTCCTTTTTCTTCTCTTCGTCCTCTTCCTTCTTTCCTTCCTTCCTCTTCCGTTCTCTTTCCTTCTCTCCATCTCACCCTCTCTCATCTTCT
>NC_051413.1:29130400-29130581 GCF_015228065.2 Penaeus monodon
GTTGCAACGCGGCATAAGCTCCGGCAAAGCAAGATTAATGATCTATTTATAATGTTGCAATTGCCAGGGTATTGAGAGCACACCCTTGGGCGACCGTAAGTGTGAAATTATCTATCAGATTTATAGGCGTTGCAAGATTCACGGCCTTTGTTCAGGGTGCTTCACTTGCAGGAATTTTGCA
>NC_051413.1:29130751-29130871 GCF_015228065.2 Penaeus monodon
AGGTTGTTATATTGTTTTCATTATTGTGGAGAGGTTATAAAATAATTAGTAAAAAAAAAAGATAACTAGCAATTATAAAAATGGAAACAAGGAGTAACGGAAAAGACCGAAGGTATTAAA
>NC_051413.1:29131024-29131089 GCF_015228065.2 Penaeus monodon
AAAATCACTTATAAACAACCTCATTGGTGCCCTGTGTTAGAGACACCGGGACTGAGTTAGAGACA
>NC_051413.1:29131197-29131356 GCF_015228065.2 Penaeus monodon
GAGTTAGGGACACCGGGACTAAAATCAATTTATGCACACGCGGCTGCGAAGACGAATTATAACTCTTTCAAGGGATTACGAACCTACTCGGACACATTTGATCAAACCTGAACTCGGAGCTTTAACACTTAATACAATTGCGAAAGGTCTTACGAAGGA
>NC_051413.1:29131381-29131515 GCF_015228065.2 Penaeus monodon
AGTAGAGAGGAGGGGAGGGGTGTGTGGGTGGGGAGAGGGTTGTGTGGGTGGGGAGAGGGGGGAGTTGGTTGAGGGGGGTGATGGAGGGGGAGGGGGGAAGCGGTGGTGAAAGGGAGAGAAGTAGGTTGATGGAA
>NC_051413.1:29131893-29132146 GCF_015228065.2 Penaeus monodon
AAAAAAAAAATCCTCGCTTTGCATTCCATTCCTACCCCGACCGAAAGGGAGGAAAATGACAGTCTCCTTTTGAGCAGAAACTCGCTACGTTTCCGCTACTGTCGGGACCTCGGCTCGTGTTTACTTCTTAAAAACATTCCTTTGACTTTAACGCCGGCTGTTCGCCTTTAAGTCTACGTCAACACATCGCTTTATTGTTTTCTTTGAATCTTTAAATAATCTTGTGTTTCGATCTAGCACTCTTTGCTGAGTG
>NC_051413.1:29133717-29133784 GCF_015228065.2 Penaeus monodon
TTTGACATTTTTAATCTTATCTTTCTCCTATCCATTCTCCTTATTGTTCTTATTCCTCTTCGGTTTT
>NC_051413.1:29134420-29134679 GCF_015228065.2 Penaeus monodon
CAGGCCCCCCCGCCATATCTTGACGCAGACAACCGCGGTGTGACAACAACCATCGATCTCGCTAAGTGGCTTGTTACTTAATTAAGAGGATCGTTAAAAGGCATCGCACGAACGCAAAGTAGAACCCGCCCCTTCTCCTCCCCCCCCTCCTGCTCTCCCGTCTACGTCTCTCCTCTTCTCCTCTCCCTCCTCCTGCTCCCTCCGTCTACGTCTCTCCCCTTCTCCCTCTCACCTCCCCAGTCTATATCTTCTTCTGTCT
>NC_051413.1:29134777-29134876 GCF_015228065.2 Penaeus monodon
TCACCCGTCTTCACTCCCCTTCTCACCTCCCTCTCTCCCTATCTGTCCTCATCCCTTCCTCTCCTCTCCTCCTCCCTTCTCTCTCCCTTTTTCCCTTCC
>NC_051413.1:29134974-29135265 GCF_015228065.2 Penaeus monodon
TTCAAATAACACGTCCAGTACTATAATCGCAGCCTCACTGTCCATCGACGTTACGATTTTTGATTACTACAACAGATCTTTCCCTTAAATAACAAGAAACCACGACGTTCTATATGACTAATATCATCCTTTTTCTTCCCAAATTCATAAAGCGCGAAACGAACCTTAAAATGTTTCACCTTCTCATGAATATTCAAAGAGAGACGGACCGACAGCCTTTTGTTTCGCCCCAATGAAAGATTTTTTCTTGCTACCAACGCTGGCCCTGCGTAAGAGGCGTGAAAGATACTA
>NC_051413.1:29136095-29136218 GCF_015228065.2 Penaeus monodon
TCTACATTTCAAACACTAATTACTTGCGCTATTAAAGTGTATTTTCCTATTCACATCTTTTTATTTCTTTACATATTCGAGAAAAAATAATTAGATTACAAAATGCTTAATTTCAGCACAGAG
>NC_051413.1:29136241-29136457 GCF_015228065.2 Penaeus monodon
TGCATGATCATTTTAAATGCATTAATTAGCAGCTTTCTGAAAAACGTGAAGCGGGTTCTTAATTTTTATCATTCCCATTGATCACCATCATCATGATCAGCATCAAAATTTCGATATTGCGATCAATAGCACAAGGTTAAGAGATAATTTTCCGAATAGGGTATAAGTATGACCAAATTAAATATTTTCTCCGCCCCCCCCCCCACTTCCTGTCCA
>NC_051413.1:29136647-29136848 GCF_015228065.2 Penaeus monodon
CTTTCCCCTACTCTCTCCGCCGTTCTTATGACCAGCATTTTTCACCGCCGCTTTACTTTAAGGCAAAGTGGCGATGAGAAAACGCTAAGTGGCAAATGATAAGTGGAATTTAAATAGAAAAATGGCATAATTTGCAACGACTGTCATTATCCATTTTCTATTTCGCGTGTAATTAAATGCACGGTCACCTGCGTTGTGTTT
>NC_051413.1:29137064-29137448 GCF_015228065.2 Penaeus monodon
TATGCCCTTGCCTCTATTGTAACTATTGTTATAATATATTCATTTTTCAGTGTAGTTCACATTTACTAAAAGAGAGAATGAAAAAAAAAGTCAAAATCACTGTACATTCACATTTTTCTTTCTCTTCCTTTGTTTCTATACAAGCTAACGAACAGAGAGAAGAAAAACGGAAAAAATATAAGTAAAAAAAAAGGAAAACGGAGAAAGAGAACTGAACAAAAAGAAATGACAAATGAAGTGGTAAAAAACGTAAATGAAATATATATCAAACCTTTCGGTTATTTCTTTATCATGAAGCCAAGCAGAAATCAGAAAGTTATGAGCAAGATTCAGAAACAGATGAGAAATATAACAGAAATATAATACGGTGTGGAGAAATCTGGG
>NC_051413.1:29137656-29137744 GCF_015228065.2 Penaeus monodon
GTACACAGACACAGGCACTTCAGCGGGTTGGACAGCTGGTAAGGAATGATTGCCCAAGAGTGCCAATGTGTGCCAGGAGGTCTTTGCC
>NC_051413.1:29138129-29138858 GCF_015228065.2 Penaeus monodon
TCAACACAGCACAATCCTTCTCTTGCATATTCCCGAACAGGAGATCGCTCGGGCCTCCTAAACCTTTCTCTTCAAGGAATCGAATCATACAGTCACATCTTCAAGAAATCGAATCCTCAAATCCTTCTTTTTAAGGAATCAAATCCTAAACTTTTCTCTTCAAGGAATCGAATCCTAAAATCCTTATCTTCAAGGAACCGAATCCTAAACCCTTTTCTTCAAGGAACCGAATCCTATAACCCTTCCCTTCAAGGAATTGAATCCTGAACCCTTTTTCCTCAAGGAATCGAATCCTACGCCCTTCTCCTCAAGGAATCGAATCCTACGCCCTTCTCCTCAAGGAATCGAATCCTACGCCCTTCTCCTCAAGGAATCGAATCCTAGAGCCTTCTTTTACCATAAAGCATGATAGCGATCGCGGAGCCAAAGACAAGTTCGTAGAAGAGTCACAGAGAACCCAATTCACAACGAACTGCTGATAAAGTTGAAAGATAACGAAGAATCTTCAAGCGAAAATTTCTGGGAATCTTGCGAGTGTCCTGGATCGCCTTCCAGTATGGTAATTGATTAAATAATCTATCTCCGCGTGTCTGGTCTTCGTTCCATAACTTCATTCACCTCGCCTTAAATCTGCTTTATCTCCTTATCTCAATCTATCTTTTCCTTCTTCCCCTTCCTCCCTCATCTATCTCCATTCTTACGTTCGCTGCATTTCAAAGTTAATCCACT
>NC_051413.1:29138986-29139506 GCF_015228065.2 Penaeus monodon
GCTTCTGTATGTCTCCACGTTCTCTTTTCTGGTCGGTTAATGTCTGTCACAAATATCGGGAGATGGGAAAATGATTGGCTTTCATTACCATCAACGGCTCATAAATGAAATAAATGAGTGTGATATGTTTATTTATTTTTTTTTTAAACCAGAAAGTTCAAAATTCGAAAATCACTTGGTGGGGTGGATGGGGGGGGGGGGCGTAGGATATATTATAATTGGCAAAATTCATAACTAATGTGTGTTAGTATGATAATAAAATACGAAAAAACTGCCCCCCCCTCCCAAAATACACACACGATAATTACTCAAAACGGCGACTAATGATATTGGTTATTGCAATTAATGCCGTACTTTGGGTCCTGTAATCACACAGCAAGTACTCTCGGCCCTATCGTGGTCTCCATTGCACCGCCATCATCATCATTATTGCTTCTAATCGAATCGCCTTTGCAATATCTATAACACGGTTAATGTTGCCATATTCCAGACTTTATCGCAGTTTCTAACTATCCACCCG
>NC_051413.1:29140283-29141703 GCF_015228065.2 Penaeus monodon
TGATATAATCCAGGATTAGGAGCAATATTCCTTTGCCCATATCCCTCCCACCATCCGAGTGATGACATAAGGACAAGCAGTCCTCCGAGGATCTTGCCCCGAGGTCCCCTCCCCGCGCAGACGGTGGAAAGGCCAGGAAGAAGGGAGGAATAAGGGGGGAAGGAATAAGGGGGGGGGGGAAATAAGGGGAGGAATAAAGGGAGAATAGGAGGAATAGGGGGGAATAAGGGGGAGGAATAAGGGGGAGGAATAAGGGGAGGAATAAAGGGAGGAATAAGGGGAGGAATAAGGGGAATAGGGAGGATAAAGGGGAGGAATAAGGGGGAGGAATAAGGGGAGGAATAAAGGGAGGAATAAAGGGGAGGAATAAAGGGAGGAATAAGGGAGGAATAAGGGGAGGGAATAAAGGGAGGAATAAAGGGAAGGAATAAGGGGAGGAATAAAGGGGAGGAATAAGGGGGAGGAATAAGGGGGAGGAATAAGGGAGGAATAAGGGGGAGGAATAAAGGGAGGAATAAGGGGGAGGAATAAGGGGAATAAGGAGGAATAAGGGGGAGGAATAAGGGGAGGAATAAGGGGAGGAATAAAGGGAGGAATAAGGGGGAGGAATAAGGGGAGGAATAAGGGGAGGAATAAGGGGGAGGAATAAAGGGGAGGAATAAAGGGAGGAATAAAGGGGAGGAATAAAGGGAGGAATAAAGGGGAGGAATAAAGGGAGGAATAAAGGGAGGAATAAAGGGAGGAATAAAGGGAGGAAAAAAGGGAGGAATAAGGGGGAGGAATAAGGGGGAGGAATAGGGGGGAGGAATAAGGGGGAGGAATAAAGGGAGGAATAAGGGGGAGGAATAAGGGGAGGAATAAGGGGGAGGAATAAAGGGAGGAATAAAGGGGAGGAATAAAGGGAGGAATAAAGGGAGGAATAAGGGGAGGAATAAAGGGAGGAATAAAGGGAGGAATAAGGGGAGGAATAAGGGGAGGAATAAGGGGGAGGAATAAGGGGGAGGAATAAGGGGAGGAATAAGGGGGAGGAATAAAGGGAGGAATAAAGGGAGGAATAAGGGGAGGAATAAGGGGAGGAATAAAGGGAGGAATAAGGGGGAGGAATAAGGGGGAGGAATAAGGGGGAGGAATAAGGGGGAGGAATAAGGGGGAGGAATAAGGGGAGGAATAAGGGGAGGAATAAGGGGAGGAATAAGGGGGAGGAATAAAGAGGAATAAGGGGAGGAATAAAGGGAGGAATAAAGGGGAGGAATAAGGGGAGGAATAAGGGGAGGAATAAGGGGAGGAATAAGGGGAGAAATAAGGGGAGGAATAAGGGGAGGAATAAGGGGGAGGAATAAAGGGGAGGAATAAAGGGAGGAAAAAAGGGAGGATAATAAGGGGGAGAAATAAGGGGCGAAGAATAAGGGGAATAAGAGTT
>NC_051413.1:29141838-29141950 GCF_015228065.2 Penaeus monodon
CCCTCGCTTATTACTTTGGTTTTGAGCGAAATTCTGAATTCCTTTTATGATCCGTTTTCTTTTCAAAGAATTTTTCAATTAACTCAACATGAGCATCACTATTACATTTGCA
>NC_051413.1:29141974-29142049 GCF_015228065.2 Penaeus monodon
CTCACATCCTTCTAAGACATTTCCTTTCTCCATTTTCCTTTTCTTGATCACATACTTTCATCGTCATCTTTTATG
>NC_051413.1:29142230-29142370 GCF_015228065.2 Penaeus monodon
ATATCGGTCGATGAGAGGGGGGGGAGGGGGGGTAAGGGAAGAGGGGAAGTCTCGTTCTTTGTTTTTGTCTTTTCTGTCATTCGGTTTCCTTTCTCTGTCTCTTTTCCTTTGTTCTTCTACGTCGTAATTTCCCCCCTTGC
>NC_051413.1:29142837-29143602 GCF_015228065.2 Penaeus monodon
TCAGCTCGAACCGTTTCCAATTATGGGCCTTTGGGTTTCGTTTGTTTGATTTTTGTTGTTTGTTTTTGTTGCTTATTGTTGTTGTTTATTGTTTTTTTTATTGTTTCTGTTTTTTTTTATTGTTTTTGTTGTTTGTTTTTGCATTTTTTTTTTTTGGTTTTTGTGTTTGCCTTGTTTGTCTCGTCACTCGAGGCACTGTCATGACTGACAATTTTCGCTCGTGGAACACGTAATATATACTCACGTAATGGAAATAAATGATACTATAAATATAATATCGATACTATATACTCCCATGAAAAATCCACATTGACTATATACTTGTGTAATGGAAATACATATAATGGAAATACTAAATATCGCACTGATACTATGAATTCTATGGTTAGAAAAAAAAATATCGTATTTATAAAACGACAAGAAAACAACAAAAAAACAATGTATATAAAACACTTCTAACAATGTTTTTCTTTACTTTGTAGATAGTGGAGTTTCCCTGCTAACATAGTGTCTTCTATATATTTCTAATACAGTGAACAGCAAGAGTGTTTGGATTATGATAGTGAAACAACCCTCATAGTGACAAATTATTTTAGTGTAATGTATTACGAAATTTATCTATTATTTCAACCATTAAAATGTTTACAGTTGATAAAATTAAACGTTTATTTCTAATCATAATATGTAAATCAACGAAAAAATTATGAAGGATTTCAATAATAACAATAAAAATACACAATTCCAAATGGCTTTACTCTTGATGTT
>NC_051413.1:29143903-29144200 GCF_015228065.2 Penaeus monodon
TAAGTTATCATAAATATAGATACATTTAAAAAACATTGTGATATATCACTGATTTAAAGCCTATTAACAAATATTATTCTGGTTAAATCTACCTAATACCACATGACACATAGCATCGCATTGCATATTAACAGCCTGCCCCCTTTCTGGAAATATTGCAACACGAAAAAGAGGAAAAAAATCTATTCGGAAAAAAACAGCAAATGCGCATATCATTGGCCTCCATTTAAACTAGCTCAACATTCCTAATCAAATTACAAACGCAATAACCAGTGCAAAATCCATAGGCATTTGCAA
>NC_051413.1:29144364-29144519 GCF_015228065.2 Penaeus monodon
ATGAGACCCCGTCCCGAATTTCGCTCTGTAAATGGGTAATTATCTTAACATCTTCGGGAGTAACTGAATATCAAGGGTTATACACTCTCCCTGCACTCTGTTTAGAGTAAATGGTGGATTGGTGAGTGATTTTAAAAGAGGTATCGGCAGATTTG
>NC_051413.1:29144645-29144831 GCF_015228065.2 Penaeus monodon
CAGTTTTGGGGGCCTCTTTTTTTCGCGAGTCAATAATGGGGAATTTGATACTGAACTAACTGTACTGGAAACGTCAAATACTTTCTTTCCCGCGCTGTGATTGGGGTGAATGGTGACTTGCTGAGTGAATTTCAAAGGGATATTTACGAATTTTTCTTTCCTTTCATTTTGTTATTATTATTATTA
>NC_051413.1:29144890-29145664 GCF_015228065.2 Penaeus monodon
TCAGTTTAATCTGGTACTGAACTAAGTGTATTCGATATTACATTGATTTTAAAAAATGGATTTGAAGAAAAACCTCAACTTGAACAGAGCGAGAAACCCAGACAAAGATTCGCTCCTTATCAGATAATGGACCACGTCAAAAAATTTGAATTCTGGCGCGTCTTCCATAGCAGAGATCGTCAGCGATTCATGATGCTCCCTATCGCTAAGGAGATGAAAGCGAGAGATGCTGCAGCGATCGAAAACAGGTCAGCAGGTGCGGCAGACTTTCCCGGGAGAGTCTAGCTGGCTCGTGGCCGCCACGGAGACGCTGGCGATGTCTGAAGAGAGTCAAAGGTGCCTTTCCTTGACAAGGTCACGCTGCCAAAGGCCAAGCAAGGAAGTTCCGCGCTCTATGTCGTAATACTAAAGGTTGCATATGAAAGGTCACACTGCCAGGATTTACATACGAAAAGACGGAGAGATAAAGTCACGCGGGAGGGGGAGGGGGAGGATTGGGAAAGAAGGGGTGAAAGGAGGGAAGCAGGCAGAGAGAGAGAAAAAGAATGCGTGAAAGGCCAGGAGCAAGAAGGGTACCAGAGAGAAATAGCGAAAGAGAGAGAGAGATAAAACAAAAGGCTGAAACGGGGAGGTAAGACAGACAGAAAGTGGATGAGAGGAAGTGCAAGGGGTGTGACGGAGGGAAATGTAACCCCAGCACAACGCATTAAAATTGAAAAGGTCAGCCAAGGCCCACTGAGGATGCAGTTTGCATATCATTACGGCATCCTTGGG
>NC_051413.1:29145719-29146837 GCF_015228065.2 Penaeus monodon
TTAGCGTTCGACAAGAGCTTGAATTCAAGTACTTGCTCTGAATAAAGACTTTTCTGTCCACAGCTGTAATGGACGGGCTAAAGACCTCTTGTCCGGACCTGGCAAGACTCTCCCTTTAGACCTACCGTCTAATCTCGCATTTCTAGCCTGAAAGAGGCCGATTTTTTGCCGTCCTTCTATTGCCTCAGGTTGATGTAGATTTTTTTTTCTTTTCCTTCTGGAGCACAAGTATGATATTCCATTTTTTATGAAAAATATTTTTCCTTTCATTTCTTCATTCAAGATTAGACTCGTCATTTGCATAGCAACAAGAGAAGTTACTAATTGCAGACTCAGGACAGTGACCATTGCCTTGAGTAGGAAAAGGGAGGCTGGCTCGAAGAAATAAAATGACTAAACCTCTCTATAAAAGCCACCATTTGGAGATTTTCCAAACGACGCAACTCACTGACTCTCTCACATACGAAATATAAAGGTAAATACATAAACGTGCACACTACATATGGCATGGAAGTTAGGAGACATCTGTACATATCTGGAGGCTTGTACATAAGATATGGCCGTGCATACTGGTCGAGAGTATTACCTTAAGTCTCGTAGGACAATCCAGAAATTTGTTAGCATCGCCAACATTTGTAAAATTGCGAGAAGTTCCCTCCTGCCGATGCACTAATATATACACTGAATGTGTCTTCGCTGGAGTGCACACACACACACTGCACGTGTACACCGGTTGCACTTTTCTTACGCACACACTGACTGTGGCTTTTATATTTACTTAGTGGCCGTGCTTCTCCTGTGCACATCCATGTACACACTCACATCACTTTGAAGGAAACACAAACTGCTTTTCACTGAAGTACGCGCGAGTACACACTTGTTGAATCGCATCAATATATGCACGTGTTTTGCATTTCCCGAGATCAGAGGCTCACGAAAAGACCCTTAAATGCACACTTATTCACAGAGCCTTCAGCGACGTACACAGACACATGTGCGCCCGACCCCGATCCCGCACACAGAAGCCCACACAGACGCGCGACTCCCGGGCGCTGTGACACCGCAGCGTGTCAGGTCACTCCCCCAGCTGGCGAAGTACTCCAGCTGGCTCCAGGTGG
>NC_051413.1:29146872-29146958 GCF_015228065.2 Penaeus monodon
AAGGTGGGGGGGAAGGGGCGCGCGATCATCGCCGGCGGGTTGTCGATACTTGATCTTGCGGGAGGCTGAGCTGACTCCAGGCGCTG
>NC_051413.1:29147357-29147421 GCF_015228065.2 Penaeus monodon
GGGGGTTTGTGAATGCATCTGTGAATGCAGAAACATGTATACACTCGCACCCCCCCCTCCCCCC
>NC_051413.1:29147454-29147791 GCF_015228065.2 Penaeus monodon
GACTCTCCCTCCCACGCACCCTCTCTCGCCCATTCACCCAAGCACGCAAACACAAACTCACCTCTCACCCGCACGGCACCCACTGACGCACCGGCGCCCACAGGCACGCACTCAAAGCCCAGGCAGAGGCACTGACGCCCGCACCAGCCCGGCATTTACCTTTAAACAGCAGCAGCGGAGTGCCGGTGTTTGCTGTCTCATGTACGAAGTTGACGAGGTCGGGAGGAGGGAATATTCGGGGCTGTCGTCGCGGTCGGACACGGCGGCGAGCGAGATGACTTCACAGTGAGATGTTTGCTGCGCCGCTTACAGGGGGGGAGGGGGAAAGGGGGGAGGG
>NC_051413.1:29148598-29148665 GCF_015228065.2 Penaeus monodon
GGCGACGACCATCCGGCAGATCCAGCAGCGGAAGACAAACCCAGGGAGAGAGAGAGAGAAAAAAAAT
>NC_051413.1:29148686-29148833 GCF_015228065.2 Penaeus monodon
AAAGAACTCTAACAAGCCTCGAAAATAAAGCTGAACAAACACAGCAGCCAGCCGGAGAAGAACAAGGAACAAGGAAATGAACTTAAAGGCTTCGGAAGAACGCGATCGCTTGAACACCACGGGATCTGATCGACGGATCGGGACGCG
>NC_051413.1:29149018-29149085 GCF_015228065.2 Penaeus monodon
GATATCCGGGGTGGGGGCAGGGAGAGGGGCGGAATCACATGATGACCGCGATAGTGGAGGGGATAGG
>NC_051413.1:29149356-29149974 GCF_015228065.2 Penaeus monodon
GTGGCTAAGAAAAACGAGGATATTTTATACGTGCTAAGAAATTGCTTGTTATTGTTTTTATGATCATTTGTCATCATTATTCTTATTGAAGCTGTTGTTGCAAAACTAATAATAATATCATTATAGTTGATACAGTCACTATGAATCATACTGTTTTTACCATTATCACACTTACCAAAATACGTTAAGATAATTCCAAAAATCCTCTTCAACTAAGTTTACCATCAAGTGTAGGTGTAGAAATATTTGCAGTATATCCAGGCAAAGAAATAAACAACCATGGATCATACACATATACGCGTGTACTAAAGACACATACAGAGAGGCACAAATTTATAAAGCCTTCACCCCCCCCCCACAAACATACCTCCCCTCTTACCACCGGGACACAACCCCCCCCCCACCACCACAACATACAAACACAAACACCCCCTCCCTCTCCAACCCCCCCTATACACCAACGGCCCCCCGACCCCCATTTACATCCAAAGACTTAGGGGCCCCCCTCCTGCGACCCCCCTCCCCCCCTATCTCGACGCCCATACACTTCTAAAAACCACGTGACCCCAACATCCCTGACGAGCCGAGAAGACGACCCTTGCTTGGCGGCGGTATAAA
>NC_051413.1:29150006-29150076 GCF_015228065.2 Penaeus monodon
TAGGTCGTTCTGTGTTTTCTCGTCTAATTGGTGAAACTAGAGAAGCAACTCCCCAGACCACGAAATTGCT
>NC_051413.1:29150123-29150339 GCF_015228065.2 Penaeus monodon
GTCTCGCGCGTCTGTTACGAGTTCTTTGTGTTTCGGCTGAAGTGTCTACGTTCTTTACGGTCTCTGCAACGGGTCTTTGTCTCGCATTTAATTATCTCTATTTTTTTTTTACAAGGGAGGATTTTTTTTTTTTGCGTTTTGCATATTCTGTCATATTTTGGATTCTAGGTGCCGCAACAAAGCACGCTCATAATATATACGCTTACGCCCACATAC
>NC_051413.1:29150584-29151018 GCF_015228065.2 Penaeus monodon
CCATCACACATTACAAAGTGCACTCCCCACCTTCCATCCCCGGCGTGCTCCCTCCAGCACCCTTGGGCTTCCTTGCACTCCTCCGCGGAATAAGGAACAAGGCGCCCCTTTTCCAAGAGGGTTTCCACCTCCCGCCGCCATCTATCAGAAATCGGTTTCTGATCTCTTAAAACACACTCGGGGACTCAACCGGGTATCAAGGGGGTTCAGAAAGGCCTTTGGATCCTCTTTATTACACTATTTGCTCATCGATTCGCGGCTCTTATTATCCGATTCTCAAGTACTTCGTTTACTTATTGCTTGTTTTAGCTTGGATATCCTTTTCTTTTCATTTTTTTTCTTCCTTTGATAATGCTTGGGGTAGTCTCGGCTTAGGGTAACTTATGAATACAGTTTCCCTTATTTTTCTGGTTTATTTATTTCACCTTGGTCCG
>NC_051413.1:29151402-29152154 GCF_015228065.2 Penaeus monodon
TACGAGTTTCCCTTTCAACGAAACGTGAACAATTCTCTAGAACAATCACATAACGACTGAAACCTGAACACTATCACATAGAACAAATAAAAAAAATATATATGCTAAGAAAACCCAAATAAACAAACGTATAATCTTAAAAAATCCAAATAAACAAACGTACAATCAAATATAACGTATAAATGCACAGTATACGAGTATAATTAAAAAATGCATTATCACACCTATCACTCTAATGTTATTTTTTTTACTTTTCGCCTCATTAATCTAACATCCACGCTCTTGCATAGATGGCACGGAGCGGAAAGGACATTTGTAGGTGTTGACCCATCAAGAGGCAATGAGAAAACGGGAATTAGTCTGTTAACGAGCTATTTGATGGTGTTCATAGGTTAATGGTTCGGAACGGAATGTTTTGGTCGAAGTTTCGAAATCTGAAGGGAATCGGTTCATTTCGTTTTGGCGATGTTTTTTTGTTTATTTTTGGTGGGGAAGGGGAGGGGGATGGAGGGTGGAGGTAAGGCTCTCGGGGTAAGGAGATGGGGGTTGCACTTTCTCGTATTATTTTTGCTTTAGATTTTTTTCTTTTTTTATTGGATTCCGACCGACGAAAACAAGAATAAACCACATCGCAAGGGGGTAAACACATCAGGCGATTCTCCGGATGAAAAATGCTTTAACCCGGAGACTTTCTGCAAATGGGAAGACATTTTGGATCGAAGAGAACCAGGCGAGGGGTAACTGAGCCAGAA
>NC_051413.1:29152235-29152363 GCF_015228065.2 Penaeus monodon
GTTAATGTCAGTTAGATATTTACAGTTAATGTCAGCAAGTATTTTACTCGACCGTGACGAGTACTTTTTTAATCCAATTTTGTAAAATTATTTCGTCACAACTTTTCTTCTAAGAAAGATCTCTACGT
>NC_051413.1:29152389-29152711 GCF_015228065.2 Penaeus monodon
CGCTCTGGCGCAACGCTGCATGACTTCCAGACATCTTATCTTGTTCTCTCTCCTTTTTGTGTATGATAAATTGCCTTCTTACTATCCACACTCTGGGGAAGTATTTGGCAGTGTGTCAGCTTTTTACATATACTGCTAAGTTCACGTTCAGAAAACACGCGCGCACACGGGCGAGCACTCGGGGGCATGTGGTAAAGGGGAAATTTTAGGAAGAGATGGCGTGGAAAAGGAGGAGATAGCTAGTCAGAAAGACACAGACAGAAAAAAAGGGAGATAGACACACCGATGGTTATATATAAGTGTTTCCGTCTCTTTCTCCACC
>NC_051413.1:29153189-29154522 GCF_015228065.2 Penaeus monodon
TCTTCTCCCCGTCTACTCTCACGGTTTCCGGAGACGGCCAAACTACACCTCTCAAGATCCCGGATGAGAGCTTCGCCAGAGATGCACGTTGATTTTCTCTCGACTCCATCCTATGCTCTTTTTTTCTTATCTCTCCTCTCGCTGACTTTTTGAAATCATTCTTTTTTCATCTTGACTAATCTCTCTTCGTTTTTATTCTTCTGATTTCTATTCTCTCTGTCTTATCCTTTCCTCCTTCGCTCTCTTTCCCATTTTTCTCTCTCCTCTGTCGTCTGACCATTTTTTATTCAGTCCTTTTCCTGGCTTTCATCTCATTTTAATCTTCTCTTTTTCTTTTTTCTTGTCTCTTTCTTTAGATTCATTCCTCTTCCATCTAATCCCTTCCTTTCTCTCGGATTCCGTCACTACTCTCTCTTTCTTTTCATCTCCTTCCTCTTTTTTATTATTATCCCCATTCTCTCTCTTTCTTCCTTTCCCAATTTTCCTCATTCCCTCTCCCTTCCAAATTCTTCTTGTCTCCTCCCTTTCCTCCTTCTAAAAATTTCTCCCATTCTCTCTCCGTCCTCCTTTCCCAATTCTAGTCCCCTCCTTCCTCTTCTTTCCTCTTTCTTTAATTCAGTCTCTTTCCACAATTCTCCTCCTTCTCTCCATTCCGTTTATTTCTCAGTTTTTCTCGTCCCTTCCCCTTACTCCTTTCTCCAATTCTCCTCGTCACCTCTCTTTCCTCCTATCCCAATTCTCCCCGTCCCCTCTCCTTCCTCTTCTCATAATTCCTCACGTATCCTCTCCTTCCTCCTTTCTTCAATTCTTCTCGTTTGCTCTCTCTCCTCCTTTCCCCTTTTCCACGTCCTCTCTCCTTCTCCCTTTTGTAATTCAAGTCATCTTCTCTCCCTCTTTCTTCCCCAATTCTCTTCCTCTCGTCTTCTCTCCTTCCCCTTTTCCCTATTCTCCTCGTCTCCTCTCTCTCCTCCTCTCCCAACTTTCCTCGTCATCTCTCCTTCCACCTTCACCCAATACTCCGCGTCTCCTTTCCTTCCTCTACTCCCCATCCCGCTCACCCTCTCTCCTTCCTCCATTTCCCCCCCTTCAAAAAAAAGATTTCATGCCTGGACCACTCCTTTTCCCTTCCTTTATCCTTCTCGCAATGGTCTTTCCTCCGACCGGCCGGAATGTGGACATCCTTACGATATATTGTCGATCGGTCGAAGGCTTCGGGCTTGATTCATCTGCCGGGGATATAGTCAGAAGTGGCGCGGCCGTATGGGGAGAAGGACCTGTATTGGAGTTTGCCTTCGGGTGTTCCTGCTATTGGCTTTTGCGCTGTCGTTCTTCC
>NC_051413.1:29155499-29155737 GCF_015228065.2 Penaeus monodon
GTCGCCTTGGAATAATTTATCTTTGACTTTTCCTGCTCCTTGATGTACTCTGTAATCTCGTCGTCTGCTCTTAAATTCCCTTCCACCCTGTGTCAGAATTCCTTGTTCGTAATAAGTTTCTCTCTTTTCTCCTCCCTTTCACTTTTCTTCGTCTTGTTTTCTTTTATACTCCTTCTTCTGTTCCTTGCTCTTCTTCCCTGTCATATTTAGAGTTTGAGAACGGCTCACGATTATTTCT
>NC_051413.1:29155786-29156652 GCF_015228065.2 Penaeus monodon
GGAATGTCCTTCTAAAAGGGCAATTTCTTTCCCTTATTCTATTTCTTATCTTGTTTTCTCTACAGGACACTTTATTTCTCTTAATCTGACCAAAGGGGCACTTCTCCTTCTCTTAGATTGATTATAGGGGCACTTTTCCCCCTTGTTATGACTAAGAGGGCACTTTTTCCCCCTTGTTTTGGCAGAAATGTTACTCTTCCCTTAATACTGACTGGCTGCAAGGGCACTTTCCCCCTTTATTTTGGCTGCAATGGCACTTTCCCCCCCCCTTTTTTTTGGCTGCAATGGCATTTTCCCCTCCTTATTTTGGCTGCAAGGGCAATATCCCCCTTATTTTGGCTGCAAGGGCAACTTCACCCTTTTTTTTGGCTGCAGTGGCACTTTTCCCTCTTATTTTGGCTGCAATGGCACTTTCCCCCCTTATTTTGGCACTTTTGATATGTAGAAAAATAAGGACGGGGATTCAGGCTTCCCTTTGCGTGTCCCTGCTTCCTCGACTTCATATGTCGTTCGTTTCCCTTCCTCCATTATCTCCCTTGTGTATTTTCCCCTTTATTATCCTTCCTCCATTCCCTCTATTCACATTCTTCATGGCAATTCTTTCTCCATGTCTCCCTCTCTTTCCGAACTTTCTTCCCCCGAAAGCTAATGTTTACGAGCTAAGGTCGTACTGCATAAGCAAAACCAATGCTCTCGTGAGCTTTATGGCCGATAAAAGCCAGTCATTAAGGACTGTGTACGACCGCCGACGTCTCGTGAGATGCTGGAATTTGCTTGAAGAGGGAGAGGTCTCGCGTCTCGAAAATCTTTCTTGGGAGGGCCGAGGGAGAGATTAAACTCGGATGAAAGAATGAGGGTTTTCCCCC
>NC_051413.1:29157267-29157524 GCF_015228065.2 Penaeus monodon
ATGTAACAGAAAAAAAGTAGAGAAAGAAGCGTGCGGCCAAGGAGTAAAAACGGAATGAAACCCTTTTAAACCTGGAGAAAACCTTCCTTTTTTTCTCTCTCTGAAGTTTCTCTTTTAACAAAAGAGGATTAGATTCCCAATCCGCGGAGGCAATTTAGTTTCCATACCATTATTTTCTTCGGTGTTTGGGAAATTTACGACGTCTATTGTACCCCGGTGCGAGGAACCTATGGGTATAAGGAGGCTGTTTTCCATGA
>NC_051413.1:29158179-29158279 GCF_015228065.2 Penaeus monodon
ATTTATGGTTTGATGTATATTATATGTGAGCTTTGTTTTTTATTTTATGGCTTTCTGTCGTTTTATTTGGGCTTTGGTTTCTTTTGACTGGGTTTCTGTA
>NC_051413.1:29158617-29158995 GCF_015228065.2 Penaeus monodon
TGATCTTTACCTTAGTTTTATAAATTCCTTCTCTCTTGGGTCTTCATTCACTCTGTTTTCATTTACTGTAGCCTGTGATAGAGTACCCACTGCATAATAGGAATAATCCAGAGGTGAGAATGACAAACACTTTCTCATTTTTCAAATAAAATCCAGCGAAAAATGGGTGATAATTTTAGTCAAGACGAGTCGTTCAATAAATCTAAGTGTCACTTCCTTATATAAGGTGTTTTTGTCTATATATTTTCATTTAAAAAAATTGCTTTTATATATTTTGAGGGTGTCTCTGATGACAGTCTTGAAAATTTTCTTTCTTTTTTAACCTCAAAAGGAAAAAAAAAAAACTTTTGAGGAGATTTATAATCCCAACTCCCTCTC
>NC_051413.1:29159069-29159269 GCF_015228065.2 Penaeus monodon
TATATATATTTCCTCAATCAAGACACCCCGTAGCGAGATGGTTGTTGGAAAATAGCGAGAGAGGTATTATGGAGCGGAATAAATTCAAAAATATTTCCGTTAACCGACGCTTCTAACCGTCGCTCGCCTGTTTGAACGACGCCGCCATCTTTTTTTCATGACGTCATCAGCTGCGTGGTTCCAGAAGCTATACTGAAACC
>NC_051413.1:29159465-29159629 GCF_015228065.2 Penaeus monodon
CTTTTTGAAACGCGCGAAAGTATATAACGTTCTCTCTATGCATATTTCCGGTTATAATCATCTTAATCCCTGTAAGTCTTCTGCCGATATGAGACTCATTGGTAAACACTGAGACACCTAATTCTGGTTAGTATACAAATAAGTTTGATAGAGGCACGTGAAGT
>NC_051413.1:29160055-29160310 GCF_015228065.2 Penaeus monodon
AGAAGTCTCAAAAGTCAAACTTCAAAAGGATACGAATCGAACATCACTCCCAGAGTAACGTTCCTCAACGAGTGAGCTGAATCTCGGTCTCGCTCGCACGCACACGCAAAAACACGCGCGTGGGGATTGTTGCCAATTAGCGAAATGTGACTAATTTGGACTCGATTTCTCGCGATTAAAACAAGTACTTTGAGAAGCGTTTGCATGGAATGAATGACTCGAAGGGGGAACATATATCTTTTGATATGTATGAGG
>NC_051413.1:29160432-29161117 GCF_015228065.2 Penaeus monodon
TAAAACACACAAACGGTGGTACACTAATAACGAGTAATATGGACGCCTACCGTTCATCTTACCATTGTAATGCAAGAAATAGCATAAACTGTAACGCAAGTTGTTCATATACTTAACACGGTATATCATTTTAATTGTTTGCAATAGTATGACGGCTTCTATTGTCAGAACTTGTCAAGGACAAACCTCACTACGACAGGAAGATCTCGGCAACTTACCTGAAATGAAAAGAGAATCATATTAGAAAATATAGTAATTTGCTTGAAGTTATGTATTCATGCAGTTTATATGATAATTGTACAAGGGGTACATTAAGACTAGTATAGAGAGAGGAGAAGCGTTATAGATTAACACACGAAATTAAATACAAATACTGGAAATTCTACGCTCTCTCTTCCATTAACACAATGCTTCCCAAATACTAACATCATTATTTGAACTGACACAATACCTCGCAAAATTTCTTCCTTCAACGCTGCACAGTACCTAGCATATCTTAATTGACGCTGCACAGTACCTAGCACGATATCTTTAACTCGCGCTGCACAGTACCTAGCACGATATCTTTAATTGACGCAATACTCCAAAATACCCAACACTACTCACTGGGTATTTCACGAAACACAACATCTTTCTAACGAACACAAAAATTCACCAAACCTAACACCATATATTTTTATTACAC
>NC_051413.1:29161176-29161563 GCF_015228065.2 Penaeus monodon
CCAGTATAGTTAACATCCCAACTGAAGATTTTTCGATTCAATATAAATACAGCGAGAAGGCGACAGTTAAGGACTAACTTTATCTAAATTTACTCTGGCAGTTGGAACTTAGGAGATGATAGTGCTTCATGATACAGAATCTCTGCCAGATTCCGAATGTCTGCCAGAAGGTCGTCTTGTTGCAAAATGTGCAATATGATGTCATATTCTCTCCAAGATGTGGTGGGTTTGGATCAAAAGATTTTTGAAAAATCACTCCAGTATAAAGTGCAAAATTATTATTCATTATTTATAGGATTCTTAGGAGAGGGGATGTATATAAATTGATTTGAATCTGATGCCGAAGTTTTCAAGAATAAATCTCAGATAATAATTTAAGGAAGTTGT
>NC_051413.1:29161638-29161778 GCF_015228065.2 Penaeus monodon
ACCTCAAACTTTAATACACAATTTTATAAAGGCAATTGATTATGATATTAATTACAAGTGCTTATAATAGCATGATATAGTTAATGAAATATTGATTATACCTGACGTTTTGGTATTCAATGAAGGTAAGGAAGCTAGCC
>NC_051413.1:29161925-29162181 GCF_015228065.2 Penaeus monodon
ACGGATAAAGAAGGGAGGAGAACAGGTACGGAGAGGAAAAGGGAACGATGGAGAGAGAGCAAGAAAGGGAGATGGATGGAAATGGGAAGGAGGCGATAGAGAACGGGATGGAGAATAAAGGAGGTGAGGGAAGAAGATATAAAGGGGAAGATGAAGAAAAGTAGAGAGAGAGAAGGGGCCGAAGAAGGGGAAATAGAGGAGGGAAAAAAGGGAGACAGAAATAGTATAAAGGGGAGAAATAGAGGACGGAGCTGAA
>NC_051413.1:29162615-29162685 GCF_015228065.2 Penaeus monodon
TGTTCGATAACTGTGTTTGGCAACTCGGTCTGTTCTTGTTAACAACCTGGATGAGAAAGACCCAGACACG
>NC_051413.1:29163231-29163441 GCF_015228065.2 Penaeus monodon
TCCCGAAGAGAGCGACTATTGTTTCCTGGTTTCACCTTCCCGCCAGAGATTCAAAGGATTTTTAATCATTGTCAAAGTTACGAATGAGGAAGAGGAAGGAAAGAGAGAAATGGTGGGAAAAAGGAAAAAAAAGCGCGAATTGGAAGTAATGGATATTGGCCCCGCCACCTCCTCTCTTCTCCTTTATCATTTATTTTCACTATGCACTCA
>NC_051413.1:29164341-29164515 GCF_015228065.2 Penaeus monodon
AACAGCAAGGACTACCTCAAATCCTGCAGTACTCTCCCTGGGCTTGCAACATCAACGATATTGCAAGAGTACCCTGGCACTGCGGCGGTCTCGGGTTTTCCCTTTACGTCGTTCAGGGAGGCTTCCATATCTCATCCGGGACCTTCACGGGTGGAGGGAGATTGTAGTTTGTAA
>NC_051413.1:29165703-29165858 GCF_015228065.2 Penaeus monodon
ACTTAAAGACGATACCATCATAAGTCTCAAGGTTTTAGAGCTTTTAGTTCCCTGCCGAAGAAAAATATTGACGCACACTGACAAACAGACAGACTGAATTGGGCGAACAATAGGTGGGCCCGACGCTCTCACCCGTGGCTCGCTCACACGGCATT
>NC_051413.1:29166021-29166116 GCF_015228065.2 Penaeus monodon
GTCCGCTGAACCAGTTAAATTAATTCTAATCTTTTAGCGGTAATACTGAATTCATACCGGTCGTGTTCATCTAAATTTAATTCCCTTTTTTTCTC
>NC_051413.1:29166878-29167766 GCF_015228065.2 Penaeus monodon
TGATCAACACTGTAATTGTTCTTTATCCCCCTTGTTTTTCTAGCGCCCTCGCTCCACGTCCCAATATCACAACTTTGGCCTCTGTTCCCTCCTGACCAGGACGTATGAGGGGAAAAGCGGAGAGGGGAAGAAGAGAGAAGGAAAGGCGAAACAAGAGAGAGAAGACGTAGGAGTAGAGGGGTGGAGAAAAGAGGGAAGAAAAAGGGGGAGAGAAGGAGAGAGGAGAACGAAAGAAAGTGAGGAGAAGCAAGTAAAAGAAAAATAATAATAATGAAAAGAATAAGGGAGGAGAGGGGAATAGAAAAGTAGGAAGTGAGAGTCAAAGAGAGAAGGGTGAAAAGGTAGGAAGAAAGAGGAGAGAAGAGAAAGAGGAGATGACGAGGAGGAAGAGAACGTACAGAGCGAAAGAGAGGAAGAGCGAGGCAAGGAAAGAGAAGTGGCCGGAGGTAAAGGGAAGTGGAATCAGAGGAAGAATAAAGGAGGGGATAGGGGGAGGGGAGAAGAGAGAATGGATGAGAGAGGCACAGAAGAGGGGGGGAAGGGCGCGGGGGAGGGAGGAGGGAGGTAACCATGGAAAGGGGAAAAGGATGTCTGAGAGAGGAATACTGGGGGGGTGAGGGGGTGGAGAGGGGATAAAGGAGACGCGAGTAAGGGTGAGAGGAGGGGGAGGGAGGAGGGGGACCTGGATGAGGGGAGACGCGGGGATGGGCGAGGGCGAGGGGGAAGGGAAGGGATGAGGAGGGGAGGGAGGGGAGGGAGGGGAAGGTGACAATGAGGCTCAATTAAAGAGATAATTAGAGCCGCTATGTGTGTCTTATGGAAGCGCAAAGACACAGGATTCGGGTACATTTCTTGCCGCTCGATGGGGGTGGGGGGGGCACGGCGAGG
>NC_051413.1:29168048-29168166 GCF_015228065.2 Penaeus monodon
TTCTAACAAGGCTTGAGGACAAACGAGAAGATAACAAGAAGAAACGCGAGGAGATTTTAAAGTTACAGAATCGCAGATTTTCCACTTTTAATGAGGGTAATGGCCAGATGTTGAAGCA
>NC_051413.1:29168629-29168868 GCF_015228065.2 Penaeus monodon
TTACAAAGACGGACAAGGAATTATCTAACAGCAAAGACACCAAGCAATCAATTACGACAACGTTATAAATTCAATAAGACATCTGAAGTGGCACGTAATCGTGCAACGTAAAGTGTTGAACATAATGTCAATATGTTTCCCACTGGTTAGAACGAGGTCACGAAATAACAATTTTACAATACGAGTAAAAGGCACAAAGGAGGTATTTTTACTTTAAACGTTAATAAAATACAAAGAAA
>NC_051413.1:29169015-29169122 GCF_015228065.2 Penaeus monodon
GAAGTGAAAGGTAATACATGCAAACATAAAATAAAACAGTGTCACATATAAATGCCAAGTTTCAACACAGAAAACGCGGAAAGGAATGCGAGTGGGAAAGAAAAAAG
>NC_051413.1:29169184-29169283 GCF_015228065.2 Penaeus monodon
CATACATGAAATGAAACAGTGTCACAGCTTAAGGTCAAATTTCAGTATTGAAAAAAATAGTAAACAAATATTGGAGAAAAACTGAGATAAAAAATATTA
>NC_051413.1:29169518-29169634 GCF_015228065.2 Penaeus monodon
ACTTCCACCACGACAACGCCTTGGGGAATAAACACACTTCCAGTAACGTTGTGAACAGCATTAATGACGTAGCGAACAATAACATTATTATTTTTGTGGAAGATGCTAGGAAAGTC
>NC_051413.1:29170535-29170702 GCF_015228065.2 Penaeus monodon
TAAAAAAAAAATTATTCTTTAACCTGTAAAATGTACATCGTTATTGTATATGAATGAGAAGTAATATGTAATGTATCACTAACCCCGAGCGTCACCAATAAAACAGATATTCTCTCTTCGTTCGAAAGGCTTCCTTAACAATGGACACTCTATGTTATCTTTTACCT
>NC_051413.1:29171015-29171217 GCF_015228065.2 Penaeus monodon
CTGTCTGCCAGATAATGAAGGGATTCGGACACCGTGGTCGAGGGAGAGTTTTTGTTATGAAATTCTGAAAGCAATCAAATAAGCTCCTATATTTTCTGGGAAACTGCAAAAATGCGAATAAAAATGTGAACATAAATTCAGGATAGACGAAAGAAACGCATAAATAAGATAATAATTTGGGAACACTAATAATCACACACAC
>NC_051413.1:29171632-29171827 GCF_015228065.2 Penaeus monodon
GGATACAGTGATCATTTCCAGACAGCGTGAGACAAGCCGTCGCCATTTTCAAAGGTGTTAACTATCGCTTGTATTTCCATGAAGCCAATTACAGCGCTAACGACTTCCACCACAAACACCTCCTGGATTCAGTTCCATCCTCTTCTCTTTGTTATTTGCTTTTGATTATCTTGTTCTCCCACTCTCCTCCTCTTC
>NC_051413.1:29171861-29171933 GCF_015228065.2 Penaeus monodon
CCAGGTTTTCTGCTTTATCGACTCTTTATATCTTCTTTAATCTATTTGTTCCTTCCTTTTTCGCTTCACATT
>NC_051413.1:29172536-29172959 GCF_015228065.2 Penaeus monodon
ACGAACCACTCGACCGCTAACCTCCACTTGTAACCCCCTCTCGATCTCCAACCTTCATGTTATTCCTCGACCTCCAACCTCCACTTTTATCCCCCCCCCCCTCAACCTCCAACATCCATGTCATTCCTCGACCTCCAATCTCCAATTTTATCCCCCCTCCTCGCCCTCCAACCTCCATACCACTCCTCCTCGACATCCAACCTCAACCTCGACCCCCCCTCGCACTCCAACCTCATTCCGTCCACGACATATTATACTCACAATAACATCTACTTTCCTGTAGACATTACCGAAGACCTCATGCTAATTTCGTCTTCATAACATGTTTTTATTACACCCAAGAGTCAAATACGAAGCATTATTAGCCGAGTCTCCCCTAAAATAATAATGGTCATCAAAAGAACAGTAGCTACACAAAGAAAG
>NC_051413.1:29173491-29173825 GCF_015228065.2 Penaeus monodon
TTTCAACCAGACATTAGAGAGAAATACTAAAAAAAAGTAGATACATCGACATACTGATAACCAAAAGTGAAAAATCGAGAAACTAACATTGATAAATCATTGTTCAAAATGAGATGAGAACATCACGACGAAAATTCATTGTTCAAATAATGAGAATGACTATGATTCTATATAAAATAAGGTAAATGACTATGTCTCTCTTTTGTGCGTAATAATAACGGCAACAAAGATGAAAAAGAAAGTGTAAATGCATATAATTCATGTAATAAAAAGAGTCAGTATGAATCACCCGGAATGACACCATTAGCAACATGTGGCGTTATGAATAATTGGA
>NC_051413.1:29174247-29174366 GCF_015228065.2 Penaeus monodon
CGAACAACCAGGCAAATGAAGGAAGAAACACAACAGGAAATGCAAAGGAGGAATAGGCGGAAGGGTGAATGAAGATGGATAAGGGGAAGATAGGGAGCGGGGAGTGAGGTGATAACAGG
>NC_051413.1:29174550-29174770 GCF_015228065.2 Penaeus monodon
TCAGACTAATTCGCAGTAATGTAGCCAGGCTGGGACGGTTAACACGCACACAACACACGCAATTATATTGAGCCAACCACCACTGTCCTTTCACCCCCCCCTCCCCTCCCCTTTATAACTAACCCCTTCCCTCTCCATTACGTATATACACACACTGCCTGCTGTCTCGATGTGACATTGGCAACCCCTTTTTTCTGTCTATGTCTTTCTGTCTGCCTCC
>NC_051413.1:29174932-29175115 GCF_015228065.2 Penaeus monodon
CCCTCCCCCTCTCCCTTCCCCAGCCGCCAAAAGCACGAGCTCCTTCGCCGCAAGCATAGAGGCCGACCCCAGCCTCCGTCGGCCTCGGAAGCAGCCGCCACGACCCATAGATGGCGCCACTTCGCGGTCGAGATGCCAAGAGGCATTTCGTTTTGGCCCAGCTTCTCGTACGAGATGCAGGTA
>NC_051413.1:29175414-29175549 GCF_015228065.2 Penaeus monodon
TGTCATTGTGTGTGGATCCAGAGATGTTTTAAACGTGAGAGAAAGAGGCTTTGTGTAGTGCGAGTATGAGTTCTTGTATATTTATGTATACATGTACGCGTTCTTGTACGGGTAAATGCACAAGACAATCAAGTG
>NC_051413.1:29175609-29175789 GCF_015228065.2 Penaeus monodon
TCGGTCAAGGGAACCCGACAGACAAACAGGAAGCCAAATATATCGACGTATAAAATAATTCAAAAGGAGAAATTTAATAAACAAGGAGATGGCGGAATAGGGAAGCCGGGATACTCGTTCATGTGCAAGGGAGCGTGCAATGCTGATTCTTGCAATGCAACACACGTATGTAAGCCACTG
>NC_051413.1:29175822-29175902 GCF_015228065.2 Penaeus monodon
CGACGGTGTGAGTTAAAACGTCAATAGATAAGAGAGATATTGAATAAAATACGATCGACTGTAAAGGGGAAAAATGAATG
>NC_051413.1:29175928-29176022 GCF_015228065.2 Penaeus monodon
ACGGATTTTTAAAAAAGTGTTTCCCCTTTCTGCATTCGTGAAGAAGTTTGAAAAAAAATCTGATAAAACTTTGAAACGGTGTAATAATTGATAA
>NC_051413.1:29176134-29177541 GCF_015228065.2 Penaeus monodon
TGCACACACACGCACAATCAAGCACAGAAGCTAACCTATTTGGCAGTCAGCATTAATGCTCAAACTTTTTTCTAGTTATTGAAAAACAAGCGTGATTAAAAATTTATGCTAAAAAAATTGCAGGAAATTACCATAACAAGAGCATGGTTGGCAGGGGATAGCTTAAAGGAATATCGAATGCACTATGCAACGATTTAATGATTTCTCTTGTCAATTTCCATTTACCATACAGTCAGCGGGACGTGTTGCATAAAGTAAGAAACCTGGGTACGGATTTACTAACGCACTTGCGATGGTAAAATCTCTCGTAATTACAGTTACCATCGTAAGCAGACAGCGGTGTTATTCCCTAACAACTTGGCATCCGAGTTACCATCGTTAATTTTGCTAGTGGTCGGAGCAATGGTAAGTCCGCTGGTATCTCTCAAGGACTACGGTGTCATCACGTGTTATCTCGTCCAAAGATCATTATTTAAGCAAAGTTTTTTGTTTGCTTTGATAACTCATGTGATTGCAATGATGGCAAGCGCATGTCACAACAAGCTCATGATGCAGAAGTGCGGATTTCGCATAAAACGCGTAAGAATAACGTCCGCACAAATTTTCGTAAAATTATAGGTTGACATAGACCTACGTGAGAGTATAGAAAAAGTATGTTCTTCTTGTCTAACGTTATTATTACAAATTCTAAAGAAAGACAAACTTATTGATAAATAAACTAGCAACAGAGACGTAAAACGAATATTTCAGCTTCTGTGTCTGTCGGCACTGTGGCAAAGGACAACAAACTTTAAACCGCGTGGGGCAATAACAAGTTTGGATTATTTCCTTTGACAATAAATGGTGATGAATAAAATATATGTCTGGGTTCGGTTCCTTATCTAACAGGAAAGAAAACTAAGAAAATAAATGAATAAAACTTGTGTTTTGGAGGATTCGTTGGTCGACGGTAAATAATGACGTCTTTTGAACTCAGTATGTGTGTGAGAATATATCTACTGGGTCTTGATTTAACAATAAATAGCCAGGGAGGTAATTTATTATCTCATCTTATGGTCAAAATAAAAAAAATAAAATATTTGCAAATTTTCTACGTATCCTTATATGGTGCTCTAGCGGCAACAATAGTAAAAAAGAACGTGTTTTATCTACATGTAGTGTGACTGGCCGAAAGAGCCAAAAGAATTGTGTATGGCGGTCGCTGATTGGCGGAATTGCTTTACTAGAGGCATCTGTGGTCTACCATTAAAACGAGTCGATTTACGATTGTAATTCTGTCGAGGCGAGTTACAATCTCTTCGTGAATCCCACTTTACCATCGCTGGTAAACTCAGTTGTAATTGACCGCTGGTAAATGCGTTACGATCGTACGTTAGTGAATCCGGCCCCTGGATGAAGAGTTTAAAT
>NC_051413.1:29177917-29178030 GCF_015228065.2 Penaeus monodon
GAATCCATAAAAGGGAAAACAGGGAAATGATGATAATACCAATACCGATATTAACAACATCAGTGTTACAACAATAACTACAATACTGGTGAGGTGAAGGAGGGTGAACACTG
>NC_051413.1:29178059-29178293 GCF_015228065.2 Penaeus monodon
GGTGAAAAAAGGAAGTCAAAGCTTCTACTCGTCTCACGGGAATGATATTTCCGACATGGAGACCATCACGATAAAATATTTCATATCATTATGGCGTCGGACACCGTGTATTAAGGGACAGGGCATTAATAACTGCGTCTATTTTTAGCTTGTTCCTTGGGGAAATATAGAATATAATTCGTTACATTACCAACAGTAATTTTCTATTCTGAAAGGAACGGGGTTTAGCATTGA
>NC_051413.1:29178417-29179176 GCF_015228065.2 Penaeus monodon
GAAAATATAACTATGAAGTTAATAGAATAAAAAAACAGGAATAACAACAATAGCAATATCAACATCATAACCAGTAAATAAGATAAATAAAACTATATAGCCTTTACAACTAAACAACACTCAAGCTTTATAAGCCACCACCTTTAATTTTAATTAATAAACGCTAAATCTATTTAGACTTTCACAATAACGTTCCCTCGTTAGTCTTCATGTATCCTAAAGCTCTACATATCAACCACTCTTTACAACAAATATACTCTCATATCGACCCTCATCTACCCCTAAGTGTATGAATAATTTGTCCGCATCATCGTTTAATCTGAAAGCTCTTTACCACAGATGTTGTCTTATTTCAGCCCAGTATTCACTCCTTTACCTCGAATCACTACCATGAATGCTATGAACACTGACTCGTCTCTTGGTCATGGGCATCTCACCCATAAGAGTTTCATCACGATCCATCCAGTAACTTTTCCGCGTTGTCCGACTTTCTCGTCTATTGACTTAACCGAGACAAAACTATAACCTCTCCCCTTCGACTAAGGTTATACCACCAAGGACTAACAATAGGCCTTAATAACAGCAGTTTATCACGAGAAACAGACGGAGAGTATCGGTGAGACGTGACAAAAATTACGTCTGCTGGAGTATATAGATGAAAACTAGGCCTACAGACACTCGTATTGCTGTCACCCCCGACACAATGGCGTAGAAGTGTTTGTATTATTTCGGTTGATATATTTGAGCAGTTTTATACTC
>NC_051413.1:29179320-29179753 GCF_015228065.2 Penaeus monodon
CTCCCTGCGTGTTTGTATGCCTGAGTGTATGTGATTTATCAATAATAATAACTCATATAAACCTAATATAACCTAATATATGCTATACAGTGTGAATGTACAGTACATGCTCATTACACCCACCCTCTCCCCTGTCCCTCGCCCCCAACCCACCCACCAAACTCAACGCCTTGTGTGTCCAAGAAAGGAGTGCGTTCGGAATCACATTTTTTTTTTACACATTATTCATCTGAACGTATAATTTTCTCGGCATAATTACTTAATGGAGGGAGGCTTTCGTGTTCAGTAAATCACAAATGGTGTATAATACGTTATAACAATTAAGAAGAAAAATATTTAATTAGGTATTCTCTGTTTATATTTTAGAAGCAAAAAGAAAGAAAAAAAGAAAGATAAAAAAACACCGAAAAAGAACCAAGTTAAAAAAAAAAGT
>NC_051413.1:29179777-29179973 GCF_015228065.2 Penaeus monodon
TTTACTCAATTAACACATCCTTATAAGACAAACAACAACGTTTTGGTAGTATCAAAATAATTTCCGAAAATACAAGAGGGTCAGCCACTCTCCCAAGCACCCCCCCCCCCCGGCCAGCCCTTGGAGGAGGAGAACCGCTGTTGTGACCTTGACAAACGAGGTGACCCGCCAGGTGGAAACACCTCGTTAATTCTGG
>NC_051413.1:29181019-29181220 GCF_015228065.2 Penaeus monodon
AACATGAGGCAGAAATTGAGAATGACAAATGCACAAGGACTCAGAGCACCCTAATTGCAAACTCGCCTCACTTCATGCACGTCATGACTAAAGTCTGACACATGACCCTGGCACTTCACCAACCCTCGTCCAGTACAGTGCATTTTATTGCATAGAATTTAATCTTTCATTCTATCTCGACATGAAGACCCGCACGCAAGG
>NC_051413.1:29181430-29181887 GCF_015228065.2 Penaeus monodon
CGCTCTGTCGTATACTTAAGTAATAAACGCGTGCAGTACAAAAGCATTTTATGATCTCATTAAATAGTAACACAAAAGATACATAGAAACTCTTCCGTAACGGATACTCATTCTCATGAACTCAGGACTATCGTGCGATCCTCACCTGAAAATAGAACAGAAAATAATTAACACCAGAATACCAAAAAAAACGAACAAACAGACAGAAAGACGCCACCAATAACAAGAACAACAAGGAAAAAAATATAATATGACAGCATAGAGTGAGGTCAGTATCGTAGAGGATTATAAGCAGATGAGACACACCTTCGAATCATAAAATATAGTTAATGGTGATTAAATACCATTGTGTTAAATTGCTCCGTTTTGTCATTGCAACATCAGATCGTCTTTCTTGTTCTTCGACGGTATTTATGTTTTAAAGATTATCGTAACAATACACTTTTTTAATATATAT
>NC_051413.1:29182233-29182326 GCF_015228065.2 Penaeus monodon
AGTCACTTGTTATAATCTTCGAGGTCTTAAGAGAATGACATTAGTTTTAGCAAGCAAATTAGATACAACTGTTAATATATATTATTCTTTCAT
>NC_051413.1:29182481-29182579 GCF_015228065.2 Penaeus monodon
TGTGCACCCTACCTACTTACATACCCTGATCCTCCCAAAACACAACTGAACCCCGAACCCCACCTTTTCCTTGCTTACATACACACATATTAATACAG
>NC_051413.1:29182955-29183296 GCF_015228065.2 Penaeus monodon
TTCTTACCCCCCCCCCCTTTCCCTTCACGCTTCTCAAGCACCTGTTCGTTTCCATGACTCTTTTTTTCCCTATTTTCTCCATTTTTTTCCCCTAGTGTCAGGGAAAGAGGCCTATTTTAACGCACCGATGATTACCTTTAGGCCTTCCTTATTCCCCTCTTTTTTACTCCCTAAATATGGTTCTGGGTTTCTGAGGGGAACGAGTACTGAACGGCTGTTTTTCCCCTCTGCTCATACCTCTTCTGCTGCTCCTTCAAAGTGATGATCATAATGATATAGTGGAAATTGTGATAATCATTATCATAGGTGCTATTACCATGACCATTGTTGAGTGCTAAATG
>NC_051413.1:29185501-29185582 GCF_015228065.2 Penaeus monodon
GCGGCTGCCAGATTAAGCAACGCGTCGTTAAAACCGATAGCGATAATAGGTCACGTGATGAAGCTAGAGTTCCTATAGTCA
>NC_051413.1:29186551-29186837 GCF_015228065.2 Penaeus monodon
TTCGATTCGATCATCAATCATCTGGCGTATGAATCGATAAACTTTTTCTCTCCATTTCTCTCCTGTTCGTCATTTTTCACCGTCTTTTCTTATGGTTATTTGCCCCTCATTGTTATACTTCATTTTTATATTCACAAACAAACATACCCAAACAACTATGCAAATATGTACACGAACACGCCCACAGACAACTGTGCACATACAGACAGCCACACAACCACGCGCGCTCGTGGCATGAAAGTTCAGTTATACATCCTTGTTATGAACAAATACATACACACTGCCA
>NC_051413.1:29187520-29188011 GCF_015228065.2 Penaeus monodon
AGCTTCACCAGAACACTTGTTGCCTCCTGTCATCTCGCATCTCCGGTCGTTCCTCTTCTCTCTTCTCTCGCTCTTTCTTCTCTTCCTCTCCCTCATTCCTCTCTTTCTTCTCTTCTTTCTCTCCTTCCCCTCTTTCTTCTCTTTCCCTTTCTCGTTCCCCTCTTTCTTCTCTTCCTTTCTCTTATTCCCCTCGTTCTTCTCTTCCTCTCTCTCATTCCTCTCTTTCTTTTCTTCCATTCTCTCACTCCTTTCTTTCTTTTCTTCCTTTCTCTCATTCCTCCCTCCCTCCTCTCCTTCTCTCTTATTCCCTTCTTTCCTTTCTTCCCTTCTGTTCTCTTCCTCTCTCTGGCTGATTATCCTGTCAGTTTCTCCTCTTTCTTCCATTTCTCGATTTCTTCGAATTACCTGTCCTTTTTTTATTTTTTGTTATGCTTGGTTTTGCAAAATAAATGTCTATTTTCTTGCATGACAAAACTTTACACTATCTTTGT
>NC_051413.1:29188299-29188496 GCF_015228065.2 Penaeus monodon
CTAACACAACCCTTCCCTTACCTTCCTCTTGACCTAATTCTTCCCTCGTTTGCTCTCGTCCCTTTAATTCGCCCCTTTATCCTCCTCCCTTCCTTTCTCCCCTTTTCGTACACAAGCACACACTTGGCACCTGTCCATCACGGCATATCCTCTGCAGATCAACGGGCGTTCCTGTTATAAAGAGATATTGTGTAGCG
>NC_051413.1:29188828-29188953 GCF_015228065.2 Penaeus monodon
AGTCAGTTATATTTTCATCTACATACTGATCCAACTTATTTCGTTACGATGATCATGATAAAGAAAGCGGGACATGTTTACATAATCACAATGAGAAAGAGAACGAAACAATAAGAATAAAGAAT
>NC_051413.1:29189005-29189173 GCF_015228065.2 Penaeus monodon
TCCCGGAATCAGCCAAATCATGCACCCAGAGAGGCAAGTCACATGCACTGCAGTTGCATGAGTGAGATAGCAAGAGACAGCATGACACACTAAACGATAGATGTGCCAGATAAAGCGAGAATTAATTAAGGTCCCCGTTGGTACTGTGGGAGGGGGGTGGGTGGGTAG
>NC_051413.1:29190961-29191583 GCF_015228065.2 Penaeus monodon
ATGATTGTGTGATACAATTAGAACACAAAAACTTAATTACTGGACTTTTGCAACTGATAATAAGAACGAATGCTGGATAATCCCAGTAATCATCATAATTATAGTAGTAGTGATAGTAGTGCTTTCACCGAAAACGATTATAATTGACTATATTGATAATCCCAACAAAAATGACAATGCTCGTTAATCACGATTCAAATGCTCCTAATATTAATTGTGATGTTTATGATAACAATCCTGACGAAGGCAATGTTGATATAGTAATTATGACGAAGGTAATACGAGTGTTAGTGATGACAAAAGCAACAATAATGTACTCACAGTAGAATACTCTCACCTTCTCTCTATCCTTATTTTCTCTCTCTCTCCCATATTTTATCCTTCCTCTTTTCCTCCCCCTTTTATCTTCTTCCCTCCCACCCTCTTTCTTGCCTCCTCTTTCCCTTCCTCTTTTATCCTCCTCTTTCCCCTCCCTCTTTTACTCCCCCTTATCTTCCCACAAGTAATAACAGGAGTCCATTTTGCTAAAAATACGAAAAATTATTAAAAAGTCGAGAGAACTTGATCCTCACAAATATTCATAGTTACTTGATCGCCTGTCAGGCTCTGGCAGGGTCGCAAC
>NC_051413.1:29192258-29192446 GCF_015228065.2 Penaeus monodon
CTATGTTGACTCTCTTCAAAGGGGAATGAGTGTTGCAAGATGACGAGAGTATTATGCATGTTGCAAGGAAGGATCGCCTGATAGGATGGCATCACAGAAGGATAGAGGAATTGATAGATAATTGATAAAGCGAGGGAGGATTAAAAATAGGATACGTAAGGAAACACCGACTGATAATGTATTCCGGA
>NC_051413.1:29193003-29193246 GCF_015228065.2 Penaeus monodon
TTCCATGCATGCACGTTGGTCATCAGTCATGCAAAGCTATTCATCATGCATCGTGAACGAGAAGCAGTTGGCGACTGTATAATTTCTGGAAGCAGGAGAGTGATGAATCCTCTCACACTCTGCTAAATGTATTTAAGAAATGGAACTTAACATCAACAGACGCAAAGGTCAAGTGACTAACAGACATGTATTGGCAGCTGCTGGTAACGCTTGCTTTTATGCTATAATATAGGCCAGAGTATC
>NC_051413.1:29193476-29193747 GCF_015228065.2 Penaeus monodon
TATACATCTCATTTCGCATCAATAACCATATATCCCAGCTAATGGTAATAACAATCCAAAAGATATCACCCACATTGATTAAAAAGGATGTCATGCAGCTCAATATTTGCATGATCTCAGTCTCATGACAGCTTTATCTAGGAACAACGTTAATTTCATGTCCCTTTAATCTTTACTGCGTCATGAGCTTATCGGAAACAGGACCGCGTCTCTCCACGCAAAGACTGTCCCTGGTTGCTCTTCTCGTCTCACTGGCCAAATGCGTGTGGCA
>NC_051413.1:29194074-29194469 GCF_015228065.2 Penaeus monodon
TTCTTGTTTGCTCTTATGACTAAAATAAGCTCTAATCACGTAATACAATCCTCCAGAATCCTTACTTAAATGTACTTTTAAATAATTCATACAATACAATAACAACAGTAAACGTAACCTAACCTCTGTTGGACTTACGAGAGCCAAAGCAAAATCACCGGACGGGAGGGATTTCACGAGGATAACTCTCGCTACCAATTCCCTGTTTTTTCCTCCCCTCGTCCAGCGTCCTCCGTCCCCTCACCCCATCCTTCAACGCAACTTTGTCCCCTCATTCTGTCCTCGTCCCTAACTCGCGTCCTTCCTGTGTCCCTCAATGTTTTTTTTTTTTTTCACCCAGAAACACTAACTGTGATTCCTCTGTAATCAAGTGAGTTTATGAATCTGCTTCTGCG
>NC_051413.1:29194988-29195639 GCF_015228065.2 Penaeus monodon
CAAAATTTTGGTGATTTCAGTAAAAATGCTTGAATTGCTTTTGTGTTCAACGTTTTTCTATTTCTAAAACCAAATACAAAAAAACTAGTGCACTTTCCTGCAAATGTGTCTGTGTACGCACGAGCTTCTCCGCAAGTGTGTGTATATGTGTATATATAATCACTACGAGCGCGCGCGTGTGTGTGTGTACACGGAATCCCAAGCAATATGATGATGGAAATCGAAAGATAACATTTTGTGATGAATTCCAGAAAAAAAGATGTAAAAAAGAAGAAAGAAAGAATAAAAAGGTCTTCAAAAATACCATGACAAAGAAAATTGAAAAGAAATTTCAGCAGAAACCACGTTCTCCCTTTGCGTTACTTAGTTAAGTTCCCTCGAAGTACCCTCCAGGTGGCTACAGATGGTGCAAGGTGCGATCGTAGGGCGACAGATGGGGCCGTTCCCAGCTATTTCTTTATCCCGATTAATGTTTAACATCTCGTCTCGAAGATGGCTCGGAGGAGGAACTGCAACTTTGTGAATATTTTGGATCAATAGTTGCAAGTTGAGGCCTTCCGAGGGTCTGTGTGTGTGTCCTCGTCTCTGTCTTTGGGTCCTTTGTTCTTCCTCGTTTCATTTTGTTTCCTTTTCTTTTCTCTTTTCTTCGGT
>NC_051413.1:29195956-29196040 GCF_015228065.2 Penaeus monodon
ACCTGTTCCTCATACATCACAGATCACGGTGACTTCGCACATCCTGCTCAAAAAGAGAACAAACAATCACGAAAAACGCAACAG
>NC_051413.1:29196093-29196189 GCF_015228065.2 Penaeus monodon
ATGCAGTTGGCAGAAAGCATTATTTCTGAAAAAAAAAACTTCTTAAAGAATATTTAATCTCGTGTAACAGCAGTTTCTTACAAGACAAATGTGTGT
>NC_051413.1:29198411-29200180 GCF_015228065.2 Penaeus monodon
TGGTGCCAAACGTCTCACGAAAGTCCAAGCTTGAGAGGATGAGGCTGAGGGAAAAAAAGAAAGAGCTTGGGAGGAGATAGAATTGAGAAAGGACGAAGAGAGAAAGAGGGAGAGAGAGAGCGAGAGAGAGAGAAGAGAGGAGAAGAAAAGAGAGAGTTTGAGAGGGAGAGATAGAGGGGTAGGAAGGAGGATGAGCAGAGAGACGGACTGGAGGTTAACGGGAGAGACGAGGGAGATGATGTCGGAGCAGACGAGGAGAGGAGAAGGAGAGAGATGATAGTCATCGGTCAAATACATGTATGTTAATGGAAGGAGAGAGAGCCGGAGAGAGATGAGGAGAGAAGGAGACAGAGGAGCAAGACGATAGAGCGAGAGGAGTGGAGGAGGAACAAGAGAGAAGAGAGAGCGGGGGAGAGGACGAGAGAGAGAGTGGTTAAGACGGAGGAGGAGACGAGGGGAGGGAGAGATGGAGTCGAGAGGAAGAGAGTATTGGAGAAGAGAGAGGAAGAGAGATGAGAGAGAAGAAGAGAGAGAACGATGAGAGAGATTGAGAGGAAGGATTGAGAAGCATGGGAAGGGATAGAGAGAGACAGAGGGACCTAGTGCTGACACTGACTTTTCACTTGGAAAATCAAACGAGATGATGGGACACTTACCCCACTCCTGTCCCTCCCGTCCTCAGCCGGATGAAGACGAGCGACGGAGAAGAGAGATGGTAAGGAGAGAAAGTGAGAAGATTCGTGAGAAGGTGGAGAGAGAGAGGAGAATAACTCTCTCGAAGCGGACGAGAGATCGAGGGAGAATGAGATACGAGTGGAGAGGAGAAGCATTCCGGCAGAGTCGCTACGCGTTGGAGGGAGAGAGTGAGAGAGACGAGGGAGAGCCGACAGGGAAGACAGACGAACAGCAGACAGAGAGAGAGGACAGACAGACAGAGGTGAGAGAGAGAAGGGAGACAGAGAGAGAGGACAGAGCGAGAGATGAGGACCCAGCGAGGACGGAAGTTGATCCTGGAGAGAGAAGAGAGGACGAATGAGATTGAGAGAGGAGAGAGCTGATGAGCAGACTATACAGAGAGATATGATGACTGAGTAGAGGGAGGAGGACGAGACGAGTGACGAGTTGAGGATCCGTACGAGGAAAGAGAGATGAGAGTGAGTGAGCATTCGGACTGCGAGAGAGACACGATAATGAGAGAGGAGATAACACAGGGAGGAGAGAGGATCGAGTGTGCGAGGCCGTGACGAGAAGAGCTCCCCGTGTTCCCCCGGAGCGAGACCAGAGAGAAGAGGAAGTGAATAAAGGAGAGAGAAGACGAGAGGAGAGAGAGTGAGGAGAGAGAAGAGGACAGATCAGAGAGAGAGAGAGAGAGAGACAAAAAGCCAGAAGCAAAACAAAAAAATAACAAGCAGAGAAAAAAAGAGAAAAAAAGAGAAAAAAAGAAAAAAAAAAAAAAAAAAAAAAAAAACAGAGGAAAGACAAAGAAAACAGACAAGGACAAAGAAAAGCAAAAAAGGAAAGAGAAAAGGTTTCACATTTGCTTTCATCTCCATTTTCCCCGAAATTGGTTTAGCGCTTACTGATAATGCATTAAGAGCCGATCGGGAAAAACGAACTGAAGGTCTTTTGCCCGTCTGAATAGGAGAACGAGAGGGAGATGCTATATATGTGTGGAATTTTGCAGAGTGCGGATAGTGTTTGGGTACACGCATGCTCAGATAAAATATACGTACACACACGGAAATATACACCGACATACCCGTGCACTT
>NC_051413.1:29200261-29200416 GCF_015228065.2 Penaeus monodon
TAAGAAAAAGAAAAACGTAATATATCAAGACCCACATCCGTAAACACTCCGAGACGAGTATAGATCTGTTACGGCATGTCCTTATTTTTCCTTTAGTTCTGTGGAAGATTCACGCATAGAATCTGTCCATCTGTTATTATATGTATAATGGAGAT
>NC_051413.1:29200799-29201280 GCF_015228065.2 Penaeus monodon
TCTAGAGCGCCGACTGTGATTGCTCCTTATCACTCTGTCTCATACTAGGCCGCCACTCTGGACGTACTTTCCGCTCTCTCTTCTTCCTCTTCTTTTTATTCTCTCGTTTTTATTTTCTTTTTAATCTCTATTCGTTGTATTTTCTTGTTTTTTTTCTTACTCACTGTTTCGTTTTATTTTTTATTTATTTTTTTTTTTTTTGGGGGGGTGTTGGTCTCCTTTTCTCTTTCTTCTCCTTTCTCCTGTCTACTTTCTTCCTCTTCTTTCTCCCATGCCATTTCAGCCTTCCTTTATCTATCGCTTTCTTTCTCTCTTCCCTTGTTTTGCTATTTCTCTTCTCGTCCTTTCTCCTTACTTATCTTCTTCACACTCCGCCTCTATTCTTTCTTCGTTATATCCTTTTCTCTTAAATCTTCCCTTGTCCTCCACTTCTTATTCATCCTTCCTTATTCTCCTTCTCACGTCTCCCTGTCCTTATCCA
>NC_051413.1:29201356-29201544 GCF_015228065.2 Penaeus monodon
ATCTATCCTATTCCCACTCTTCTTTCATTCTTCTTCACCCTCCCTTATTCTCCTCTTCGTCTTCTTCCTTTCCTCATCCACCTCCTTTACAACCCCCCATCCTCCCCCCTACCCCCTTACCCTCTGCTAGACCAGGTGCTTCAACGAAACATAAACTTGATAAAATCTGTTTATTCCACGAGAAGGGC
>NC_051413.1:29203260-29203519 GCF_015228065.2 Penaeus monodon
CTGCAAACGGCGGAAAGGGGGAAGACAGAGAGACGTGATAATTTTAGGAGAGGGCGGGATAATAGGATATATAGGAAGCGAAGCTCGTAAAACCGCACCGGGAGTCTCTCTGTGAAATAAACGAGGCGACTGGTCTCCTTCCCCAGGTTTTCCCACTTACCATTTTGAAGTCCCGAATATCCTCCAACTCCTTGCAAGACTCTCCTGGTTTTGTATATTTATCTGAAGGCGTTGCAACTTCTTGGGCGAAATGCTGTGC
>NC_051413.1:29203725-29204194 GCF_015228065.2 Penaeus monodon
CTTCTTTCTATTAAAAAAAAAAAAAATCTTATTTGTGCTCGTATCCCCTCGGACTTTTCCTTAAGAAAATTCTCTCCGGGTTATTTTCAAGCGCACGAACTGTAAAAAAAAAAGAAACATCTGATTGATAGCGATTGGCAATTTCGAAAAATTCTTGAATCTGGATAGCAAGAGATGTACATCATTTCGGAACAAGAATTACTTCAGACAATATTTGTGAACAACTAAGCAAACAAGAAGACGCTCGAAATACCTTTTTTTTCCCTTCTTGTCGTACATTGCCGGAATACTCGAAACTGCAAGCCTTTGCAAATAGAGTACAACTGAAACCTCTAGGAACACCAGAGATTAACTTTTCCATTCTCCTCTCATTTTGTTCTTTCTTTGCTGTGAACTCTCCGGTAACAGATCTTTGCAGACGCGCCTTTCAAAAAGCACAGTCTGAAATAGCCGATTCTACCTGCTTCCA
>NC_051413.1:29204488-29204659 GCF_015228065.2 Penaeus monodon
GGCAAATTCTTGAAATTGTAAAAATAATTAAATTCTCTATTAGTCCCAATACAGATCATATTGAATGCACATATCCCCATTAGTAAGGTGATTACTACCAATTCCATATACGTTTACTCAATTCTGACGCACAGTATTGTAAAAATAATTGAATTCAAAATTACCACAGTA
>NC_051413.1:29204713-29205732 GCF_015228065.2 Penaeus monodon
AACGTGTTCTTTTGAAATTTTACTAAGGGTATTTGTGTACGAATGTGTGTGTGTGCCTGTTTGTCTTCGCTATGGGGCTGCGGCAGCAAGCAGACACTCGAAGGCCCCAACATCGTCCCGACGAAGAATTCCTCTGTCGTCGCCAAAACCAGTCATAACGCCGCGAAGCCTCGGATGTGAACGAGGTCGTCTGCCGACGGCTTTATCACGTGGCAAGAGAGCGATGCGTTGCACAAAACTCCGTCAAGACTCAGAACTGTCGAGCAAATAGTGAAACATGGCGCTGAAGCCCGCAGATTTTTGCCACCGAATTTCCTCAAAATGAAGTTCACCCAAAGCATGATGGAAACACAGGGTACGTGCCGTCACATAAAACAGGTTTATATACACTCTAAGTCGAATTTTCTACACTAGTGTGAAAACCGAAATTATTGCAGTGTACAAAGATATACAGATATCTCTTCCATCACCCGTTCCATTAAGGAGAAAAAGAATAAAATCTTAAAGAAAAGAAATGTAGACATCAAAATATTAATTTTACTTTTTTTTTACTCCAGACTCAAGATTAGACGTTAGCTCTTTGTTGATTAAAACACTTTCTGCAAGCGCCTCTGTTTTATGGCACTTGTTGTCAGACAAACGACGTCTTATAGATAACAAGGCCGGAATATCTGCCACTTCCCTAAAGTTATCGTTCAGATTAGAGTAAATGTTCGCTTTCTCATCGAGCAGAAAAGTTGGACGACAAAATGACATCATCTCCTTTTAAAAAAATATATCTTTCAGTAAACGTCGAAATACACTCAGCGGAATGCGTGGTCTAGCAGCATCATTGATCAATATTATACTTCGTGAGGTGACACACTTCAGAGCTTCCAAACCTTCTGTGAAATTTATCATTCAAGGGACGGATAATGCCTTCGTCTCTTGGTCCTTCCTTACGTCTTTCATTTGTGTTGCGTAATTCATTTTGATGGGACAATTGCCCGGAGCCATTTGTCAAGGACGGTTTTCTTATG
>NC_051413.1:29208875-29209024 GCF_015228065.2 Penaeus monodon
AGAAGGAAAGAAGGAGACGAAGATAAAAAGGAATAAGTTAAAGGAAAAGATAAAGAAAATGAAAAATATTGAAGATAAAAATAGAAATATAGACAAGAAGAAGAAAAAATCAAAGAAGAAAATAACGAAGCAAGAGAAAAGAAAAAGAC
>NC_051413.1:29209158-29209968 GCF_015228065.2 Penaeus monodon
AAATAAAGAAAATAGAAAATGAGGACACAGCTGGAGGAGAGCGAAGGTTACGGCAGGGGATACTTAAGTAATTTTTCTTACCCTGTCCACCTAGATATTTTTCTTTCCTCGACCTTCTCACGTATTTTCTTGGGAGAGGAAATGATTGATGAAAGATCAGCGTCTTCTCCTGTTCGCCTTTTTCCGTTCGCTTGGTATTTTTATTGTTTTTTTTTTTTTCGTTATTTTCTTTTGTTTTATTCTTGTCGTTGTTTTTCTTCCTCGTTGGATAAGCAAGTCTTTGGTTTGTTTGTTTTGTTTTGTTTTCTTTAATTTTGTTTTTGTTTCGTCTTTTTTTTTAAAGTCTGGATTATTTATTTGTTGGCATTTTTATTTGACTTAATATCATAATTCCCATCGTTATTTCATATTTCATATTCTATATTCTATTGCTCCTTATCTATCTTTTAATTTCCATCTATCTATTATTCATTTTTCTTTCTTTTTTTAAGATCATCATTGTCATAATTTCCATCGGCTTTTATATCATTATAATTTTATCTGCTTCTAAGATATTCAATCTCATATCTATCGACTTCAATAGATTTTTTTCCCCACTTTTTGGCTTATTTACTATCGTACTTTCCATCGACCTTCTAATCCTACAAGCTATAAATCCTGTAAGAACTTCAAGTCTTCTCAAGAAAATAATCAATTTTATCGAGTTTATGAGCCTAGATTATGAGCATCGGTGAGAGCTTGGGTATTTTTTTTTTTTTTATTAATTTATGATCTTGGTAGAAAAAAAAAAAAGGAAAAAAATCTGGAAGC
>NC_051413.1:29210622-29210713 GCF_015228065.2 Penaeus monodon
AAATAGTATTTAGTCTCGTCGATATCTTAGCATAAGAAAACAGAAAATATTTTATACAAAGATAGTAACAAAAAACGTAGAAAGAGATTTC
>NC_051413.1:29211419-29211679 GCF_015228065.2 Penaeus monodon
AGTTCCCTGTTTCGTAAGCAATCATCTGTCATTCTTATCTGATTCACTATCAACGCTTCTTTCGTGCCGTCTTCACATTTCTTTTTCTTTTCTTCGTGTTTTTTTTTCTATTTATGAGTTTATTTTTCTTTACATTTTTGTTCATTTATCTTTTTTTCCTTTGTTTGTTTGTTGAATTTACGTTTTTTTTTATTTTTTTTTTGATGATTACTAGTTTTCTCCTTATTTGTTTCCCTTCTTCTGATGTCTATTTTATGGCA
>NC_051413.1:29212155-29212249 GCF_015228065.2 Penaeus monodon
TTAAGCTGCTTATCCTTCTGAAACCTAATTGCTTCTCGAGTGTATTTCTCCCGAGTAATTCGCCAGGTAAATCCCGGAGCCAGCGAGTGATACT
>NC_051413.1:29212672-29213029 GCF_015228065.2 Penaeus monodon
ATATCATGAACCTTGTATGAGAGAGATTTTGAACAATCACACACACGCCTGTACAGCAATGAAAACCAAAACAACGAAAATAAGCCATACCAAAGAAACTAGAAAGAGAGAAAACGGGGAAGATAGATGCGAAAATCCTAACATAGAAAACGGAGAAAAAACAACAGAAAACGAAAAAGCCAGCAAGTCTTCACCGGAAGAGGCAATCTTAAAGGGACATAAACACAGGATTTGTAGTCTCTCTGGCGATGTCTCTATTTCTTCAATAATTTTTTTTTCTTGTGTTCTATCTTTTAATTTTATTAGTATCAATCATTTCTTGATTATTTTACGATATAATTCTTTTTATCTCTTTTT
>NC_051413.1:29213108-29213425 GCF_015228065.2 Penaeus monodon
ACCAAAATTCCCATTCTTCCGATACAGACATTTTCTTCAAATCTTTTTTTCCATTTTCATTCATTCCCCCCCCCCTCCTTTTTTTCCTCTCTGTCTTTTCCCTGATATAGATATTTGTCAGGAAGAAAAAAAAAAAGGCTTTTGTTATTGCTATCCCAGCGGAGAGACGGGATGATTCCAGCGCGGGATCGTAACAGTTTGAGGTGGAATGACGAATCGAAATTCCTCCTTGGTTTCTTAATTGGGGAATTGCGTCCAGCTTTTCCCCGGGAAAGAAATAGATATGATAATTGGATGTCTTGCTGGTAAGGTCTGTT
>NC_051413.1:29213887-29214166 GCF_015228065.2 Penaeus monodon
TATTCTCCCTCTCTTTCGCTCTTTCCTTTCATCTGCCCCCTCCCCCACCATCTTTCCCATTAGCCTATCCCCTCCCTCCTGTCTCTCCATCTCCTTAACTTCAATAATTTCTAACGTATCTTTCCCCCTCCTCACCTTTTTATCTTCCCTTCCTTGTCTCTCTCATCATATCCCCTCACTTTATCTCTGTTCCCCTCCCTTCTCTCTTGTCCTTTTTCTCTCATTTGCCTCTTCCTTTCCTTTCTCTTCCTTTCTCTCACCCTTTCACTTCCCCTTCCC
>NC_051413.1:29214238-29214923 GCF_015228065.2 Penaeus monodon
TTCCTCCGCCCTTTCCTCACTTACCCATTCCCCCCTTTCTTCCCCCCCTCCCCTTTCCCATCGTCCCCCTCCCTCCTCCCAACCCCCTTTCCCCTCCCCTTCACTTCCTCCCTACCCCCTCTCCCTTTCCCCCTCCCTCCCCCTCCTCCCTACGCCCTTTCCCCTCCCCTTCACTTCCTCCCTACCCCCCTCTCCCTTCCCCTCCTCCTCCCTACGCCCTTTCCCCTCCCCTCCCCTTCACTCCCCCCCCCCCATACGTCCACGCCACCTCAAGATCGGGTTAACTTTCATTACCTTTCCATCGTAAGTAATTATTCATGTTTTTCTCCTCGGCAATGAACAGCTGGTAGGATGAAGACGGGGAGAAGGAATGAGGGGGAGAGATAATAGGGAAGAGGGGGGTGGGCCGGAGAGGGGGAGGGGGATAATGCAAATGAAGGGTGGGGGGGGGGTTAAGGGGAGGAGAAAAGAGTGAGAGGAAGACTGTAATAATAAGGAAGAAGGAATGTGAAACGGGTTTTTTGTTTTCTGTCACAAATGGCACTTGACATTTTGTGACACTTTTTTTTCCCTTCCTTAATGAAGCGTTTGTGTCTACTTGCTTCTATATTTCACATAATGCTTCGCTTGAATTTCATCTCACTCCCGCCCCTCCTCCGTCTCCCCCCCCCCCCGTCTCCCCCCC
>NC_051413.1:29215271-29215543 GCF_015228065.2 Penaeus monodon
TCCATCTCCCCTATACCCCCACCGCCACCGCCCCCCCCCGCAGCCCGCCCATCTCCCTCCCGCCCGTCTCCCTCCCGCCCATCTCCCTCCCGCCCATCTCCCTCCCGCCCATCTCCTCACGCCCGTCACACACACCCGTATCTCCCGGGGAGTGTTATTCGTGCCGCCCCTATCTGCTGGTTTGATCTTGGAGTTCTTTCTCTCGGCTGTGTTGTCTCCTCTTTTTTCTTGTGCTCTGTTTTTTCTGCTATTTATGTGTTCTCTTTGTGGTG
>NC_051413.1:29215834-29216677 GCF_015228065.2 Penaeus monodon
AAAAAATAGAAGATAAAAACCAAACCGAAAAAAACGCAAGCAAGCGTGACAGAATCCTCCTTTCAACATGACTTTGCCATAAAGGTGAAAATAGCCATCCTCTTTTAATGCAAGAAGTCCTATGTCTCCCACACAATGGAGTCAGAACGTCTGGATACTGTGTGTGTTATCGACTTTTATTGCACTTAGAAAATCGCAATAAAAGGATTGAGTTGCTTTGGAATTGCATTCGCTTTCCATAAAAGGATTAGACGCACTGGCTATCAAACTGCAAAACATGCAAATTTCCTGCATGCACGCGAACATGCATACATTGGATGTCTTCGTCTGTCTACGGTATTCATGTTTGTGGACGTGAATACAAGCAAAAAAGACGCAGAAGTGACAAGAATCCTGCCTTCAACATGACTTGCCATAAAGGTGAAAATGCACCTTTATGCAAGAATCCCTTCTCCACACAATGGCAATCGAAAGTCCTTGATACTGTCTGTCTTTCATCGCCACTTTTAATAGCACTTCATAAAAATCGCATACAAGGATGAGTGCTTTGGAATGCATCGCTTCCATACAAAGATTAGACGCACTGGCCATCAAACTCAAAACAGCAAATCCCAGCACCAACATGCAACATGACTCTCTCACACATTTACACATACAAGCACATACAGCACTCTGTAATCACATCAATACGGATTCACATAATGTATACTCAGAAACACACACAGCACATTAAAACAATACGAAATCCCTTCCACACACATACACATTACGTACATATCACTCAACACAACACACTACATCACTATTCAACCCCACCACCAACAGCACATAGACATACACAAT
>NC_051413.1:29216825-29217211 GCF_015228065.2 Penaeus monodon
CAATCCCCCACTCACAAACGCACATCCATACATACACATATCTTCCTCCACACCCTCCCGCGCCCACACACACACCTACGCCCATCACATCGACGACCAAAAAACGAAAAGACAACATAACCTACATATTCAACTGCCAACTTAATCTTGAATGATTTCCACTCCCCTTTCGCCAGACATCGTGAGTTACTTGCACTTCGCAACAATAGCAAGCCAACAAAGTATAATCTCATCTTGCAAGGCATGACAAATCTCGTGCTTTTACGCCGCGACATTGGCCTAGTTGCTTCTAGATCGTTCTCGAAACCACGTGACATGGCGCTTGTTACGGTGTGAAAGATCTGCACCGTTTGGTTTTAATCGTCTGGGCGAGGATGCTGGTTGTC
>NC_051413.1:29217459-29217690 GCF_015228065.2 Penaeus monodon
CTCCCCTTCTTCTCTCAACCTTCTTTGTCTACGCCCCTCTTTCTTCTCTACATCTTTTAAAACGGAAAAAAAATATTTTCTTCATTTTCCCTCTTCCTTCAGCCTTTCTTTATCAACGTCTGTGTCAGCTGATTAGCACTAATGCTTCCCTGTCCATCACTCGATTATCTTCTTTCAGCCCCGCCCTTCATCCTTTCGCGTTCCTTTCGCGCATGCACACATCCACACATT
>NC_051413.1:29217851-29218066 GCF_015228065.2 Penaeus monodon
AAGGGAGCTTATACAGCACATACCGATACACGCATGAGCGAAGGGACACCGAGTAACATATGCGCATGGCATAAGTAAGAGATTCGCTCGTGTGCCTGGCATTAAGCGAATGAATCTCTGTCACGAGGTTCTAGTGGGTCATGCATCATCTTACAATACCCTTGTGCACACACGTACGCGTACACACACATGCATATACGCTTTAAACATATATG
>NC_051413.1:29218334-29218415 GCF_015228065.2 Penaeus monodon
ATTATGTAAATATATGCTTAAAATGTGAACTTACACACTTCAGCCAGCACATCAGCTTAAGGGCAATGCCCCCCCCCCCAC
>NC_051413.1:29218442-29218840 GCF_015228065.2 Penaeus monodon
TGTAAAATATGCACATAATAAAGACATTAATTTCCCAACGAGTGATTCCAATTACAAGAAAGGCAGCCCATGATAGCTAAGACCATCATATTACATTCTCATATTTCCATTAATGCATCTCAATCATAGCTGTTTTTATCGTATATCGACATCAAAACAAGAATTTCCATTTTGTCAAAAATTGCAACCATTCTTTTATCAATCTCATTATAGTCTTTTCACACCTGTCAGGCTCAGGTAATTAGCTACTCAAGGTTGGGTCGGTCTTTTAATCTGCCGGAGGGGAGGGCGAGGCAAGGGGGGAGGGTAAAACGTCTTGTCACTGTAAACAAATAGGGGGAGAAGCAACTTGAAATCACGATTATGAAATTCTTTTTAATTATCCCCCTCGTTCTGTT
>NC_051413.1:29219352-29219587 GCF_015228065.2 Penaeus monodon
AGTTATTCTCCATTTAAGCAGAATAATGCATTTTGCGTAGCTGAATGCTAACGTACTTGCGTGAACTGCACGTTTAATTACGCAATGCAAATACAACTATACACACAGAGTGATGCACATTCGCATATATACACTAATATCAACCTCTTACGGTGAACACGAATCATGCAAATATGCAAGAAAACGGCAAATATCAAACAAACAAACAAAAATTAACAAGAACATCATCAATAAC
>NC_051413.1:29219775-29219902 GCF_015228065.2 Penaeus monodon
CATCCCTTCCATTCACCCCCACACATACGCACACGCGCCGATAGAGGCTCTGTAGCCCATAAAAAGGAGATCGGAGGGACTAAGATTCTCCTAAAAATGCTATAGCGTCCTTGATGCAATATCTTAA
>NC_051413.1:29220017-29220414 GCF_015228065.2 Penaeus monodon
GCCTCGACCCCCCCCCGCCTCGACCCCCCCCCCCCCCGAGCCACCCCGACTCCAACGGCGCGGCGGCGGCGGTCGGGATTCCAGGCACGGTGCCTCGTGTGCTATATGGAGATCAGATAGTCTTTAATGACCCTCGGAAGATGGCGGCTGCCTTTGTGCCTCGGCGTGGATGCTGCCGTGTGACATGGGCCGAGACATGGGCGTGATCTCGCGCGTAAACCTTGCGGGCAGGGTTCGGGCGCGCGGGAAGAGGCGGTTCGTGATTTGCTTTTGAAAGTTTATTTTATTACTGGTGTATTTTTCTTGTTGATGCACTCGCTCGTCTAAATAGATACGCAGAAGCGTAAACACAGTCACGGACAGATAGATAGACACACATACATAAATAGGAATACAA
>NC_051413.1:29220650-29220772 GCF_015228065.2 Penaeus monodon
GGAAAAATTGACCTTTAGAGATTCCTTCGTTGCTTTCAGAAAATACGAAAGAGTGGAAACTGACTTCCGGCAAGTTGGCATAAAAATTCGCTAATGATGATTTGGATTTTTTTAAAGTTGAG
>NC_051413.1:29221256-29222164 GCF_015228065.2 Penaeus monodon
TCCGATAACCGATAACATTTCTATAAGCCTTCACCTGTGCCAGATAACAATAGGTGTTTGAAACTAATCGAACATCAGACGCCAGGGAAACAATCACACTGTTTTTGTTACCTGTGTACTTGTTTGTTCATTTCGTGATATTGCTGTTATGCACGAATGATCACTGGATTGAGTTTTGTATGCCTTTGGCAGTCTGATATTATTTTCTCTATTGAATAATCTGTTTTAATGAAATATTTTTGAGACATGTATATACCTCTCTGAAGAAGGGAGAAATGAAGGAAAATAATGAAAAAAAAAAAAGAATGACACCGAATGAAAACGAGAATAACAATAACAAAAAGACAGAGTAAAGAATACGCAAAAATGTGAAAAAAACGATGAACATAAAAAAAAAAAATTGAACACGCAAAAAGAAAACGTTCAAAACGCGAACAGAAAACAATGAACACGCGAGAAAAGATAATGAAAATGTAAACAGATACAATACAATAAACAGGTGTTAAAGCAATCGAAATACGGACACGAAAGAGGGAAAACGAAAAGAAATGAAAGATAAAGTGAACCCAAATATGGAAGAGAAAAATACGAGATAAACATAAAAAAAAAAAAAAAATAAAGAAAAGATGAAATATGTCAAAAGACGCGATAAATATGGAAGGGAAAACGAAATACGAAAGAAAAACGAGATAAATATAAACAAGAAATAAATCCACGATAATTACACAACCACGAACAAATACGAACAGAAAACGATCTCAGTGCCAACAGAAAATGAAGAAAACAAACAAAATATAAAGAAAACGATAACAGAAAACGTAGAGAACCGTTACAATTTTGCTAAAGAGAAGTTAACGCTGATAGATTACGCTCGAAATATGATGAACGAGAGAACACAAAGAAAGTCC
>NC_051413.1:29222186-29222357 GCF_015228065.2 Penaeus monodon
AAGGGGGAATAAGTTGATTAAACAAGGAACCCAATCGCCTAATCACTGACACGGAAGGGGGGGGGGGAGGTTCAGGGACTGACGAGATACATAATAATTCTGGAAGGATTTGATGAGCATAAGATTTAGCGTTGTCATCTTATGCTCACATAAAAAATACGCAAGTACACT
>NC_051413.1:29222445-29222641 GCF_015228065.2 Penaeus monodon
TGCAAAATGAAAAGAAACCGCATTGAAAAAATGGAGGTCTAGGATTATTTTTCGATTATCGCCAGGACTGAAATTCAATATTCCAGTCACGTATATGTTCACCAAAAAAAGGCCTGAGAATCCACACAATATACAAAGATTTATATTAAATATATATAAAATATTAAAAGTAGACCCAGGAATATTACAGAACACG
>NC_051413.1:29222829-29223043 GCF_015228065.2 Penaeus monodon
CTCCTCACGCACGCGCGCGCGCGCCCGTATTTACTCACCTATACCCCCCCCCCCCCACAAAAAGGAAATCCAATATTCAACTCCACAAATTATAATTAAAGCCAATCAAGAGGGGGTGAGGGGGTGCGTCTAAGATTTGGAAGGGAGGGGGTGTTGGCTGTATGGGGAGGGTATGGAGTATTCTGCTCGTGGGGTGAGTGGAGTTAAGATTTAA
>NC_051413.1:29223176-29223267 GCF_015228065.2 Penaeus monodon
CGTTATAGTGTGGAGGGGGAGAGGGTAAGAGTTGGATCACAGGGGGGAAGATGCGATTCATGTAGGAATAATCTTTGTAACCTACCGTGAT
>NC_051413.1:29223498-29223709 GCF_015228065.2 Penaeus monodon
AAACCAAAACTCATACTACCTTTATTGATATTATTTTCTGCACCTAAAATATCAAAATATTTTTCGTTCTTTACGTCCTTTTAACCCGAGAGCGTATCAAGAAGATGACGAACGTTCCCTTACTAACGATGGGGCCATTAGTGGTAATTACTGGCACAAATGAGTTGGCATTGGCTTGTTAACTCCTGACGAGGGGGGTGAGGGAGCGTTT
>NC_051413.1:29224071-29224680 GCF_015228065.2 Penaeus monodon
CTTAGAAGGAGACAGGAAGGAGCGAGAAGGGAGTAATCTGTAATTGAGACATATAAAGACAGATGGGCCGTGACTCTTCATTAAATACAGACGTATGGGTAAACTTTTTTGTTGTTTTTTGTTTTCCCCCCCCCTTCTTGTTCTCTTCTCTCCCTCCTAAATAAAAGAGCGTGACGACGATGAGAGCGAGATGACAGAATGACGAGCAGAGAGAAGGCAGTTCGGCGACTCGAGAGAGAGGATCGTAAAGTTAACATTCAAAAAATTATATAACGAAAGGAATGGCAATAAGGCCGAATAGGAGAGAATTCAAATAGAAAATGAATAAGAAAAAAAAAATGGTCATAAAATAAGAGAAAACGAAAGAGACAAAGGCATAATGTGAAAAATCCAGAATGCATTCGACGAACTCATTGAGGGGAAGAGAGGGACGGAAAGGAAGAGGAGGAAGGGGAAATGGAATAAAATGTGAAAGAGGGCTATAACATTAGAAGGGTACGAAGGGGAAAAAAGCTATAGAAGAAGAATGAAAGAAAGATCAAAGTTAGAGATAATATTATGAGGAATGGATGGCTGATTCTGCTCCCTACCGCTTCCGTCCCCCCCCCC
>NC_051413.1:29224881-29224960 GCF_015228065.2 Penaeus monodon
ATAACTATTTGAGAGAAATGGGTGCATGACGTTGAAACAAAAAAGTGTAGAATAATTAGTCGAAGTTAAGAGGAAAGGC
>NC_051413.1:29225065-29225166 GCF_015228065.2 Penaeus monodon
TGAAGAAATGAACGAAATATTCGGATTATGACATGGAAATATAAGCGCAAAGCCACACACACGTACAACACATCTGCATAATGTGAAACAACGCGTGCGTG
>NC_051413.1:29225257-29225502 GCF_015228065.2 Penaeus monodon
AGAAGGGGGTAGGAGGAGTGGAAAGGAATGGAAAATCGAGGAAGGAAATAGTAAAAGGTGGGAGACGGTAGAAAAGCGGTGAGGATAGAAAAGAAGGAAAGTTGGGAATATAGTAAACACAAAGGCGTAGGACGGGGTAGGAAAGTAGGAAGAGGTGGTAAACAAGGTTGAAAAAGAAAGAAGAGATGTAGAGTTAATAGTAAAGAAGGTAGAAAGAAATAGAAAAGAAGGGGTGGAGGGGGATG
>NC_051413.1:29225540-29225692 GCF_015228065.2 Penaeus monodon
CAGGGAGGAAAGGGTGGGTGGCTATAGAAAAGTGGGAAGGGGTCGAAAAATGTAGAAAAAAACTGAAGGGATTAGGAGAGGAGGGAAGGCAGAAAAAAGTAGATAAGTAGGGAGATCAGTAGAAAAATATGGAAAAGAGATGAATAGCAGGC
>NC_051413.1:29225726-29225931 GCF_015228065.2 Penaeus monodon
GAGGGGAGAGCGTAAAAAGCGACAGAGAGAAAAAAGAAGAAGGGGGTAGATAAGGGGTAGAAAAGAGGGTGAGGGGGGGGGGGAAGGGGGGGCAAGGGGTTCGAGCGGGGGAAGCAAGGTAATCAGATTAGGGAAAAGCTGTATCAGATCCCTTTCATTATCTCTCGATCGCTCCCTAACCAACACGAATTAGCGAACACGACCC
>NC_051413.1:29226270-29226435 GCF_015228065.2 Penaeus monodon
AGAGCAGAGAGAGAGAGCGAAGCGGCCAAGGATTCCAAAGGATAATTTGAGAACCCTAAGCTATTATTAGAGTGGAAAGGAAGGGAATCGTGGCCAGCTGAGTCAATTAAGGCCTCGGGGAAACTGATTAAGGAAAACTGAAGGATTAAGATGGGCAGGAATGGG
>NC_051413.1:29226742-29226807 GCF_015228065.2 Penaeus monodon
GGGTAGTGTGTACTTCTGGTACTAAATACTATAGGTAGTTGGTATGTGCTATCCTACTGAATACT
>NC_051413.1:29226929-29227013 GCF_015228065.2 Penaeus monodon
AAAAAAGTGTCGTAAGAACCTGTTCACACAAGATAACATTTTAACTGAAAACTTAATTAACTATGAAGAACAACGGCATAAAAT
>NC_051413.1:29228642-29228858 GCF_015228065.2 Penaeus monodon
TTGTGGACAGATGGAGAGTACACAGCAAAGGAATAGGCAGGGAAGGGGAGGGGGGGTGACGGGTGAATAGAACGGGGTATGAGGCAGGGAGTAGGAGGGGATAGGGGGAAGGGGGATATGACAGAAAGGGGGGAGAGGGAACGGATGGAAAACGAAAGGTATTGGCGCAGAAGGGAAAGAATAGATAGAGAGGAAAATAAAAACGACGTGCGGAGA
>NC_051413.1:29228924-29229115 GCF_015228065.2 Penaeus monodon
CTACAATTAAACCTCAAGAAAAACAGTTGGAATTTAAGGGTTAAAGTTTGTGTTGTGAAGAAGATGGACAGACACAAGTTTACACGAACGCACACATTCGTAATATTCATAAGAAAGTATCATTAGTCCAACAATACCCTAATTCATGATCTATGACCTCAAAAGCAGGAAAATATATAATAGAAACGGCA
>NC_051413.1:29229305-29229561 GCF_015228065.2 Penaeus monodon
TGTAACTCGAACGATATATGATAATGGAAGTTATGATAACTATCACTTCACTCATGTTTATCGTCATATCTACTCCTTTGGAACGACGGTAGAGGAGATAACGTGAAAACTTTTATGAAAAGAGAAGAATTTGGGTTCTCGAAATGGAAAGAAAACATCGGTGGAGGAAAAATGAAACAAAAATAACAAATGGCAACCCATTCTCCCCTGAGTGCAGTGTTGCTGCCTCGTGATCAAAGGTTAAATAAAGCGAATT
>NC_051413.1:29229993-29230238 GCF_015228065.2 Penaeus monodon
CATGAATAATGCATACAGCTAAACAATATATAAACAATGAGACCAACCTTGACGAACCATTGTTATCATTAATTGGTGAATCATTAGTAAAGGTATTGGCAGATGTGATTCACACACCAAGGCTGAGTGGGTGTTTGTACATGCAAGTGTTTGTTTTCCTCAGGGTACATATGTATATGTTTGTGTATGCTTCATTGTTCTTTTTTTTGTAAAATGTTCGTGTATTTGTCTGTTTGTCTATTCAT
>NC_051413.1:29230956-29231170 GCF_015228065.2 Penaeus monodon
TCGTACTTTTCCTATGCGCGCGTGCAAATTTCTGTGTAAGTGTGTCCTCTTTTTTATAAGCCAGCTGTTCCTGTATCTGAACTAAAATAAAAACCTGTAATTGCTGTATAATTATCCCCTAATTATGTTTGTTAACAATCTAGAATCGCCAATGGTCATATCACCCTGAAACACAAGGCACAAAAGGAAAGATTAATTCATACACAGAGAGATG
>NC_051413.1:29231681-29232001 GCF_015228065.2 Penaeus monodon
CACCCCAAAAACACAAAAGACGCCTTTCGTTCCCAAATCGCGACGAGAAACAAATGCACATCGCGTCACTCGAGCTGCCAGATAGCACCAACCGACGACACCTACAGATTCGCCATGCCAGTGTTTTAGGGGAGTGGACAAAATAGCCATTAGTATTGTGTTTCTTGGCCGGGAACCAGAAAATACTGCTAATACGTATTTGGCGAATATTTTTGCTTAAATTTACGCCGTTGGTTTAACGTTTTTGTAGCTGCTTTCAACGACACGAGAGAACACATCCTTTGTAATAGGTCTATGTTTTAAATGTATTTCATTTGCAC
>NC_051413.1:29232044-29232183 GCF_015228065.2 Penaeus monodon
ATGACTATGTTATCTGACTATTTATCAGGCCATCTACCGAACGATCTACTGATTCATTATTATTTATATGCTTATATATTTCTTATGCCATATATGTTTGATTTTATCATATTTGCACTCTGTTTTTTCGCAATTATTG
>NC_051413.1:29232477-29232581 GCF_015228065.2 Penaeus monodon
GGTGATAATAAAATTTCATCTACTTTCACCGTCTCCTTTTAACTTATTCGTTTCAGTCTCTTTTCATGTCTCTGCTTCTCTATTCTGAATTTTCCCCTTCATCG
>NC_051413.1:29233154-29233286 GCF_015228065.2 Penaeus monodon
TCAAGCACCTTTTTTGGGTAATAAAGATGAAAAATGCACAATACAATGACTAATATGCAAAAGAGGTAGCAGTCAAATGACAATAATGAGCTGGTAGGTAAATGGCGATGAATAAATGAGACACGAAGAGCT
>NC_051413.1:29233349-29234596 GCF_015228065.2 Penaeus monodon
AGGAGTTTGACGCATCGTTGAAAAAAAAAAAGAACACGATAGGGAAAAACTAGAAGAAATAAGGCCAATGGAATTCCTAAATTGAGGGAAGTAATGAAGGAATGCATTTTAACCAATATTTAGTGAAGAAACTTGGAAAGAAAAGGAGTATTTGGTCTCGTAACATCTTCCCAATGGGAGTGCTAGTTTTAAAAATTCAGAAAAATATTTCAAAAGTGGAAATGAGGAATATTGTTCGTGTGTGCGGCTAGCAAGATCCTCATGGAAACAGGTTATAATCATAACAACGTTGATAAAAATAATGTAATATCAATAGAAATGCAATAATGATAAGAACGATCAGAATGATAGCCATGGCAAAAACAATACAGTGAGTAATATGAATAAGGAGAAAATATCGCAAAAAACAAACAATTACGGAATCTGTAATACAAACAGCATCGGCAATCCTAACAATACACAGGCAACACAGCAACAGTGATGAAGAAGGAAGGGCAGTAAAAGAGGAAATGCGAAGGACAGAGACAAAGGAAACAGCATAATCAGCATACGTCGCAGCCTTCCTTCCCTTCCGGCAGATCATATGATATTACTCAGTCATTCGGCGTGCCATAATTCGCGTAAATTAATCATGCAGTGTAGGCTAACATCCCTGCAATGTTGCAATCGTTACGGCCGGTGGCTTATTTCATGCGGAGGTTTAAGAACGGTTTCGCTGCGCATCCGACCGAATGTGTATTATTTCCGGTTGTTGTTCTGGAGAAATGTGCCGCAAGTTTTAAGTGGGGTGTTCTTTTTTGGTGTTCTTTTTCTCTTTAGTTGATAACTTTCAAAAAGACATAATAGGCGAATTTCGTTTTCTTAATTAGCGAATGCCAAGCGTTTTGCCAACGCCGCGTGTGCTTTTTAATTATTGTCTTTGTAAGCTGGAATTAAATATTTTGTTTACACTGTGCTTGAATTGCCAAATGTCTCCAGACCGTTCAGAAAACAAACGAATTGCAACGTGCGCGATTTTCAGACCACGTGGAGGGAGTTAAAATAATGAAAAGAAAAAAAAAAAAGGATAGTAAAAAAATAAAAAGGACGATGAAAAAGAGACGAGAAAGAATTATCTCGGGAATGGGTTCCGATCCCGTTTGGATTTCATGGATCATTAAACTTTCTTACATTTGAATTCATGGTTTACCTTTTACCAGGCCCACCAGAGTTATCTATTGGGATTTTTCAAAATAGAAGTTTCATTA
>NC_051413.1:29234777-29235139 GCF_015228065.2 Penaeus monodon
GCGATTCACACGAAACACAAGAAGCTCGTCATCCGCAAATCCCGAGAAAGAAAACGAGACAGAACTGAGGAGAAAGAATCCCTCTGGAGACATTCAGACTTGAAATTCCTTCAGGAAGTAACATCTGGCATGCAAATTTCAGTCATTTATGCGCAAAAATATGCCCCCGGGAAATCGAGTCATATTTTTTAAATTAATTTTAATTTGGCCATGCTTTTCCCTTTTTCGATTTTTGGCTTGTCCTTTTGGGTTAGCGATCTCCTTTGGGCAGGATTTTTGCTTTTGTTTTTTAGAAGAAAAGAGGAGAAGATAAAGAGGCGGAGAAACGAAAAGGGCCCTAAATGATAGGCAGGATTAGACGA
>NC_051413.1:29235564-29235694 GCF_015228065.2 Penaeus monodon
GGTTTAGGAGTGACGGACGCGGCAACATGACACTGTACGAATCTTTTACCTGTAAATGTATCATCCAATATCAATATTATCTTCCGTGAATACCTTTTTTTGTTCTCCTTATTTGGGCTTACTTATCCAT
>NC_051413.1:29235871-29236109 GCF_015228065.2 Penaeus monodon
TCCCATTTTCCCCCCCCCCTTTCTCCCCGAAATTTTATATTTTACGGGTTTTAAAGTAAAGGGAAATTGGGAAAAATTTCCCGGAGTCAGTGAGTGAGTGGGTGCCGCGCCCTTCCTCCGTCTCTGAGATTCTAAAATGCTCGTTGTTTCTCTGACTAACAACCCATATTCAGGAGGGGCATTAGGCTGCCTTTGAAGCAGTTGTTTCTGTTATATTTTCCCGTCGAATTTCATACTT
>NC_051413.1:29236134-29236286 GCF_015228065.2 Penaeus monodon
TCAGGGTGTATGATTTTCTTTGCTGTCGATTTCAGGTGAAACTTTATTATTTTTTATATATTTTCTATTTATTTATTTTTATTTATTTTTTTTCTCTGTTTTTGTTTTTTGTTGTTTGGGGTTTTTTTGTTTGTTTGGGTTTTTTGTTTGGG
>NC_051413.1:29236395-29236500 GCF_015228065.2 Penaeus monodon
ACTTGCGTGCGTGCGTGCGTATGACTGTATGAGTGTGAGGAATTTACGATTTAAGATTGCAAAAATTATGTAGAATATGCAATAAATCCCAAATGACTAAATACA
>NC_051413.1:29236536-29236757 GCF_015228065.2 Penaeus monodon
AAAAAATTTGTCAAATATGAGTAATATAATGATATAGCTTATATTAAGATTTAAATACGGAGATAAAACAGAGAAAAGGAATAATAAAAACATACGATATAGAACGTATATAATATTAATCTTTTAATCTTTCAATTAATAACAGGTAAAAGTGAGAAAAAATCGCATTCGTTTAACAAAAACACTTCGGAGAAACGGAATCAATGAAAAGAACGGTATCG
>NC_051413.1:29236812-29236889 GCF_015228065.2 Penaeus monodon
TAGATCGTTACGCAATCGACTGAACCGATGCTGAATAAGAGACTCAGAAGAGAAAGAAAAGAAGAGAGAGAAGGAAT
>NC_051413.1:29236932-29237097 GCF_015228065.2 Penaeus monodon
AACAAGGACAGAGTCGATAAGAGGAGAACAAGAGAGAGATAATAACGAGGAAAGGGAAAAAAAACGTAGGAAACAGCATTGCTTCCCTCCTCTATCTCTCTCGAAACAATAAATTGCAGATACTAACTGATCGCAAGGCTCTGGATTGTTTAGAAGGGCAATGTT
>NC_051413.1:29237184-29237315 GCF_015228065.2 Penaeus monodon
CCTCCTCCCCTCTCTCACCGTAGAAAAAAAACAAACATAAATCCGCCAGTCGGTCGAAGGAAAGTCCAACAAAGCTTCGAAAAACTCCCGTTGGAATATCCCAGCGGACAATCTCCCTCGTAATGATATAT
>NC_051413.1:29238495-29238717 GCF_015228065.2 Penaeus monodon
CACAGACTTCTCTTCCGTCCGCTAACAAAGCCCGAACTGGCCTCTGCTGCTCGCCCTTCCATCCGTCAAAAAGCTGTCAAAAGTCCTGCTTCTCGCCGTCAAACAAAGGAAACCTCTGGCTGGAGAACAAGGCACAAGGAAGCCAAAGAAAGAACTGTTATTCAATACATAACCTTTGACCTAACATTCGTTATACGTGACCTGGCGTTACGCAGTGTTATA
>NC_051413.1:29238789-29239215 GCF_015228065.2 Penaeus monodon
GGCCTTGAAAAATGGATATAATTAGAAGGGTATTCGGAGCAATGCAGGGATGATAATGATCATAATGACGATATCAAACACAATATATAGATTGCAGTATCAAGATGCGTAATTATTTTTATGACAATATTAGCTACAAATATAATGATACTGACAATAATACCTATATGGATGAGACCAAAGTAATGAAAGATCACAGATAATACCCGAGACTCATTTAAAGGGAAAGGGGGAAAGGGTAGGGAAGGGAGGGGAAACGGAAGGGGAAGGGGGAAGGCATGTAGGGGGGGAAGGAGGGGGGCAAGGGGAATAGGGAGGGGACAGGGAGAGTAAGGAGGGGGTAGGGGGGGCATCTAAGGATTTGGAAGATTAACACTAGACGGAAGGGATAAGGGAGAGAGGGAGTGGGCGAGGGAGGAGGGGGAG
>NC_051413.1:29240041-29240294 GCF_015228065.2 Penaeus monodon
ACATACACAGGCACACACATAACTGTTCCTATCATAAAAATATACCATGTTTACCCTTATTCCTTGTACACATAACCTTCCCAAGCACTTAAGGTCAAGTCAAGGAGGACTCTTAAGGGCTGAACTGTGTAATGTCTCCTCGAAAGTCGGAGTCAGTTTTCAACTTTCGATAGCTGTTTAACTCAAAGCACACGAAAAGCTCCTTTAGTACTGGTCTTCACTGATTTTGGTAATTCTGCATGGATATTTTACG
>NC_051413.1:29241382-29242607 GCF_015228065.2 Penaeus monodon
ATCCCCTTTTCCGTCTCTATGCTCGGCTGGGAAGGGGGCTAGGGGGGAGGGAGGGGCTGGGGTAGGGAGGGGATAGGAGAGGGGATAGGAGAGGGAGGAGGATGGGTAGGAGAGGAGGAGAGGGAGGGGTAGGGATGGGTAGGAGAGAGGAAGGAGAGGGCAAGAGAGGGGAAAGAAAGGGGAATGATAGGTAAGGGTGCAGTAGGAAAGGGATAGGGAGGGGAAAGAGAGAGGTGATGTGGGTCGGTAAGGAGTAATGAGGATAGTGAGAATAACGAAAAAGGTAGACAGGGGGGGAAAGAAACGAGGAGATAAGGGAGAGATATATTAAAAACATAGAGAGAGGAATATTGAAAGCCTGACAGTCAGTCAATATCTAAGAAAAGAGAGAACAAGAGGTGGCCAAACCAAAGCTCATGTCCCTTCCATGAAAAAGATAATGGCGACCGCATGTCACTTCCAAACCTCGCTACAAGGGAGTAATTTGTGACATGATTCTAGGCTTTCTGAACCTGGTACGGTAATATACTCCTGCAATGGGCTCTGAACCCATTACAGCGTCGATAATGGTAATGGGGGCCGTAATTTGTAACGTCAGTGGGGTGGCTGTTGTGATAGCGAGAACGTGTACTGATAACAATAACAATGATATCGGATTTTAGGTCAATAGCTTGGGATTCGCAAGAACAACATTGGTAGTGAATGTGTGGTGGAAATGATTATGATGATAATGAAATTAACTATAACTGCAAAATGATTAGAACATCAGTGATAATGATATTAAAACTTATGGTAATTATGATAATGATAATTAGAAATGTTATATCTCGAAGCTCAAAAAAATATTTCCAAAATATATGAGTTATTAATTTCATATAGACCCATTTTTATGATGACTTGCACTGACAATGAATCCTTTGATTAGGCAAAGTACAAAATTTTGGTTAATTTCTAAGAAGCAGTCAACTTACATCCTGGGCCATGGCCAACTCTCCATAAATTTTCATCAATATCCCGTCAGTAACTTTTTCTTGCACAATCTGCTAACAAACAATAAATAACATCAACCAATCACTAACGCGGAGATTATCATGATAATGATATTGATATTCTAGTAATGCAAAAAAAGAGTAACGATAATGTCCTTTGCTCACTTGTTACTTTAAGAAATCATTTTAAAAAGTAATATAAAGATTTCGGAAACTACAGCGCTCGTGGATGACGA
>NC_051413.1:29242737-29243680 GCF_015228065.2 Penaeus monodon
GGAAATGAGCAGAACTTTCTGAATACGATAAAAAGAGCCACATGAATAGCAAAACCACGCATATATAAAATGTAGCGCCAAGTGTCCGACCTTTAGGGAACCTGAAAGCATTTAAGCTGACATATAATTTTGTGGTATATATATATTTTTTTCTTTTTGACAAGAGAATAGAGTATCGACTGCTCCCCCTTTCTCTCCCCTCACTTCTCCTTTCCTTCCCCTCACTTCCTCTTCTGCTTCCCCTCACTTCCTCCTTTCCCTCCCTTCCTCTCATCCTCTTCCCCTCTTCTCCCCTCACTTCTTCCCCTCCCTCACCTCCCTTCCATTCATTCTCTCCCTCTCACTTCTTCTTCTCCCTCACTACTCACTTCCTCTTCTCCCTCACTTCCTCTTTTCCTTCCCCTTCCCTCTCTTCCTCCTCTTCCTCCCTTCTCCTCCACACACTCCTCTTCCTCCCTTCTCCTCCACACCTCCTCCTCCTCCCTTCTCCTCCATACCTCCTCAGCCTCCCCTTCCCTCTCGTCCTCCTCGGCCTCCCCTCCCCTCACCCCCCCACCTCCCCCTACCGCCCACACCAACCTTGTGGTTAAGCTACAGTGCGCCTGGTTGTCTAGTGTCTAGTGTCGCCACGTAGTCTTGGTCGATACCGGACACGTTATTTTTGTCTCAAACCTTCACTTCCCACCTTAGGAGCGCCCCCCCCTCTCATCCTAACGCCCTCCCTTCCCCCATCCTAACACCCTCCCCCTCCCTTTTCCCCCTCCCTTTCCCCTCGCCTCAGGAAACCCTACCCCTCTCCCCTCTTACGACCCCTTTCCCTCCTTCCCCTACCCTCCCCTCCTCTCCCCTCAGGTTCTTCTCAATAACACCAGTAGGCCCTATTTTCTCACCTGGGTCGGACTGCTTTTATATACCCCCTGTAAGGTCATTTAATTGTCCCCCT
>NC_051413.1:29243792-29243957 GCF_015228065.2 Penaeus monodon
GTTTCCAACAGACACTGTACGTAGCCGCTTTGCCATGTTATTGACTACTGGCCGTAAATATAATGTGAGTCTATTAATTTTCGTATACGCACGTGTCTTGTTCAGGATAGATCAAGAAAGAGTACCATTTATGTGTCGAAATGCCTGAATACTTCGTAAATGTGA
>NC_051413.1:29245424-29245498 GCF_015228065.2 Penaeus monodon
GAATTTAAATATTCATACAAATCACCGACACTCGGTGCCACTCCCATTCCGGTCTGTTCTGCTATCCCGTCTCT
>NC_051413.1:29245574-29245946 GCF_015228065.2 Penaeus monodon
TTCACATAATCGATGTTCACCCGGTGACGGTCGCAACAACCACATTTCAACGTCACTGTGGCCTATTTATTGTTACGATGAAATGATGCGTGTGTGTGAGAAGCAGATCGAGGTAGGGGGTTGAAAAAGGAGTATGGGGGGGGGGAGGGGTTTTATATCTGTATGTATGGTCTGTGGGGTTGGGGGAGGTATGTGCGTGCAAGTTGGGGGTAGAAAGAGGGTTTTGAGGTAATCTCAGAAACACCAGTTTAGGCAGAGAGAGACAGATATACAGATTTATAGCTTCACTTATGCATTTGCATTGAGGTACATTTAAACATCTGCAAAAGCACACGCAGACACATGTATATACAATAACAAGCACACTCTCAG
>NC_051413.1:29246072-29246251 GCF_015228065.2 Penaeus monodon
AAGACACACTAAACCATGCACAGACAGACACATTTTCATGTCAACATATGGATGTATATGTGACATTTGAAATTTATTCCTCATGCTATTGTAGGAGGAATATGTCAGCGGAGCGACGATTTATCAATAACTGTCACTTCCTGTCACGTAAAATGTCGGTCTGAAAAGTTCTCGGACAT
>NC_051413.1:29246698-29247319 GCF_015228065.2 Penaeus monodon
TTTTCTGAATCTATCTCCCAATTGTTATGTCTCTTTCCATCTACATACTTTGCCAATCAACCCCCATACCTGACACTTCCTTCTCTACCTTCTCCTACTTACCCTAAATCACGGTCCCCCTAACTCTCTCTCTTTCAATATCTTTTTTTATCCTTTATTTGTAATCTCGTATCCATCCTTATAACTCTGTTTCTCGGTCTCTCCTCCTTCCTCCCCCTCTTTCCTTCCCTCCTATCCTCTACCTTTTCCTTTACCAATCTCCTTCCCCTCTACCCTTCCCCTCCTAATTCCTCTTCTTCTTCCCCTCCCATTTCCCTTTATCATCTCTCCTCCCTATCTCTCTTCTTCCTTTTATCCTTCCCTTTGCTCTCTACCTCTCTTCTTCCCCCCCTCTCTCTCTCTACCCCCTCCCTTACCCCCCTCCCTCCCCCGACTCCTCATCTCCTAAGACTGCCAAGACTTCTCTCCATTAAACCTCTTTCTCTGTAACATTACAATTCATCTTAAAAAAAAAGGGAAAGAAAAGGGAATCGAATGCTATTTTCAGATCCATTGTGTCCATAAGTGTGATGTCAAATGCAGATTCGAATGCTTTATTCTGTTTATTACATCCATCGTGTA
>NC_051413.1:29247366-29247560 GCF_015228065.2 Penaeus monodon
ACATTATTGGTAATCTGATTTTCCGTTTGAAATATGCAACTGACACTACGAAGATATATCAAAATAAAAAAGAAAGGTTTCGGCATTTGAGTCATATTGCGTAAGCTGTAAGATCCGATTTTCTGTTTATTAAGGATTAGTATGAGAGTAAATCCCTCAGGCTCTTTATTCTTAGGTTAACGTCTCGCGCTTCC
>NC_051413.1:29247780-29248646 GCF_015228065.2 Penaeus monodon
TTATAGCATGCTAGCCTATTCATATTAATTAACCGATAAAAAGGCACGTAAACAAAAAAGAATTATACATTATTTTCCGAACGAATTTGATGATAAGAAAAAGAAAACGAAAAAAAATCTTCATGGATAATTCTGCAAATAAGCTTCGAAATTTCCTCAAAGACTAGAAGGTTTCAGAGATATTGACATTTGATAAATCTAATTAGGGTTTCTAATGTAGCGGATGTGCAACGTAGACGCACGCAGTTTGCAACGTTGCAGGGGGAAATGGCTGTCGGAAGTTGCAGGGGTTGGGGGAAGTGACAAGGGTCGTCTGATGTTGCAGAGGCTAAATGATGTTGTAAAGACTGCCTGATGTTGCAGAGTTGAGTGATACTGAAAGGGCAGAGTGAAGAGCTTAATGACATTGCGATGGGTGACTCAAGTTGATATTGAACGTACTAAGTGAAGTTTTTAAGTCTCGCAGACTAAACTTGAAGGAATACCAAACAAGACTATAAAACCTGACTGGATTTGCAAAGGCTGACCGAAGTTGCAAAAGCCGAATGAACTTGAACGGACGAGCGAAATTGCAAAGTCTGCCTGAAGTTGCAAGGACCGACACGTCCCTGAATAAAGGATAGAAGCACATACCTTTGCCTCTTCTCAATGATCAAGAGGAACCAATTTACCGAAAAAAGGAAGAGTAGCGTGTGACTCTTTCAACATTAATGGGTTTTATGCTGATGTTCCGTCAGTTTGTTTACGAATATAATGGATTTATATGCGTTTTGTGTTAGTATAATGGAATGGAAATATAATACGCTTTTAGGAAGGGGTGACTGAAATATATATGGTTTATGTAGACTGACAGGGCACATTAATAT
>NC_051413.1:29248845-29249247 GCF_015228065.2 Penaeus monodon
CTTCCCAATGGATTGCATGAGTGTACATATCCATAACAATTATAATAAAGGATCTTATACTGAGCACCAATAACACACAGCAATGAAACGTACATGGTACTCCTCTTAGGGTTAACAATGATGCTTTTACCGGGCCATCAGACGGAACGAAAAGAAAAAAATATATGGCAGAAACAGCTAACAAAGTCTACTTGATAATGCATCGTAAAGTGTGTTTGTGCTTTGATAAGAGTAAAAACTACAGATATTCAAATTCAGAAACATAGATATAACAATACACCTCAAGGAGATAAACAAATACACTCACACCTACTTACCTACTAAAATACCCACACAGACTCAACACAAATTCACAATTTGTTTTCGTTGACATATAACCTACGAAAGAGTGAGTGAGTGAGT
>NC_051413.1:29249463-29249615 GCF_015228065.2 Penaeus monodon
ACTTTTTATCGATTTCATGATGTGTCTCTTGTAAATCTCATTATCATTATCAGGGATGCCATCATTTCCCCTAATACCAAAGTTATTCCTGTTACCAACATTTACATAATCGGCTCTATTATTATCCTTCCCCGTATTATGATAATTCTCCT
>NC_051413.1:29250152-29250366 GCF_015228065.2 Penaeus monodon
TCTTTTACTGTTTTCTGCAAGACACTTTATGGACCTTCTCTGAAAAGTAATCTTCCTCTCTTTCTTTACTTCTCTATTTACTTTACGTTTATTGCTCCCTTACTGTTTCATTTTTTCACCTCACAGTTGTCTATCATGGAAGAGAGAGGCATATAGGTAGATTGATAGTGTTTATACAGACGGAACACAGATATATGCACATAAAAAGTGTGTG
>NC_051413.1:29251068-29251192 GCF_015228065.2 Penaeus monodon
TATCCTAGACTTCGTAGAGAAAGGAAAGAGGGAATCAGGAGGAGATTAAGATAAGGAAGGGAAAAGTCGAGCGATATTTCTTGAGAAGAAGTCAAGGTGCTTCTAGGACGCTGGAGCTTCGTAA
>NC_051413.1:29251222-29251305 GCF_015228065.2 Penaeus monodon
AGAGTTATGGAGAGAAAGAGAGAAAGCGTTGGAAATATTAGATAGATAAGGAGGAAGATTGATGGATAGATAGCTTTATAGCA
>NC_051413.1:29251431-29251948 GCF_015228065.2 Penaeus monodon
AATGAATAAATAGGTGGAAACACCAGATAAAATATAAAAAATAGTATAGTAGGCACGGGTATGTTTACTGATATAACAAAGTAAGTGAATCAGACTGACACAGACAGAAATATAGAACATACGCGCAGATAAAGAAACACTGAAATAGACAGACCGACATAATCGGATATATAGACTTACACACAGACAAAAAGATACAGAAATACAACAGACATAGTCGGAATATAGACACACACGAAGATAAAAAGATACAGATCTAGACAGACAAACACAGACGGAGATATGGACATAGATAAAAAGACACTGAAATAGACAGTCTAAAAAACACACAGGAGAAAATAGAAACAGATAGATGAGAAGGAAATACAGCTAGAGGCATGGTAACAGAGATATGAAAAGGAAACCAGATATAGGCATACAAACACAAATACAGAGAAATGAAACAGTAAAGACACCGATACAGGCAAATAACAGACACACAAACTCTCACACAACGTAAACACACACAAACGCATAA
>NC_051413.1:29252070-29252272 GCF_015228065.2 Penaeus monodon
AACACACACACATACGCTTTCCAGTCACGTGATCCCTCTCAGCCAATGGAAAACCGCCCATTCAAAAACCGCCTTTATCCTCTTTTACTCGTTATTGTGGCTGTCCCTCGTGGGTCCTTTATCACTCGCTGATGTAGTGAGGTCGTCGTTCTCGAGAGAGTCGTCCCGCTCGGCTTGGCTTTTTGAGGTCGTACTTCTGGCT
>NC_051413.1:29252607-29252760 GCF_015228065.2 Penaeus monodon
ACGTTTATGTATATAACTTGTTCCGCTTCGGTTTACGTTCTGCGCGGCTGGTTTCGCTTCCTCTTTGTCATTTGCGTGGAGAGACATCATATTTTTATTTTTTTTTTCTGACTTTTACTGAATTTAATAAAAAGAGAGAAAAAAAAAACACTA
>NC_051413.1:29253028-29253717 GCF_015228065.2 Penaeus monodon
AAACCCCGGATTCATTTCTCCCTTAATAAACACCTTGATTTTCTCTTGATCATCCTCTATTCTCCATTAACCCCGTTTAACTTCCCTTTGACTTCCTCTGTCTCCCTTAACCTCTTAATGTCCCATCTATTTTCCCTTAACTCGTTTAATTTTCCCTTGACATCCTTTTCTCTCCCTTAACCCCTTAATTTTCCCTTGACATCCTCTTTCTCTCCCCTAACCCCCTTAATTTTACTTTGACATCCTTTTTTTCTCCCTTAACTCCCGTACTTATCCCTTGACATCATTTTTCTCTCCCTTAATCCCCGTAATTATCTCTTGATATCCTTTTTCTCTTCCTTAACACCCTGATTTTCCCTCTATTCTCCCTTAACCCCTTTCATTATCCCCTTGACATCCTCTAATCTCCCTTAACACCCTAATTTTCCCTTGACATCCCTTTTCTCTCTCTTAACGCCATTAATTATCCATTAACCCTTAACAGAAAAGACCTGGATAATAAGAGTAATCGTAAAGGTGAGGTAGATAGATACACATAGATGGGGGAAAACAGATGGAGAAGATGTCAGGATATGGATAGATTAGATGGTAGGAATAAGGTAAGATGGGAAGAGGGTATATATAGTGTAGATACAATCTCCTCAACAATCGTCGATCGTCTCATATGCTAGTTATGCTATAGTCTATTA
>NC_051413.1:29254946-29255063 GCF_015228065.2 Penaeus monodon
AAAATTAAAATGGCCATGCCAATACTCCCATACTTTACTGAACCTCTCAACTACCTATCCATAAAATGTAATCAACCCAATCGCGTTTCTCTCTCTAGATAGACAGAAAAAGAGCTA
>NC_051413.1:29255165-29255539 GCF_015228065.2 Penaeus monodon
ATATTCATCAACACAACCTCATAAACTGATAAACACAGCCGTGAGTTCACTACAGACCCGTTTCCTGAATAGGCATTTACAATAACATTTGCTCGGCCGTTACCACATGCCTCCAGCCCCAAGTGAAATTAATTCTCGCATAAACATCCATCCATGAAACGCTCTTCCACTTTTATGGCTCCCAACATGGCTGAATTTCTCCACCGTAATATATCAATATGCAAATGATATTGAGTGTGGTCGCCCTGTCTCGTTATTTCAGCTCATCTACATTTTTAGCCGTCTCGTTTCCGCCTTGTGATGAGGCCCACTTTCTTTTTTTTTGTGTTCTGGCGAAATTTCCAAGATGTTGAATCGTATCCATTTTCCATTAT
>NC_051413.1:29255939-29256860 GCF_015228065.2 Penaeus monodon
TTTTTTTTACAGGATGTATTATGATTAGTTTTATCATTATCATTATATATGTCCAGTGGATTATGACGCATCTGAATACTGACTTGATTATATTTTTCATGAATTAACGTTTGCGACGCTGCGATTATCTTAGGTTAGAATGATTACCACTAGCATTTTATTGTCTGTGTTTCGACTAGCCATACTAGCACCTTGCTTATTTTCAAGCTATTATGGTTATTTTTATTATTACTTTTATTGCCATCATCGATACAATCACCAGTATAACGTGCTTTATTACCATCATGATTATAAATGATTCTATTCACCCATAATGATTATCTTTATTTATCGTATTGAGTATCATAATTACTTCCACTCTAATTTTGGTTATCTTTACTGATACCGTGGTTACGCCTATCGTTATCGCTTTAACAAATTAGATTAATTAACATTTTTCATTAACTTTCTTAGTAGAATTATCATTGCAGTTCACCCTATCATGATCTTCAGGCTTCAATACGAATTATGAATATCTTTATAAAAATGTTGAAATCAAACTTTGATGTTTGTACCACTTTGACCTCCTTTTGTGGACGCTATGTTCCCTTCGCGACGAACCTGGTAACTTTTATAGCGAAAATACTAAGAAAGAGAGAAAAAAAAACATGAAAAAATTGCCAGACTTTTGGCAAGTTCCAGAAGAGTTGCCATCTAGGAATAATTAATATCAAAGTTTTCAACGCCTTGCTGTACCACCTCGTGGCCCAACCTCACTCAGCTGCCTCATAAAACTAGCTTGATTGACTCAAGATCCTCACAAGGATAATTTCAAAGGTCAAAGTCTCCAGCAACATCAGATACTCTCTCTTGAATTAAACTCGTTAATGGAAAGCAAGATGAAGAAAATGAAGACTGAAGCCAGGGAGAAGGAAAACGAAA
>NC_051413.1:29257063-29257210 GCF_015228065.2 Penaeus monodon
TTCCACATGAAACTAAACACATCAGTCATTCGAAACCCATTAGAAACCCATGCATCATCCCACACCATAAATTGTAAACTACACATGATTCATTTCGCTGGACCACATTATCTCTCTACTCTACATAACGCTATCCCCCCTTCGCTT
>NC_051413.1:29257378-29257581 GCF_015228065.2 Penaeus monodon
AATTTTAAAATGCGCCAGGAAGGACTTGGTTATCCTGTTACAAGGGTTGTTGGCGTCTTCAAGATACCGTGAAGATCCTTTGGAGGAGGAATGAGCCGGTAATGCAATAAAAAAGGCGGGGTGAAAAATAAGACATTAACGACAGCAAAATGGAAAATATAATGAGGTCAGGTAGGATAATGAGACAGTATCACTTTCCACGA
>NC_051413.1:29257947-29258069 GCF_015228065.2 Penaeus monodon
CGTTTGCTTGATACGTTTTTAGAACAGTTTCCCCTCTCTGATATTGAGAAAGTTTTCTCTTAATGATATTGTTGAGGTCACATTAGGATGAGAAATTTCACTTTTAGGAGGAAAATGAAGTT
>NC_051413.1:29258422-29259050 GCF_015228065.2 Penaeus monodon
GACGCGATGGGGTGCCAACAACACACACGGAAATTCCAACAAGACCGATTTCCCTGTGATTTTGTTACTGTAAACAGACCCTCTTGCTAGTTCAGCGCTGAGCATCACTGTCCTTGACGGTAGATAGAGAATCGGGATGATTTTTGTGGGTCTCTTTTGCTACTTTGAAATGAAAAGCAAAAATGGACTTACGGACACTTGCCCCGAAGGCGAATCACGTCAGATGAACTTACCTGGAAAAAAGTAAAAAAGAGAAATTATTAACATAATATCTTAATTGTGAGTCAATATGATAAAATAGCTGCAGCAACATTAATAAACGCAATAAATCACAGATAAACTGTTTATACTGAATTAGTGTGCACATTTTACGACAAATAAAAGTTGATTTCTCATTATCCAATTAGTTAAGTGGCAGCAGATTATCTATCATCATGATTGACTTAAATGAATTATAATCTACGAAATGACTGTTCCATTATCGAAAATACATAACGATGAGAGATAATTCATGAATACTTAATGAATTCGAAGTTCAGACCACAAGTAGATTTCGTATTTGTCGCTAAGCTGGCAGTGTTTTCATTAAGAAAAAAAAAAGTTATTTTTTCTCCTAAGGTATACAATA
>NC_051413.1:29259315-29259543 GCF_015228065.2 Penaeus monodon
TGTTTATTTTTTTACCCGCGGCGTTATGTTACCTTCGAGGGCCTTTGACATAAATGTACAGAGAATAAGCCCTTAACCAGCAGGGATATCTGTAATGCCATATACCTGTTGTATATTATAAGCAAATAACAATATTTGTTGAAAATCTATTAGATATGAATATTTTGTTTGTTCTGCTGATGCATTGGACTTGATGTTTCTTTCGCTAATAACAAACTTCAATCTGGC
>NC_051413.1:29259627-29259755 GCF_015228065.2 Penaeus monodon
CCTCCTCTGTCTCCACTTCCTTCTTCGCTTACGATTCCATAAAGCAAAATCGAGGAAATGTTCTAAATATTCGACAATACAGTAGCACGTTAAGAACAATTTCTGATAACTTTCCTAACTAAATCCTG
>NC_051413.1:29259834-29259968 GCF_015228065.2 Penaeus monodon
ACAAATTTAAAACTGAGAATATAGCTGTAGAGATTCGTAAAGACAAACGAACATTACACATTACTAGTGACTAACATTCTTTAATGTTTTTTTTTTTTTAGAATTCGATCAGAAAAATAGAATAATAATAAATA
>NC_051413.1:29260115-29260193 GCF_015228065.2 Penaeus monodon
AAACCTCCAATTCTCCCTATCCTCATTCTTCTCATCATTTCTTTTCCATTATCATCACCATCTATAATTCCACCCCCC
>NC_051413.1:29260211-29260320 GCF_015228065.2 Penaeus monodon
TACCCGTACCCTCTAACTGAATTTTACTTCTTGCATTTTGAAATCATACGTTTTCCCTTCATATATCTCGCTTGCACAAACTTATTATTTTGAGTAATTACAGCAATAA
>NC_051413.1:29260350-29260876 GCF_015228065.2 Penaeus monodon
GCAACATTTTGTATTGCGTGGATTTTTTGTTCTTATTATAGTCATGATTAATATTATCGTCAAAAAAGGCAAGAAAATAAAAAACAAGAGCAATGCATTAGGTAAGAATAAATGCAAAAGATAAGAAAAATAATATAAAAATAGAATAATAATAACAATAACAAAAATGGTATAAACAATGAAAAAATAACGTAAAAAATAGAAATGTACTAACACGAAAAAAGATTAAATATATATAATGACAATGAATTAATAATAAAAATAATAATGAAAAAAACCCATCAAACTAATAAAAGATTACAAATACAAAAAAGTGACATAATATTCCCAGAAGGTATAATTTACCTCCAAGTTTAACAGGTATTATGCAACGCTAAGTCTATCACCATAAAGACATTTTCTTTCAGCTTCATAGTTCCAACATTCCATGCCAGCTAATGTGTGATTATTTGTCATGGTATTTGAGCATAATTTTGAATTAGCTTATGTAGTTTATTGTACATACATTATGCTACTGATCTTCGGC
>NC_051413.1:29261070-29261383 GCF_015228065.2 Penaeus monodon
AATTGCATCACCCAAGCCATTTTTCTTCCAGTCGCATTCTTTTCCTCTCAAAATTTCACATTTAACCTCCCTAGTCCTTCTCTAAACCACCCCCTCCCCCCTTCCAAGCCTTCCTGTGCCCCCTTCCTCCCCCATTGCATCCTCCCCCCTTCCTCTCCTCCTGCACCCCTTCCCCCCTCCCCCCTTCACCCCACTGCCTTCCTCTCCCCTCAGGCAATATAAACGTACCTCAAGACAGTCTCGGGAGGACCCAGCCTCACGTGCTGTATCTTGAGTAGCAGAAAGCATAATATGTTTTCTCTTTATCTCTTAG
>NC_051413.1:29261718-29261809 GCF_015228065.2 Penaeus monodon
TATGTCTGTATATGTGGATGCATATATGATCGCAGAAAATCGTATACAATTTCTTTTATTTTGATTATATATACCATGTATTTGTCTTATA
>NC_051413.1:29261985-29262496 GCF_015228065.2 Penaeus monodon
CCCCCACATTGAAATCCCAGACCCCAAAATCCCCTGATCTGAAATCCCACTTGCACTCGACCTCATAATCCTCCTTCCCGGCCATGCTGTCCCCCTGCTCATTCCTCCTCATTTTTCCTTCCCCCTTTGATTGCTCTCTTGCTCATGCAAGCCGATTCCCCATTTTTTTTCAACAGTTGTTTAAGCAGAAAAGGTGAATGAGAGAATGAGGAACAAGGAGATTTTTTTTTCCCGTTTTAATAGTTATGACATTCGTAAGTTATAATATTTTTCTTTTCTTTTTTTCTGTAGATTTATATTTTCTTACTGAAAGAGGATAATTTTGAAATCTGAAAATAAATGGGGAATGAGGTGCACTGGAGCTTCATCTCAAAAGCCCATATTTTGTTCCGCTTATGATATGTTATTTTATATTCTCGAGCAAATTAAGAAGGAGATTTAATCATTTCTGCTTCCTCTTGGATGTGTTTTTTTTTCCTTATTCAGAAATAATGATTCTAGAACCGTAAGG
>NC_051413.1:29262636-29262827 GCF_015228065.2 Penaeus monodon
CAAACTACGTGATGTTGCGAGAGCTAACAGACCACTTAATGAAGTCAGGTCATGCAGGTTTTCATGTTGGAGTCAGTGAACTCTATGTGGTGTGATGGTACTCGGGACAATGGATATGAAACGGGGAGTGCAATCACGCACACACAGGGGTCGTTAGGTCGTTAGGCGGTCGAAAGGAAGAATGTGCTGTG
>NC_051413.1:29263053-29263221 GCF_015228065.2 Penaeus monodon
AATAGCGTAAAGCTCGTCCATTCATTTCTCGGCAGCCAATCAGAAACAAAAAAAAAATGTTTCATCAGAGAAGTACAAAAATCATGCACGCATTTTCAAAAGGTTTTAATAAAAATTTCCAGCTAAAGGAAATCATATTTTACGTATTATATACAAAGCCGAATCGAC
>NC_051413.1:29263643-29264382 GCF_015228065.2 Penaeus monodon
GCATATCAAAATAAGGATAATCTGCAACCGATATAAATCCCCCCCCCAAAAAAAAAAAAGCTATGGTCCGATTCATGCATTCACCGGAAATAAAAAACGGACTTGCTGTTTATTCCGAAAATAACATTTAGACACCTTTACATTTTATAAAAAAGGAAAAAAGTCAACACTATCAACCGCATTTCTAAACACAGAAAAAAATTCCGGAATTTTGGTTCAAAAAAAAAAAAAAATCTTCGATAGAATTCGCTCTCACGATTTCAAAGGCAGAGTAATTTCCAAGCGTCGCCATTACACTGAAAGTAAGTGCGAACACATAGTGCGTAAAAGCAGAGTTTATTTCCCTTAAAATACATTTGGTTTCAATGATTTTGATCGATTAAGTAATTCGTTTCAGGGATATATTGCTATTGAATATGACTTACTGTTTTATTCAAAGCGTTGGATATAGTTTCTACTGTAGAGTGAATTGCATTTTTTTTCTTTTCATTATCAATATATGTAAAATATCTAAATGTAGGAACTTTGCAAAAAACAGATTACAAAATGAGTTACTGTGAAAATAGATTACTTAGATAATATACATCGAAACAGAATGATATAAATCTATAATGAGCATAAATGGATAATCAACAGCCAATTGAACTAAACAGTTTGATATTGATTTTAAAAGATTATGATCAGATACAAAAAAGAAAAAAAAATACGTTACATTGAAGGATAGAGACAAGAAGAAGAA
>NC_051413.1:29264497-29265422 GCF_015228065.2 Penaeus monodon
GAGATAAGCATTAATAACTTTAAAAATCACTACCAATTCGAATTATTTTGATTAATGAAAAAATCGTTCATAAAAATTTAACCACATACTGTCACACGCTAATTACTATTTATGGGTCATTAAGTGTCGACAGAGACAGTAAATAATGGCGAAGTTAATTCTTAATTTCCCAGAGACGCCCAGAACTTCCGGAATGACGTGTGCTGATAAATTGAGGAAAAGAGAGAGATGAAAGGATTGGGGGAAGAGGAGAAGAGAGAAGAATAAGAGAAGAGAAGAAGGGTGAAGAGAAGAGAAGGGAAGAAGAGAAGAAAGGGAATGGAGGGAATGGAGAAAGAGAGGTGGGAAAAGCAGTGGGAAAAGACATAGGGAATAAGAATGATGAGGAGAGAAAGAGAAAGAGAAGAGGGGAGAAAGCATAAGGAGAGAGAAGAGAGAAGAAGAGGAAAGGAAGAAAAGGAAAAAAACGTAAGAGAAGAAGGGATAGGCGCAAATAAGAACAGAGGAGAAAGGAAGGATATAAAAAGAAGAAACAAGAAGCGATGAGAAACCAGGGGACTAAGGGGAGAAAAAAGAAAAGACAAGAGAATAAAATATGGGCATAACAGAAAAAGCAAGAAAAAAAGAGAAAAATAAATAAATAAATAAAGAAATAAAGGGGAGGGAAATGAAAAAATACGGAAAATCAAACAACAAATGAAATCAGTAAAGAAGAAAAGGATAATGAAGAGGAAAAAGAAAACAAAGAGGATGACAAAAAGAGGGCAAAAAGAATACAACAAAATAGAACGATAATAAATGGGGAGGCAGAGAGAAATGGGTGAATAAACAAAGGAAGGAGGAAAGGATATGCGTTAGAAAGATTAAAGTTGTGGGTAATGAGTGGCTGGCAGTGAAGATAAGTGTTATGGCAGAAGCTTACACT
>NC_051413.1:29267321-29267437 GCF_015228065.2 Penaeus monodon
ATATGCACCCACACAAGCACACAACCGACACAGGCTTACAAAAAGACCGCTAGCGAGACAGACACAGAAAGAGCAACGAGGAGACAGATGATGAGGAAGAGAGCACGGGGCTTAGC
>NC_051413.1:29267504-29267595 GCF_015228065.2 Penaeus monodon
AAACCTAATGATGATGAGAAACTTGGAATGATGAAGGTCAGGCAGTTCGTGGGATGGCAGCGAGAAGGTTGTGGGTCTGAGTTTGTTTGGT
>NC_051413.1:29268304-29268523 GCF_015228065.2 Penaeus monodon
CAGAAACAAAACTCACATGCTTGAATTATAATATACCTTAAGATGATATTGATGAGATTTTTCGAATATTTTTGCTGTTCTGTAATTAAATGTAAATTGAATTTTCAACACACATCATTCGCTTTGTTTTCCTGAGTGAAATGCAAAGGATAAAAAGTCTAAATGAAACATTAATAAAACAAAAGTGACAGACAGCTGCAACTTGCTTGGGCTTCATAT
>NC_051413.1:29268914-29269129 GCF_015228065.2 Penaeus monodon
AACAACAATAAAAAAGGTAATTAACTCTGACCTCATAAACAAAAAAACTGAACATCTGTGCTGGAAGTTGATGAGAAAACCCCGTAGTTTTTCTGATTAATGTGTATGCAAAATAGAGGGCTGGATATGTGGGGGGGGCGGGGGTATAGAGATGGGGTTAAGGTGCTGGAAAAAGAGGAGAGAGAGAAAAAAAATGGAATTCTGAAGGATAATGT
>NC_051413.1:29269524-29269815 GCF_015228065.2 Penaeus monodon
ATACAAACCTAGTCCCATATTTATTTCCAGCGAGAGGAGACACCTGCACACCATACAAAAGAGAAGCGGAAAACGAAAAGCTCCAAATAGCACAAAGAACCATTTACTGAAACCTTTCCTTGGCCAGAGAGCAGCTTCTATAATCACTGGAGACATCTAGGAGAATGTTGCAATATAAAGATGGCAGGCAATGAGGCTAATGACAATACGAGACGGTTCATTGCACCGTTGCAAGGATGTGGGAGTAATAATGGTGGCAATAATGGTGATGCCTTCTTGACCTTGTTCTTG
>NC_051413.1:29269935-29270041 GCF_015228065.2 Penaeus monodon
GAGTAAGAATTGTGATAAAATTAAATTATGTTCTGATTGTTTTATTTCCTTCTCGTTGTTGTATTTCAGTTTCTTTAGCTATATTAGATTTCTCGTCGGAAAATCA
>NC_051413.1:29270296-29270445 GCF_015228065.2 Penaeus monodon
CATTGAATAAGCACACAATGACAAATCACAAACAAATCGGTGCATATAAAAATCGCAAAGAAAATCTTGAGGGTAATCTAAAGATAGACTTCCCGTTGTGGAAAATAAGGAAGAGGAATTACGGCCTCACTTTACCATAGTTACCCCTC
>NC_051413.1:29270473-29270570 GCF_015228065.2 Penaeus monodon
GGCTTACGTTCTAGAGATACAAACTCGGCAAAAGCCAAAATAAGTTAGTGAAGTAATAAAGGAAATGTTACGAAGGAAATCTTGAAACCCCGTCTAG
>NC_051413.1:29270670-29270940 GCF_015228065.2 Penaeus monodon
GTTGACTAGAAATTTATAGCTAAACATATAAAGTTTGAACCACAGCAACAGAACGAAGAGGCAATAAGAAAAGCCAAAGCCAACGATAAATTAACTTTCAAAAGAAAAGAAGAAAAAGAATATTGTTAAGAGGTTGTCTTCGGAAGCAAATTATTGTTAGACCAAAGAAAAAGACAACGAAAGTGAAAATTCCTTTTGCTTTCCCCTCCTGTTGTAATACATGTTTCTCTGTGGGATTTCTTTCTGTGGTTTTAAAGGCCCTTTGTCTTG
>NC_051413.1:29271763-29271971 GCF_015228065.2 Penaeus monodon
ACAGATATATACAACCATGAATGAATGTTTATCATCAGTAACAAATGTAAATGAAGTTGTCAAGAGTTTTGTGATAATAGAAAGCTCACGAAAGTAAAGTTAGAATAAAGTTAGAATGGAAAATGAAGGTAAATAGTTAAATGGGTAAATGACTAGATCCTCAGACAGACTAATAGACAGAGATAATAATGACTCTTTAGGATATACG
>NC_051413.1:29272017-29272195 GCF_015228065.2 Penaeus monodon
CTTCCTTCGGTGTATTTTTTTTTTAATCATAATAATTATGAAAAGTATTTGGCATAAATTTCTAAACTCACTTGAGTGTTGAATAGCCCAACATTTTTGGCCGGCCTTAAACTCTACGGTGCTCACCACCCAGATTTCGGTTACTGTGATGATAAATGAAAGAATACAGTTCAGATAT
>NC_051413.1:29272246-29272668 GCF_015228065.2 Penaeus monodon
TCTGCGTGGAAAGCTTCTTCCTACTGCCCTTTGAAAACCAAGATTCTGGAACAATTTGCATATTCATGAATGATTTTTCCGACTCTTTTCATACAGTACAAAAAAGAAAAGAAAATTCACTTTCCTGCATTCTGGGTCCTATAGAAAGCTAAAATAACATGTCGTTATTTCTTATCTGAAACTGTTTACGGCTCACTGGTTATCGGTATTAATATCATTCGTTTCTCCTTCCTCAAGAATGTTATTCGATTCTCAATTGAATGATTTTGTTCTAATTAAATTCTTGAAAATGTGATAAACAATTTTTTGTTCCTTGGGCATAAAGGACTGACAACACTGTTCAGCAAAAATAAACATGAATAGATATACTAATTACCAAAATTCTGTAATAGTGACGGTAAAAAATGAAGCTCACGAATTGA
>NC_051413.1:29272716-29273091 GCF_015228065.2 Penaeus monodon
GCAAAACCAACTATTCTATTCTAAGTACTTCCTGCGAAACACCAGACACATAGAGCAGTCGGAAGTCCATAATCTACACTCATGCATATACAGCACACGCTCCCTTCCCTCGTTTTAAGTCGTATTATAAAGTACACCAAACAGAATACATAAATAAAGAATGGACTTTATGTATTCAGCGCATAAATGGAAGCAGAGCAGTATTTCCCATAGCCATTTCTGAATCTGGATATTTTTAACTTTTTGAATATTCATGAGGAATTTCTTTTCCCCTAAGATTCCCGTTTTCTTTTTTATATATAGCGATAGTAAAGAGAAAGACATTACATACGTTTCTGATTCACATGTTTTTCTTGATATTTTTAAATAATGGCA
>NC_051413.1:29273495-29274120 GCF_015228065.2 Penaeus monodon
GTAAACAACCTAGATCTTTATAAGAGATGTAGCATTCACTTTTTTTTTCATTATGGTGATCAATCAATTTCGGGAATATCTTTCCTTTCCAAAAATAGCAACCCATCAGGAACAGAACGCACCGATTCTGACTGCTGACGTAGCACTGGTGTCACTTCGTAGAATGGCAGGGGGGTGGGGATGGAGGTAGGGGCGGGGTCAGGGTATGGGGGTGGGATTGGGGATAGGGTGAGGGACGTGGGTGGGGGTGGGGGTAGAGATAGGGCACGAGGTAGGGGTGGGGGATAGGATACCGTGTGGGGGAGGGAGGGAGGGAGAGATGGGTATTGGAGTGAAAAGAGAGATTCAGGGTTGGGGTTGAGAGTTGGGTATCGCGTGGGGGAAGTAAGGGGGAGGCAAGAGATGGGTGAGGGGAAAGGAATAGGGGTTCGAGGATGGGGTTGGGAAGGGAGAGGGGAAGGGGGGACCTGATTCGAGGATTGGAAGGGGGGTAGGGGTCCAAGGTGGGAGTGGGGGAGTTGGGGGAGGGGGAGATGAGAAGAGAGGATAAGCGGCATAAAACACGCCTGGAAGGTTCCTACTCTGTGGATATTGCGGCGCACTGCGATGGCAGGGGGTGAAGAAC
>NC_051413.1:29274727-29275868 GCF_015228065.2 Penaeus monodon
CCTCATATTACCAATACTAACAACGCCACAGCAACAATTATTACACTACCTGCAAATCCCACCCCTTTCACCTCCACGCATCTGATCACACTGATTATCACCAACACAGCAGAAGCTCCGTCGCTCCTCACTCTCGGCCCCCTCGAACTGCACACCTCCCCTTCCCTTATCCATTATCCCAGCCCACCCACCTCGCTTAGTATCGCCGTTATCCACCCTTGAAATCATTACCGTCATCATCATAAATTCCTCGCCACGCTTTCGCCATTCTTCCACGATCCTTATCACTCCGCTTAAACTGCCAATGAGGGTTGTCTAGGGAACGAGGCTTCACTCACTGACTGTGAGGCTTCATCCATCAACTCTGAGGTTTTAACTATTAAAGGAGGTTTTAACTATTAAAGGATGAGGTTTTAGCCGTTAGCTATGAGGTACCACCCGTTAACTCTGAGGTTTTAACCAGTGACTCTCCTTATTCACTCATTAACTCTTGAAATTTTACTCACTGACTCCGAGGCTTTACCCATTAAGTCTTAGGCTGCGTAATTAGCATTTTGACATTGCATATTCATGAGATGAGGATGTAACATCAACACGTAATTCTAAGAAAGATGTAATATTGAGACGTTAATTACATGTGCTATATAATCAACATCCGATATTACATCGTAATCAGTAGGTGTAATATCAACACATAGCTCTAATAAAATTGCAATGTCGAAGTTAATTACACATGCGTTGTGGAATTATTCAGTCTCATTCATATCATTCCTCAGACCCGTCTTGAAGGATGCTGGCTTAAGAGGGCTGGGCTGAGAGACGTACTCGCGGCTTGGGTGAATCTCCTGCACTCTTTCTCTCAAAATCCCAGGCGCTGTTTCTTAAAAATCCGATCAAAATGTAGGGTAAAGTATGGCCTATATCTTTAGAAACTATCTCTTTAAGTTTTGCTTTTATTATTGCGAACATTCCGTTTAAACTAAACGTAAGACACCGCTTGTTTAGAGTTACTTCTGTACAAGAGCTATAAAGAAACTGCAAAATGGTTTTCTCGTTCCTCTAGCACCTAAAGGCGAGATTCTTAGAATCTTATTGCATTCAGAAAGAAATTAATTTCTTTCTGACCCTACTAAATAGCAAA
>NC_051413.1:29276221-29276290 GCF_015228065.2 Penaeus monodon
AACAGAAATTAAACCCGGATTTCTTTCAGAACTTTCCTAAGAAACTCCCAAGCTGGAACGACCGACCGT
>NC_051413.1:29276528-29277488 GCF_015228065.2 Penaeus monodon
TATAGAGAGCGAGAGAGAGAAAACAGCTGTTGTTTCCGACACTGCACACGTGATCCTCTGCCGAAGAACTCGCATGCTTCCGACCTAAGGGTAGTTCCATCAACGTCCCTCCGGCTCTCGAGACTCTAAGACGCGACATAAACCTGATTTATCGCGCAAGTTTGAACGGAGTAAAATCGGCCCGAACTGCATTCCGGGGCCGATTCTTCTCGTTGGATATGCGGGTGAAATCCTGTTCTCATAATCATAAATCGAAATAATGAGTCGCGTGAGGCAGAGATAGGGGAGGGTATTTAAACACAAATATTGCAGAGTAAGCTGTCAGACGCAACTTTAAGGCTTGGCTCGTAAATCCTGCAAGTTGTAATGAAACCGTCGTCCATAATAGGAATAGTTTTAATGTACAGTAAGGAGGACCATAAAGGATTTTTTTTTCTTCCACGAAATACATAAGGCATCAAAACCTAGAGCGACACTCTTGTTATAAACCAGTAAGCCCATTTTCCATACCGAAGAGTCCGTAACAACCACACCCCCATATAACCACAATGATAATGACCATAACCACGAGACAAAACACCTTAGAAACACCCCTTCCGTGACGTAACACCTTTCCACTAAGCAAACATAACGAAGCACATTCCTCTAACCAAACACCTCATGGAGCTGAACGTAACGACCTGGAACGACCACCATCTGTAATGGAACACCCAGCTCTAACGACCAGCGACAGTCCAGGACGCCGACGAGGCTGCGTCAGGCTATAAACGTGAAGGATATTGGCACAGTCCCGGCAGGAGCAGCTGCGCCCGTAGCTCTCTCCGGCCGGGGCGACTGCAGTCTATATCACTAGGAACCATAACCGCTACTATGGCGAACGTGCGAATAACAGGAGTAACGAAGGTGTAGAGAAAATGGAATGTAACGAGCAAAGAAATACTAAGAAAAAAAACCCACTGG
>NC_051413.1:29277655-29277899 GCF_015228065.2 Penaeus monodon
GAGAGCCAACGGCGCGACAAAAGAGCTAAGATTGTGTCCTTGTGTCGGAATCCTCCAAGCGTAGAACTTATCAGGAAGTTACTAGGAGTGTGACGCCTGCAGCTGTGTACCCACCATGGCGTTGAGGATGTTACGTTACGTCCTCTCTCCCCTGTGTGGATATATCATGCTGGTTACGTCACGCGGAGACTTGCTTTGTTACGTCAGAATAATGTTAGGGATGTGCTTTTTGATCATTAAAGAA
>NC_051413.1:29278846-29279221 GCF_015228065.2 Penaeus monodon
AACACACGCGCTAACACATGACGCATAAACAAATACATATAAAATCCAGCTATAAAATCCAGCGTAAAACCGACCCCGTGACGCCAGGATCATTAACCTGTCGTTGAGAGCAGAACGAGCTTAAAATCTTTATCATGTAAATCAGGAAAATTAGATGCTTTTTTCTGGCTGATTCGTGCATTAGTCGACGATGAGTGTTTACTTCATAAACACTAAAGGTCATTATCCTTTAGGGAATTGTGGTATTTTCAGTCTTATTGCTATTCTTTTGTTGCGTTGGTGTCTAGATGGATTATATATATATATATTTTTTTTACTGATGATAATAAGCCAAAATGAAGAAAAGGTAAATAAACAAAGAAAGAGAAAAAAAGG
>NC_051413.1:29279264-29279357 GCF_015228065.2 Penaeus monodon
TGCAGTCCTGACATAAAAATATCATGCTAATTACAATCACGAAGTAATATTAACCACTGTAATCATAACGGTAATTTTAAGAGAACAGGAGCT
>NC_051413.1:29279552-29280343 GCF_015228065.2 Penaeus monodon
AGCAAAGACGGGCTAGAGGAAGGAACAAAATCCTGCTTGACCGACACGCTCCCTGGCCAAGCAAGCACGGCCGTCGTCTCAAAGCAGGTGTAGAAGGCAAAGCGGACCCCCACCCCCACCCTACAACACCACCTCCCTCCCTCACCTTCACCCCTCCCCCCCACCCTACAACACCACCTTCCCTCCCTCACCTTCACCCCTCCCCCCCACCCTACAACACCACCTCCCTCCCTCACCTCCCCCCCCCCCCACCCTACAACACCACCTCCCTCCCTCACCTTCACCCCTCCCCCCCACCCCACCCTACAACACCACCTCCCTCCCTCACCTTCACCCCTCCCCCCCACCCTACAACACCCCTCCCTCCCTCACCTTCCCTCCCACCCTCACAACCTCCTCCTACTTCATCCCTCCCCCGACCTCAACACCACTCCCTCCTCACCTTCACCCTTCCCCCACCCTCACCCCCTCTCCCTCACTCCCCTCCCCCCCTACCCTACAATCCACTCCCTCCTCACCTTCACTCCCTCCCACCCTACAACACCACCTCCCTCCCTCACCTTCACCCCTCCCCCCCACCCTACAACACCACCTCCCTCCCTCACCTTCCACCCTTCGGATAACGAGAAATTTAACACCTTCGCCTCCGGTACTCAACACCACCCCTCACCCCCTTACCCCCCTTACCCCCCCCCCTTTTCCGCTCGACCCTCTCACCAAACCTCCGGAAGACTTCCTCAAACCCGAGAGGTGCGTCGATCGAGAACACTTTGGTGTCGAGGATCTTTTAT
>NC_051413.1:29280382-29280518 GCF_015228065.2 Penaeus monodon
TTTTTGGTAGTAAATACAGTATTTGGAGCCGTTTTGCGAGCTTTCGTAGAGAACGTGTAGAAGGAGGAGGGGCGATACTAATCTGGTTGTGTGTGACGGGCGAGTAGGTCGTTCGCAAGGGTATTTCGTTTCTCAC
>NC_051413.1:29281280-29281664 GCF_015228065.2 Penaeus monodon
AAGAAGGTCGAAGCAGAAGCAACGTCCACCAGGGATTCTCTTAAGATCCTATTACTTCTTTTGTGCGTCGTGAAGCTCTAGGAAACGGCGTGTTTGCTAATGTCTGTTGCAAGGACCTGAAATTTTCTGCAATTTGATGCGACTGAAAGCAATGGCGAGAAAGCAAGGGGGAAGGAGGAGGGTGGAGGGGAAGGGGATGGAGGAGGGGGGAGGGGTAGGGGAAGGAGGAGGGGGGAGGGGGAGGGGAAGGAGGAGGGGGGAGGGGTAGGGGAAGGAGGAGGGGGAAGGGGTAGGGGATGGATGACGGGGTGAGGGGGGTGATGGGGATGGGATGGAGGAGGAGGAGGTGGGGAGGTTGGGGGAGGGAGCCTATGTTTTCTTTTT
>NC_051413.1:29282332-29282536 GCF_015228065.2 Penaeus monodon
ACCTAACCATATTCTTTCACTACGTGTTCTTTCCTCATAGTCCTCGAACAAACAAACAAACAAAAACGCTCTTTTCTCTTTTATCCCACAAAATTAGTCATCGTGCAGTAAAAGAAACCAAATACAAAAATGTGTTATCTATTTTTTTCATATAAAACAGGCTTCTCGGGAATACGTTATGAGAATGACACAGATTAGACTTCA
>NC_051413.1:29282585-29282969 GCF_015228065.2 Penaeus monodon
ATGTGTTTCATATTTTTTCCACATCATTTATCCTTCTTTTTATCAATTCCGCTTTATTTCAGTGTATTATGATCTTTCTCACCTTTTCCCTCTTCCCTCCGTAGCAATTAGGACAAGCGCCCTTTGTCTACCTTCCCCTACCTTCCCCTACTGTGTTATTGACACCTGGGTGGAACCTGATCTCCACAGTGTATATATTGTACTGAAAGGTTCTCCTAAACTATACTCTGATATTATGCAGTAATTTCTTCATAACTCGTTTTTCTCTCTCGACATTTTGTCCTGTGTCTCATTTTTTAAAAAGAATTCTCGTTGATTGTATTGCTTTTGGTTTCGTTTCATTTATTTATTCTTAGAGTGAAAAAAGATTTTCCTCTTCCTTCG
>NC_051413.1:29282993-29283346 GCF_015228065.2 Penaeus monodon
AACTCTGGGTCATTCTTTCCTGTCTCTGCTTGCCTCCGTTACCATCCACTTTCCTTAAAATAGAGTTCCTGTCTCACTCTTTCAGATCACCCTACTTATCATGTATATTGCTCCCCTCCCTTTCTTTGGCCTTATATGTCATGCCTTTGAGCCTCCCATCCTTTTAACATGCTTTCAGCAACTCGCCTATCACAACATGATTTACTTTAGTTATAGCTTCATATCACCCGCCATATACATACACTTCCCGTTTTCTTTGTCCATTTTCCCCCTTTCTCCAATAAAGAAACCGGAAAAATAAATTGACCATCCTTGTCTTCTTTTTTCCTGCAATATATGAAATTTTCTATGGC
>NC_051413.1:29283482-29283813 GCF_015228065.2 Penaeus monodon
CGGAGGGGTAAAACCTGAACAAAAAACAGAGCTTTGGGTTCTCCAGCTGCCACTAGTTATTACAGATGAATTAGCCAGCGCCAACGTGGTTTCCGTGACTCCCCCTTTTTCTCCATCTATTCTTATTTCTGGTTTTCTTCTCCCGGTTCTCCTTAGAGTTAGCTGGCCATGTAAAATATTACCAGAGCTCCTGCATGATTTCAGAAACCACTGCACATTTCTTTTAACTGAGGATCCACTTCTGCGAGATTTAGCTGAACAACTCAAAAACAGAGAGGGAAGAGCCACCCACGCCGCTGTTCCATTTAAAAGTGTCCGGTTTATTCATTCA
>NC_051413.1:29284059-29284337 GCF_015228065.2 Penaeus monodon
AACCCTAAATCACGTGATCTGGCATTCACTACAGAATCAGTACGAAGCAGTTAAAAAACTTCTTTGGCTTGTGGCGTCGCGTTCCCAATATCCCCGGATTGACTACTCATGCCACACAGTATCGTCAAGAGGAACTGCTATGTTTACTGTACTGCACTACACGTCCTCAACGGAAATAACCCCACGGCTGTAATTAAAAAAAGGGAGAGAGAGAATAAAAAAAGTGGGGGAATTTACAGCAAAGATGAGGATTCGGTTTAAACTCTATTCTGTGGCTC
>NC_051413.1:29284637-29284860 GCF_015228065.2 Penaeus monodon
GGTGATCACGTGTGTCATGATGCGAGTATCAAATGGCGAAAATCAGAAACGATTGCTTATTATTCATGGTAAAGGACCAGCCCTCAGTGTATCATCATTAGTCATTTCTTTTTGTGGGTAACTTTACATTTCTTGGATTGTGATAGCTATGTCGGAGGCAATGTTATTTCATTGTGGATATTTTTTGTTGCCGTAAGTTAATAATCCTGATCCTTAAGCATCA
>NC_051413.1:29285427-29285502 GCF_015228065.2 Penaeus monodon
CGTAATCCTGAACAAATTCCTTGCGGAAATCTTGGGGAGACGAAAATATTTATTTCAGTTTCTGGTAAGATTTAT
>NC_051413.1:29285720-29286148 GCF_015228065.2 Penaeus monodon
TCCCTCCCTCCAACCTTTCCACTTTATCTCTCTCCCCTTGCAGATAAGGAGCATCCTTCAGCATCCCTCTCACAACCCTCTGCGGAATCCATCACACAACGGAAACTGACGAAAGAATAATATCATTATCTTTTCTTCCTTCGATAATCAATTTCCTTCCCCCTCCTTCTCACCCCCCCCCCCTTTATCTCCTTCTCCCTTCCCTCCTTTCTCCTTTTGTCCCCCACTCCCCATTCCCCCCCCCCTCCACTGGCTGTCCTTCCTTCCTCCATTCCCTCTCAGTTCCCTCCACTGCTGTTTTCAACACTCTGTCGAGGTCACCCCTCCTTCCCCCACCCTCCTCCCTCCCTTCCTTTTCCACTCTTTCTTCACCCTACTAACTCGCTCCCACCCTTTTTATTGCCATCTCTCCTTCTCTATTCCCCAGG
>NC_051413.1:29286178-29286422 GCF_015228065.2 Penaeus monodon
AAAGCCCTCCTAACTCCCTCCTTCCCCCCATCCCTTTTCTCTTCAGTCCCCCACCATCTTTCGAAATCCGTCTCTACACCCCATCCCCTCTCTCTACTATCACTCCCTCAATCCCTATCCCCTCCCTTCTCTCCATCCCGCCCCTCCACCGCCGGCCATGCACCAACACCATCTATTCACCGCAGATTACGTCCCTAAGTAGGTTTCCCACACTTCGTTCGCGTGAATATATACAAAGGAAACC
>NC_051413.1:29286459-29286531 GCF_015228065.2 Penaeus monodon
TCCCCTCTCCCCTCACTGACCACGCCCTCTTATCTATTCTGTTCGCCCGGCCGTTACCACCCGTACCCTCCT
>NC_051413.1:29286883-29286963 GCF_015228065.2 Penaeus monodon
CTGCTGCCAACGCAATTGACCTCAGGAATCTTCTTTTTATAACGGTCACAGGGACTCCCATAGAATCTCATTCCTGTGAA
>NC_051413.1:29287283-29287413 GCF_015228065.2 Penaeus monodon
TGTACTAATTAGGAGCGACTGATTGTCTGCTCTCATTTAATTCCGTAATTGTATCACTACTCATGCACAATTACCCCATCATATTTTGCTTTCTTACTTTCATTTAAAATGACCCTCTCATTATCCATTA
>NC_051413.1:29288913-29289138 GCF_015228065.2 Penaeus monodon
ATCTTTATATATACTATATTCTTTTCTAACCAATTTTCCAACTCTGGCTATCAATCAGGTTGTTCATCAATCAATATATCTCTCCCCATTACCCTTTCTACGTCCCTTTTATTACCCTTTCTTGCTCTTCCTTCCTTCGCTCTCCCGAGATATTAGATATTCTTTGCCAATTTAAAGCCAGGAGTCTCATCCTCACGTCATCTGCTTGAAAAGTCACTTCTGGAA
>NC_051413.1:29289322-29289456 GCF_015228065.2 Penaeus monodon
GACTGTTGCATGACTCGAGCATTCACTCCGAACCCAACCCATTATTCAACCAAAATTTACAAATTCTTGAACAATTTATTCCCCGCTTCCACTTCTATCCTCATAATTCCTATCACCTCAAGATAATTCACTCA
>NC_051413.1:29289590-29289666 GCF_015228065.2 Penaeus monodon
TTGTACAAAAAAAAAAGTTTTTTTTTCTGTGGCAACATTATGTGGAAACAAAAAGACTTTTACCCCTCCACCCCTC
>NC_051413.1:29289888-29289968 GCF_015228065.2 Penaeus monodon
CTCGCGCTTTATGTCTGTTTACGTTCTACGCTTCGTGTTTCTTTCTTCAGCATTTGTTTCTTTTGAATATTCTATGTTTT
>NC_051413.1:29291210-29291514 GCF_015228065.2 Penaeus monodon
TTTTATGTCTTCTTTGTGTGTCTCTAATTTTGCCTTCTATTGTCCTTTCCTTTTTGTTCCTCTCTTCTCTTCTATTGTCCTTTCTTTATCCCTCTTGTTTTCCTTACTTCCTTGATTGTTCTTTGTCTCGGTTATTTCCTCCCTCCTTTGTCTGTCTTTATTCTTGTTATTCTTTATCTTCTTTTCTTCTTTGATTTTTTGTTCTTTTCTTTCCCTGTGTCTGGTCTGTAATTTATTTTCATTATTTACATTGCCTGTTCCTGCCTTTACTCCTCTTTCCTTTTTATCTCTGTTTCTTTGTGAT
>NC_051413.1:29291999-29292425 GCF_015228065.2 Penaeus monodon
TTTATTTTTTTCTATTAATTCGGAGCTTTTTTTGTCTTTTGTTCTATTCCTTCTATTTTTGTGTCGGTCTTTTTATCTCTTTCTCTCTTATTCCTCCATTTTCTATGTCTTTTGCTTATCTCTGTCTTCTCCTACATCCTCTATTTCTCGTCTCTCTGCCTATCTATCTGATTTTCTGCTTCTTTCTCTCTCCCTTCGTCCTCCCCCTTTCTCCTTTTCGTTTGCGCATTTTCTGTCCAATATTCTCCACTTCATTTTTCACATTTCTGATCACGAGTCCAGCGCCATATTTCCTTTTTCATTTCGTTCTTGCATTCCTTTTGCAGTCTGTGCCTTGGGTGATTTTTTTTCCCCTTTTCCTCTCGTTTTCCTACATTCGTAGACTTTTAAATATCACAGATCTTTTTTCTTTCTTTTTTCCTTAAA
>NC_051413.1:29293052-29293326 GCF_015228065.2 Penaeus monodon
CGTATCCGCCGCAAATTCTCTCTCTCTCCCCTCACCAACCCTACCGTTCCTTCTTAACCCACATTACGAATTCCTCACAGCCTCCTCCCCCTGATCCATATTACACCCCCTCCACTCTCCCAAACCTATGCAACGTTTCAATTAAAACTCCTCTCCAAGCTTCTACTATCTTAGCCCCTAAATTACTCCCCCCCCTCCCCCGAATAAACTCTTATCCCAAAACCTAAAATGCCTTTGTTAACTTCCCAAATATGAAACCATATTGATCTCAAAA
>NC_051413.1:29293356-29293515 GCF_015228065.2 Penaeus monodon
TGAAAAAAGACACTTACATCCCATCAAAAGAAAAAAAAACTTTCCAACATCCTACTTTTTTCTTCCCATATTATGCCCTCGATCCCCCCTTGAACCTCCTCCTTAAGCCTATATCACGCCCCTAAGCCACGCCCACCCACAACCCAAACCCATAACACA
>NC_051413.1:29293616-29293696 GCF_015228065.2 Penaeus monodon
GTGGGTGATGACAAAAGGTCTTTCAAGAAGAGCCTTTTCCTTCAGGGAGAAATGACGTGTGAAAACTTATTTTAAGGTGC
>NC_051413.1:29293851-29294142 GCF_015228065.2 Penaeus monodon
CGTCATTAGTTTCCTATTTCCATTCAATTTCACAGTCCTTCTAACGGGCTTTTTTCCCTCTTCTTCTCTGAATTTTAATTATATTTCTCTCCATCCGTTCATCTTTATCCCTCTCTTCGCTCCCAATATTCGCTAAGTGCTTTTTTTAAAGTAACCCCCATCATCATTTTTCCCTTACACATTTTCTTTCCGCTGCAAGAACACCCACCTTCCTTTCGAGGAAACGGACAGAGAAGACTGAGCAGGTTAGCAGAAGGGCCAAGGGTATAGACAAATGCGCAAGCAGGATAA
>NC_051413.1:29294235-29294646 GCF_015228065.2 Penaeus monodon
GCAGGAAGCAAACCGGGCAGCAGATGGTCTTGCCCTGAGGTAATGACGATCACCTCTTGGTAAACAAACTGAACAACTCGGGCGTCGCGTCCGATTCTCGTTAATAAAAACTCGTTCGGTTTCGAGTCGGGCGAGTGTTCGAACCCTTCCTCGAGTGAGACAAAAATAATCGTCATGGAAACAAGACAATTACATGTGGGTTGTTATTCAGTGCTGATGGAGATAACGCCTCTGTTTGCGTTGAACGAAGTCAGGGACAATCCTCAAACTCGAACGGAGCGTAAATACTCTGCACAAAGGAAGGAAGAGAAAACGTTCCTCTGTGTTCGAGTTCATGATTCAAGTTGGGGCGCTTGCAAAACATGAATGCGGCTTTAAAATTCATTAGTCGCTATCAAATCATTGTCCCTC
>NC_051413.1:29294675-29295600 GCF_015228065.2 Penaeus monodon
CAACGATAAATGATAGACAGATAATTAATAAAATAACAGCAATTTCTACCGGAACAGATTGCTCAAAAACGAGCACAAAAAAATTGATATCAAAGGCAACTCTGACCGCAAGGCAACACAGGACTCGAGGGACCGCGCATGCGCAGAGCACGGCAGCCGACACGGAATCAAATGAGAACCGGAAATTGGAAACCGGCGAAATTTAGGCAGCGAGAAACTGGATCATCGGCGAGTGCTCGGCCAACCGGCAATCAGGGCCAAGGTGATGTAAAGTTGAGGTGCCGCCTCCGCTGCGAAGGAAGGGAGGGGCGAAAGCCTTCTAAAAACGCAAGGGGAATGGTGACACCGTCATGGCCCCTACAGACCAAGGGGAGGAGGGCATGTCATCAGTGTCACCTCTTAATAAGCCAGACAGAAGTGCCACCTCTTTATAATCCAAAGAAAGAAGCTAATGGCAGCGATACTAAAACTCTGATTAATAATTCACTCTTGGCCCTGATTGTTCAGCAATATATCTTTTCCTCTTTCCTCTTTCACCTATTTCTTCAATGGGACTTCAAAATCGCGCATTATATTTCTTTTCTAAATTCACTTCATCCTTCGATAGGTTCTCCGGAGGCAAAAGAACGGCAGGCTACAACGTTCTCCTTAAAGCGCCGCCTCGAAAAGTTGCTGTAGTTCCCGAGTGTCGAGAGCTGGATCGCCGCCGCGGGCATAACCGTCGCGCCAAAAACAAAGTATGATTCTTTTTTTCTTGTGTGTAGTCTCTCTCCTTCGACACATTTGCCTAAGCGTGACTAATGTTCCGCCGTGATGCACAAATGCTCCGGCTGGGAAATGCATCGAAACTCATTTAAAAAACGGTTTATGGGAAAGGCTGAAGGTTAAAGGAAAGCGAATATAACCCGTCTGCTGCTCTCCCCGC
>NC_051413.1:29295915-29296214 GCF_015228065.2 Penaeus monodon
TTAAGCAAGGGACCTTCCTCGCCCCGGCCTCATTCTCCCGTCGAGAACGAGAGCCTCTCTTGCATCCGCTTCTCCGCTCCTTCGCGAAGCCTGTGCGCCCCGGTCCGTTTTGCATTCCTGTAAAGTCGGGCATTGCATTCTCCTTAGATTACAGGCTCAAAAGACTATTCGGTTTTATTGCAGCGTTGCAGGACGTGTTCGGCTTAATCTACTGCGAAGCGCTTGGAGTATTTTAGCGCCGTTCGGGGTTGATTGCTTTCGGTAAGAAGTTTTAGTTTTATAAAATGGTTATGTCCTAT
>NC_051413.1:29296352-29297126 GCF_015228065.2 Penaeus monodon
GAAAACAGATTGAAGAGAGAGAGAGAAAAAAATAAACAGTCATAAGAAGATAAATATAATAAAACCTTTCTCGTAACATTACTCATAGAAAGCAATTCAAAAATGTTTATTAAAAATTGTCTGTCTTCGAATTGCCGTGATTTGCTTGTATTCCCCCGAGGCTCTTCACGTCACGCTCTCCCTCACTTTCTCATTTCGGCGTCACTGGGGGGGGGGGGCAGTTGGTTAGGGGGTCTAGAACTCGGGTGGGGAGAGGGGAGCGGGGTGTGGGGGGAAAAGAGGGTTCATGAGCCTATCTCTAAGGTAATGAGGAAGAGGGGAAAGGGATCCATGGGCCTGTCTAAACTCAAGGGGGAAAGGGAGGGAGGGAGTCCAGAGACTGTACAATTCATAGTAAAGGGGACGTTGGGGGAAGGAGGAGGGCAGTGGGTGAAGGGAAGGGGGGAAGGCAAGAGAGAAAGAGGAGATGGAAGAGGAGGGGTAAAGGGGAGGAGGGGGAGATGGGGTAAAGGGTAAATGGGTGGGCCTGCACGTTCGGATCAGCAGGACGTGAGATTAAGCAGGCCGGCTGTGTGGCCCGATTAGTGCCATTCATTTTCTGTCGCCCGTTGGGTTCCTCGACCTTGCGAAGCCTCAGTGATCTTTGCCTGGAAAGGTCAGTGCCGTTTATGATACGAAAGGACGCTTCCATTTGGGAAATGGGGGGAATGTGACGCATTAAAGAGATAGAAAAGGGAAATATGACTAAGATTTTTTTTTTTTAATAGAAACATC
>NC_051413.1:29297313-29297434 GCF_015228065.2 Penaeus monodon
AATCATAATATTTTTTTTTATAGCAACCTTAATGACCAACAAGCCAACGGATCAGGTGAGATTAAAACCATAATTGTCTGTTTTTTACGCTACTAAAGAGGCAACGAGCTCTAGACCAAGC
>NC_051413.1:29297468-29297583 GCF_015228065.2 Penaeus monodon
AAACGACCTGCGCACGCGCGGTTAGGGCACAAACGGTAAGAAATTTTAGAATGTTTTCTTGGAATTATGACTGCGTTGCATTTTATTTTTTATTAAAAAAGAATATCAGTTAACA
>NC_051413.1:29297634-29298001 GCF_015228065.2 Penaeus monodon
ACATCTAACTTAATTTTTAAGGTATCCACTTTGGATTATTTCTGATATTTCAACGTCTCTATATTGATTCATAATTAAATCCAATATAAGAGTAATAATATACACATTTCCAGACTCTTACTTCTGTTGATGAACACCATTTGATATTTATTTTTCTTTAATTCTTTAACCTTTTATTTTTACGCTCTCGTATTCTCATTTTCTTTGTTATATGCTCCTCAGCCTGCTCTCTCTATTTCCTTTATCATTTTGAAATAGCATCCAGTCTAGCGAGACTATTTCCTCCACTTTCAAATGCATTGCAGAGTTTCTTTTATCTCTTCTGAAAGTGATCACGACTTGGTACCCACGTAAGTTCGTGTCTGTG
>NC_051413.1:29298216-29298326 GCF_015228065.2 Penaeus monodon
GCTACTAATCTTTTTATCTGTGAATGCAAGTTCTTACACTCTTTGTATCCACTATCTACGTTCCCTCTCCTTTTGCAATGCATTTTTTGTATTCCTTTATTCTCTTCCAT
>NC_051413.1:29298389-29298562 GCF_015228065.2 Penaeus monodon
TATCAGTGAAAAAAGATCAGCGAATAAAAAGCTAAATTCCAAGGTGCTCTTTGTCTCCGTCACAAAAGATTTTGGGCTGAATACCAATCAGTGCTCTTCTCTATGGCTCTATTGGTCCTTTACGCTCCCTCACTTTACGCACTCACCTTCTTGCTTACTCACTCGCATCCACA
>NC_051413.1:29298891-29299160 GCF_015228065.2 Penaeus monodon
TACTCACGTATTGCATTTTCTCGCTCTAATTATGGTAATTTCATCATGGCCTGCAGCTGTTTCTTTTATACTTTAAGCCATACATGTATTCAACGTCGCGTACTCTGTTGAATATTAATAAGATACTTCAGTTTAACCTCAGTTTCTGTTTATTTTTGTAGTGATAATTTTAAAAATCTGTATTTAAAAAAACTTTCTTTTTACGCATTTTGTTCATTATATTGTATTTCTTGCATTCAGCTTTTGAAATTATACTTTTTCTTACGTAC
>NC_051413.1:29299178-29300149 GCF_015228065.2 Penaeus monodon
TGCTATTAAATTTCGCCTGAACCATATAAATTTCCTTAGAGGGGAATAATCTGTGAACCTAATTTTTTCGTTGCTATTGCAATATAACCCCGAAGACTGTGTCCTTCGTGAGACAATTTTATGATTTAAACATTTAGAATAAAAGTTATTATTGAAACTACTGCAGAGTATCGTAAATGTGTGAAGTGTTATTTCGCACACCATCTCCCTCAGGAAATTACCCATTCGTTTCCATTTAGTGAGATTAAACTAGTGATATAAAATGAAAAACGTCAAAGCAAGGGACTGACTTTTATATTAGTATACGTGATTATTTTTTTTAAAGTGTTTTCCCTTATAATTTCAGAGTCCGTGAGAAAAAGTAAATCGACATGCAAGCTAACAGGGAAGATGTTAAAGGTAAAGCAATTATAATGATTATACTGATTAAAGCTATCATTCCCTAAGTAAAATGCAGAACCTTGACTTTTTACAAATATATTTTCTTCTCCTAATGGCCATTTTATATTTTATCTGTTAACTATATTAGCTGATTTTATTGCATGCAGATTTTGTTTTATATTGACTTTAATCAAATTTACCGCAGTTTCTATATCATCTTTCTTTTAACATTACCTGTTTGAAAAGTTTACGTCTGTCTTCTTTCAATGTTTCTCGATTGTTCTAGCGGTCATACTACTTTGTTAATGTAGCTAATATTCCATAAAAAATGACATTAAGGTCAAGAAATCCTAATGGAAAATGAAGGGTTCATCCATATGTAGATCTTTTAGATTCATAAAGAAATAAAATAAATAAGATTTGGTAGACTTTTTCAGGCACTGCCAGAGTGCATGGAACCGAACTCCCGCAGTCTTACAGTTTGAATGTTAAATATTGTCTCCATTTTCTATCGGAAAACATACCAAATCAGTACGGATATTCTGAGGGTGCAATTAGCTTGCAATATTAGTGCATGCAAGTAAAAAGTG
>NC_051413.1:29300216-29300289 GCF_015228065.2 Penaeus monodon
TATTGATGTTCAAGGATTTTTAGAGGATTTTCTCTCGTTTCTACAGATAATCAAAATCACAATATCTCACCAG
>NC_051413.1:29300564-29300691 GCF_015228065.2 Penaeus monodon
CCATTACTGCCTACGTTAGTTTATCTTTTTATACTCGTGTAAAGTTTTACAATATCACCTACTACGTTCCAGACACCTATTTTCATCGCAATATTTCCCAATGCCCTTCCCTCTTTAAAAAAAGTCC
>NC_051413.1:29300743-29300860 GCF_015228065.2 Penaeus monodon
CACGTCCGTCTGTGCTTTAAGACCTTCTGCCTCATCACCACCATCACCATTTCTCTCCTGTGTCACGTGCTCACTCTCCAATATTTCCCATTTTTCTTTGTGTCCCGCGGTTTTCCT
>NC_051413.1:29300939-29301024 GCF_015228065.2 Penaeus monodon
GAAAAGCTTCCAATTCATCCGCCTTTTAAAGTCTTTTCACGTCTCTTGCAGCCTGGATCGTTTAATACCTTCTTTCTTGCGCGTC
>NC_051413.1:29301106-29301236 GCF_015228065.2 Penaeus monodon
AGCTCTTGTACCTTTTCTTGCAGGATGTATTTCTATTTTTGGGTTTGTGTCCCTTCTTCCCTTCCCAAATACTATTTCGCTAACTGGCCTTATTTCCTTCCATGCCTGTATTTTCTTTCCGTTTTAATTA
>NC_051413.1:29301262-29301577 GCF_015228065.2 Penaeus monodon
AGATCCTTCCACGTCCTACGCCTCTTCCCTTTCGCCTTCTTCGACCCTATCCCTTTTCCCCCTCCGTCACCTCCCCTTCTTCTCCTCTATCTCCTTCCTTCTCCCTCGCTTCCCTCCTCCCCTGCAAAGGTAAACAAGTCCTGAGGCAAATATCTAGAGAGACCGATTAGGCAGATCCTTCTCAATCACGCAAGGCTAACTCTTCCTCTCGAGGCACTTCATGACTTCATCAGCCACAACAAACAACCCGAGGCGCCTAGTGGTGTACACGATACAGATTCAGAAGCGGCTGAAAAATGAAGAATCCAATCCATG
>NC_051413.1:29302047-29302241 GCF_015228065.2 Penaeus monodon
ACCGACTGCTTTCACAACAAGTGGCAAGACAAAGATAATGAGAAGGAATCTTCCGAGGAAGCGATTTGGTTCCTCGTTGCCTCGCGGCCCGACGGCTCCCTCAAGCCCCAAAATGACTTCGCGAAGCTTGTTAACGGAGCGTCATTTGATTTCTCGACGGAATATCATCAGCGAATCACTAATCGGGCTAGAAG
>NC_051413.1:29302349-29303192 GCF_015228065.2 Penaeus monodon
GAGGATCTGTTTCGCAGGGAGTCACTCCGGGGGTCCTGCCCAACGGCCATTCGCTCAGGCTACGAGGCGATGATGACATTCCGGCGGCGTCTCCCAAGTGGACTGATTCGCGATTTGTTCTTCCTTTTATAGCTCGCGTGGAGTTCGCGGGAGCAGTCGAATCGCTCTGAGAGAGGACAAATAGGAGAGTTTCTCCTGACAGTTTTCCCGTTTTCTGTTTCCTGGAAATTTACCCATGAGGAGAACTTTCTCTCGAATATTTTCACTTTTATAATTACATAGGAAAAACAGAACCGTAAGTTTGGTATTCCTTCATAGATGTATTATATAGCCAATTAATATTCTGGATTTTTGCGGGATTTTTTTTTTTAACTTGAAAAATCTAATAAAAATAAAATTAATCGCGATTTTACAAATTTCAATAACCAACAACGATATCTGGGAGCTCTTTATCCAAACTTCGTAAACAGAGAAACTGATCACCCATAGTTATTAAAGGGAGAAGGGATATGAAACCTTTAGATAAACTTTTACCAGCGCTGTATATTGTGCACCCTATAATGGATACGTGGTACCTTGTCAGTTAAACAGGAAGAAGCATCAGCGAGGGTATCAAAAGCCATGAAACTAGAGGATGCCGGATAACAAGCAGGATCTAATGCTTTTCAAGGAACTCAAGTTATCGGAGACTGTAATGGTGCGAAATGTTTAAGTTAGGAAATAGCAATTTACTGCGTAGTTCTATTTCTCTTGTGTAAATAGGCTATACTTTTGTGCACATTTGCATTTCTATATGTGTCGATCATCTGTAGGTGTGCGCATGTGTGTTAGTGAGCAAATGTT
>NC_051413.1:29303273-29303854 GCF_015228065.2 Penaeus monodon
TAATGCGTTTCAGAAAAAAGGGGTTATAAGTAAACAATAGAACGTGTTATGTTATACCAACGGCTTATTCATTTTTTTTCTTCAAAGTCTCTCAGCAGAATATAAAACATTAATCTAAAAAAAAAAAAATATTCTGTCTTTTTTCTTGCTTCATCATGCATATTCAACCACACAAAAAAATCTTCAATTATTTTGCAACGCTTTTTTCTCCTATTGACATAATTTCTGTTGAATCTGCAATTTTATTCCGCTATTTCGTTTATAAAGTTACAACACAAAACTATATTTTTTTTACACTTAACGCACTCACCTTATAAAGCAAGTAGAATACAAAAAAGGTTAATCATATCGTCAATTATCATACTTTTAAACTCAATGGTGTTACCTACTTGATCTAATGGTTAAAGTATGTCTATGGTTTGCCATATAAACTTTGCATCTCACTCACCTGCAAGAGAAAAAGAGGAGGAGAATTAGTGAAAATATACAGTGCAATTCAGAATCAACAATTGTTTACAGTGCATATATGTAAAAGATGCAAGATGGTATGATGGATTAAAGGTTAAGGATAATGAACACTC
>NC_051413.1:29304070-29304258 GCF_015228065.2 Penaeus monodon
TCACAGGTTATCTACATATATTATATTCTATAAGTCGTTCTCTCTTAACTATTTAATAAAAATCAAGATACTGGTTGTTTTGTAAAAAATCAGGAATCTATCAAAAACAATAACAACGACAACAATAAACAAACTAACGAAATAAAAACATACATCACAAAGCACTAAGGTGCATAAGTATCCTTATT
>NC_051413.1:29304522-29304609 GCF_015228065.2 Penaeus monodon
ATCTCAAAATCGATAGAAGAGGGTAGAGTCTGTCGGAGATTTATTGCCCAGTTTCCTACACACTCTGGGCCATGTGAAGCAGATCCA
>NC_051413.1:29304781-29305267 GCF_015228065.2 Penaeus monodon
TGTGTAGTTGTAATGCCATTCATATTAACATGCCTTGTCAACCCTGAAAATCTGTCTATCTGTCTAGTGTCCATCTGTAGAGATAGAACATTATTTCCTCTTTATATATCTATATCTGCTTTCCTCCCCATCTATCTATATGATTCTCTACGGGTCTATCTATTAGTCTTTTCTGTACAATTCCCTTGAAAAATTAAATACTCCAATACTCAAAAATTAGTGTTTTGTGAGAATCCCTCTCCAGATAGCATAATATTGCCTTCCGTTATGACGTTTAGCATATATGCATATCCATTATTCATGCCTAACGTAACAGTAAGAATGCTCGTTAAATCGGAGATAATTATACTATTACTGCAACGGTACATCATCTTGGTAGAAAGTAATATTGGGTGAAAAGGAATTTCTTATGGCACCTTTACCAGTTTACCTTTCCAGTTATATTTTCATGTATATAAGTCTGCTCTTTGTGTATCTTCGTTTCTG
>NC_051413.1:29305307-29305407 GCF_015228065.2 Penaeus monodon
TGTAAAGTATAACTAGTTGATCTGTCTAAATATCTACTAGTGTATATACCTGGCGATGCATACTTTCCTCCGTGTCTGTCAGTCTTTTTTCTCCTAATTA
>NC_051413.1:29305479-29305724 GCF_015228065.2 Penaeus monodon
TCGATAGTCACTCTCCTAGTCTGTCGCTATGAATAGAGGCAATAAATCTATTGTATATCTTGGCTTTATCATTCTTTAGTTTATTACCTTGTTGTCTGTCTGCCTGTGGTTTGTGTCTGTTCGTGTTGAAATATTAGAAGGGTTATATTAATCTAACTGTCCGTGTATTTGGGTATCTGGCTGCGTATCTGGTTGGTTAACAAAGCTGACATGGTCCAAAAGACCTAAACATGTCTGGGTTATGG
>NC_051413.1:29305959-29306299 GCF_015228065.2 Penaeus monodon
GAATTCGCGGCTCATCATCACCTTAAAATGGCAATCAATAACATTTTTCCCCATATATAGATAATCATCTGGTCGTTTCCGCTGCGGGAGCCGGTTGGATCGTTAGCGTCCAGAGCTAATTTAAATTCCTGGTTTTAATCCCCATCACCTTTTTTTTTTTTAATTACTATCATATTACCTTACCTGGACAGGTTAATGGTAATTAGATAAGACAGTTTAATACACCTTAATGAAGTCATCTTGCGACCTCAAGAAGATCTGCCCTTTGATGATAATGGGCTCGTGTTGCTGGACTGCATTGTTGCGTAGTTTTATTGGCGGAGAGAAAGAGGGGGGGGAA
>NC_051413.1:29306655-29306931 GCF_015228065.2 Penaeus monodon
TTTGCGTAAAGTGTCAATCACTTCTTCCCCGAGTTATTTACAGGACAATCTTGAGTTGATTGACGGAAAAAAAAAATACACATGATAATTCTTAGGTTATTTCTATTCCTTTTTTATCGAAGTTGACACAATCCAGATATTTACTCTACCGTATTTTCTCACACGAAATCGCGTACAATAATTACTTTCCGTTGACACTATTGTAATTATTCTCATATAAATTATGATTATCGATCATTTTGCGTTTCGAGCCTAGCAAGCAAGCATATTAAGTAA
>NC_051413.1:29307078-29307564 GCF_015228065.2 Penaeus monodon
CTCTCTCCATTCCACTCGTATGACCTCCCTCCCTCTGTTTACCTTTCATTACATCTGTGTATTTCGTATAGATTTCTCTCTATTGGTCGGTCAACAGCAAAGACAAATGCGTCACACGACCCGTCATATATGGACAGAAGTGGAGGGAGAGGAAATAGCACAGGTCACCCGGGGTTTTATCAAAGAAATATAATATACTTTAGAATAATTACAATATGGGAGATCTTATTAAGCACGCTGGGTTATTTCAACGGCTCTTTGGTCTTGGTGGCTTCATAACTTCGAAGACAAAGCGAGAGCAATATCGCGATAGAAAAAGGAATGAACAGAGAAGCGACCCGCGGGACGAAATTAAATAACCCGCCAATAATCGAATCGATGCCTTTATTGTGTTTAAACCAAATGTCCGTCTAAAGGATTAAATCGATAGGGCGGTTTTTAATTCAATCAAATAGAAATTCAGCTGAGGGGAATATCCAGCGGATA
>NC_051413.1:29307597-29308541 GCF_015228065.2 Penaeus monodon
ACGAAACCCTGTCACTGCACTGCAATTGCTGTTGTTGCTGCGCCTGTTAACAATGCAACTTTGCGGTGTGGAATATCCCTGTTCTGCAACACTGCTCTCGAGATCTCGCTTCTGGCTGAGGGAAAGGGTGGCGTGAGGGGGGCCGTCTTCCTCGTGACACCTGTCATTCGACACTGTATCGTATTTGCATAATTACCGGGGCGAGTAAGGGTACAAATGCACCTGCAGGAACTTGAGATGCAGGGGCGGTATTCACGAGAAGTCGTAGACTCCGAAATTTGTCTTCGATAGAAAGAAAGACTTCGACTCCAAGATTTTGTCTATGATACCTTGAGAAAATATCCTTAGCACCCGATTATTGTCAATGACTCGCCGACAGGTATCCCATACGCGTAAGAACGGTCTTTTAATTGTCCTTATGAGAAGTTGACAACAATAAGGCGATGATACAGCCTCTGAAAACAACTTCGCATCAGTAATGACATGGAAATCCTTCTTTCCAATTTTTTTATTTAATGTCAGAGTTAACTGAGTCGTTTCTCCGTGATTGCTGCACTTTTCTCGTAGATAAATACAAATGGCATCGTGCGCCTTCTGAGCTGACGTAATGACAACAAATGTACAGTCGCCACGTTAACATAGAAAACATATTAAATCGTTGATATTTTAGTAATTATATATATATAATTCACTGCAATACTAATTAGATCTTATTACTACATCAAATTATTATCATAGGGTCTTTTAAGATATGAATATTTTAAGTATTAACTTTGAAGTGTGGCAACAGTGCAAGTCAAAGACGAGATTGCTAAGAACAGTCATATGCATATTCTACGAAGATTCTTGAGTCAAAGACTGTTTCTAGGACAGTCCTTAAATTTGTCAAAGACCTTTCGTTAATATTGCCCTGGTGCTGTCTTCCAAGAACTCATAGAAGGAGG
>NC_051413.1:29308883-29309983 GCF_015228065.2 Penaeus monodon
AAGAAACACACCCCTAAGTCAGAAAAGATAAGTTGCACTTTTAAATCCCCAGTTGCAAGGATAACAAACAATGTGAACACATAAATCCTAAAAGTAAAATCCTCAAGATAAAGTCTCGCCCCCTAACTCACCCCCTCCTTTCCTTTCCCCTTATCATTCCTCTTATTTACCCTTCCATCCCCTTACTTCCTTCTTTCCTACTTCCCTAGCTATCTTTCTTTTTCCATCTCCTTTTATACTTTCTATCGACTATCTACCCTCTCTCTCCTCTTATTTATCCCCATCTCTTTCTTTATCTTTCCCTTACCCCTCTACTGTTTCCCCTTTTCTTTCACCCCTACTTATCGTCCCCTCCCCCCCCCCACCTGTCACCTCACCCCTACCAACCCCGCCTCCCTCACCCCCTCTCACCTCACTTCCCTCACTCATCTCTATCTCTCTTTTCCCCTCTTTTCTCGTCCTTCCCACTCATATCTTCCTTTTGTTTAAAGAGCAATATATATATTGATGTAAAATACTGTATAGTTAAACAGAATTTGTTAGAATATAATTGACAGTTAAAAAGTTTAATGGACAAAGTTACAGTTCGGACCCACGGTAATTCACAGTATGATTTACAATAGGATAAGCGTATAAATATGACATCGCAATACCCTAGTAATTCTATACAATATAAGCTGTGTAATCCTTTTATTCAAAACTAATCATATTGCATAAATAAGATAAACCATACAACAATACATTAATAAAACTAAGCAAGCGTTATCAATTTTCTCCTCAAAAGATTAAGATGCTTTGCAATATCTGGTTTTGGTCAGTGAAGAGTTGCAAATCACAGATGCTCTAATAGTAATGCAACACCGGGGGATGCTGGATTGCAAAGCGGAATGCAAAGCGTGCCAAGAACTCCCCGTGAATTGATGTGATGGTTTATTACCCTGGATGTTGTATCACAGGGATGGCGTTTCTGTAAAACTTAGAATGAAAAAAGGTGATTGGATATGTGTGACGTCACTTAATTTAAATAACATATAACGTTTGGATAATCGAGGGATTTGATGAGGATAACGTCTGTGAGTTTTTACTATTATCCTTTTCGA
>NC_051413.1:29310230-29310631 GCF_015228065.2 Penaeus monodon
TACTAAATGATTTAGCGATATCATTTTTCTCCCAACCCGTATTACGCAATAGGACAAAAACTGGGAATAAACGACTAATAAATCTGCCACAGATTGAAAATAATCCTGCTTGTGAAGAATATTTATTACTTTGGATACTTTCCGCCTGAAGAGAATACTGTGTGAAAGATTGCTAAATGTTTTTGTTTAAATTCTACAACGCTGGTAACTGATGCAATTTGTTCTGCAGAATATTGCATGATTTTCTCCAGGATGAGTAAAGAACCAGGTCAGTAAATTATTTGGACCTAAAACGCGAAAACAACAAAAACAATAACGAAAAAAAAGGTAAAAAATAGTGAAAAAAATCAGAATCAGTAAATCAGTGAAAAATGAAACAAACAGATGTGGTATGAAACCAG
>NC_051413.1:29310653-29310856 GCF_015228065.2 Penaeus monodon
ATGTGGCTTCCTCATTGAAGCGAGACAATGCTAAACTGGACGGCAACGTTTTTGGAAGTGATTTATTCCTGTTATCAAATCCTACAAGAACTCCAGCTATTTTGAAAAGGTTTCTGGTTTAAATGGCATATTGATGAAGGTTATTAAGACCTGTGTTATAATGCATTTATTTATTTAATAACTCCAGTCAACACCCCCATCTA
>NC_051413.1:29311333-29311593 GCF_015228065.2 Penaeus monodon
CACACACACTACAGGAACGCTCAAGTCTTCTTGCTCTGTCTCCTTGCTCCACCCCTCACGCTACGTTAAGTTCAGACTGAGCGGGCCTTAAGTTGCGCCAGTTCAGGATTTGGGACTCAGGTTTCCCAAAGTTCAAAGACTTATTCTCTGTCTGCTTTGTTGGGCTTCGATCGACATTTGGGGCTCTGAGGAGATTTTGAATTCGATCAGTTGGGCGCGTTTGAGATCTGGGAGAGCGTCTGTAGATTTTTGCTTTCTTT
>NC_051413.1:29312476-29312583 GCF_015228065.2 Penaeus monodon
GCTTTCTTCACTCAGACCACATCCTTCGCAAAAGCTACCGGACTCACCGCCTCATCCCCATCCCATCCTCATATGCGCCTCATCATTATCTCATCACTATATCTAAC
>NC_051413.1:29312626-29313282 GCF_015228065.2 Penaeus monodon
ACTTTGGCCTCATTACATCATCTTACTTTGCCAGCGCTCGTTTCTTTCCTAATAGCTCCTTGTCCCTCATTACGACGTGCTCTTAGACCACAGTACCTCATTAGATATTATTACATCTTCTCATTATATCCTCCACTATCTCCTTCGCAACGGAAAGGGGCCTCATACTTTCACCCGGGTTGCGCTACCTTCACGTCCGCCCTTGGCCTATAAAAGGAAATTCCAGTCGTTTCCATACGTAGATGTTCGGCGTCGGGAAGAGGGCGCGGAACAAGCATGGCGATAAATTAAATTCGGATAAAGCAACGGAATCTGAATATATATTGCAGATTTGTGGAACAAGTCTTTGCATCTACAGTGTTTCGGAGCTTGGGAGTGAAATGTGTACATGCAAACACAGACGCGAGCTCAGTCTGTGACGTACACGTACAGACACCCAATTAATGACGCATACTGACGCAAACGTTCTCACACACACGAGCAGTGACGTAATTTCACTCATATAATGCTGCAAAGGTTGTATTTTGGACTGTTATATTGCTGACTTACGTTCAAATTCCTTCACTGTGTGTTACACAAAAGAACAAAAACATACAAGGACAATTTGACTGAAGTCCTCACACTCTGCTATTGCTACTAGTATTATAATTACGAAA
>NC_051413.1:29313536-29313704 GCF_015228065.2 Penaeus monodon
GGGATAAACGTAGAATTTTGCGAACGCTTTTGGGGGAGATTTTCCTCTGATACAAACAACGCTGAATATTCCCGACACGTTTATTTGGAGTCTCGCTCTATGCCTTTATTCCTTCCTTCCTCGGCCTTCCTTTGTTTCCACTTTTGCCGCTTTATTATGAGCCCCTTT
>NC_051413.1:29314488-29314862 GCF_015228065.2 Penaeus monodon
AGACCAACGAATTCGCAATGAGACAAACTGAACATGAACACATTTCCCTCGTAACAACAGGGAATATGAAGTAATCCTTTGCAAACAATATCTGAAACATCAACTAACATTTCCTAGCATGTCTCTTACTCGAACATTAGGCGATTAAGCTTTCCAAATTTACGCCAGGTTTGTGAATAACAAATGTACGTTAGACTCTAGAATCTGTTCTGCTTGTGCTATCGACAGCGTGGGAGAATGTTATGTGCTGCGATTGGGTTGTTTGCTTCGTTTCAATAGCAAAGGATTTCTGAGCGTGGGTCGTTGTTCAGTGATTACAGGGATTTTGAGTTGCTGATAAACACGGTGATCTGGAAAGAAATATAGTTATTTTC
>NC_051413.1:29315229-29315489 GCF_015228065.2 Penaeus monodon
GAATAGGACAGGCCCCATAGCAGAACGTTACCGCTCAGGCCTGAGGCAAATCCGGACCGAGAAAAAAATGATATATCGGAGAAAAGTTTAGATCTAAAGTTTCTCTCTTCTATATATACAGAAAAGTTGTCGAATATTAATAGATATTTTTTATCATTATTTTCCTCCTGAACACTTGTGATTCACAATTCCCCTCAACTTATGACAGTTCTATATGAAAACTTATTTTTTATATTTTTCGTTGTCTGTGCCAGTGCATT
>NC_051413.1:29316088-29316420 GCF_015228065.2 Penaeus monodon
GCGTTGAATATATAAGAGCATAAAATGTCTGACTTTTGTTATACGAGCTTGCAACTGATCTCGGCTACATTTGCATAGTAAAACATGCCTGTGCGTCCCTGTGTATGTACGTAAACAAGACGATGATCTATACTAAACCTACATAAGACAATTGCTTGATCAATATCCATCTTTGAAAGCAACATAGACGAAACAAAGGAAGATAAATATTTCAGTGGGATGACAATGTGAGTCCGATATCGATGGGAGTGGAACCTGGGTAAATATATAGATAAATGATGCAACAGTGGATATTCTAATCTTGAGAGAAAGGGCGATGGGGATGGAGAAAC
>NC_051413.1:29317265-29317598 GCF_015228065.2 Penaeus monodon
CTCCCCCCCCACCTTTATCTTTCTATCTCTCAGTAAAAGTGAAAATACAACTTTAATTGATCAATAAAAAACAAAAAAACTTCACGGTGTATTTATGGTTGCTGTTGTATTACAGCATGACAAAAAGTTAACGAGTTCATAAAATAATTTCGGACATTCAGAATGCGCTTTTGGACACAATAACAACTCAAAATAGCTAATGAAAAAGTAAATACGGTTTTCTGTTGTCGTTATTAATTTTTTTCCTCTCAACTAACTGACAACGAATAGCATATATATTCCTCTTAGTCATCTGCGTGTATATCGGCGTGCGTGACTTTAGTTTTTTGTTCT
>NC_051413.1:29317932-29318003 GCF_015228065.2 Penaeus monodon
CTAAAAGCCTTTATTTACGTCTCGTGCTCTCTTTCCTTCCTCGACTCCCGGAAGGCTTATGTGTGTCAGTG
>NC_051413.1:29318190-29318385 GCF_015228065.2 Penaeus monodon
CTCGGCGAAAATTGATCCCTTCACTCAGAAGTCTGTCTCGAGAAGTCATTGTAATAATGTTCCTCGACACAAGTTATAATTAGCTTTGATAAGTTGTGAGGGAGAGAGATCCTGGCCTCTCATAGACCTTCTTGCCCCCACTCCCCCCTCTCTCTCCTCGTCCTCTCTAACCTCTCTAATATCTTCGTTAGATCT
>NC_051413.1:29318464-29318872 GCF_015228065.2 Penaeus monodon
TCTTGCCCCACCTTCCCCCTCTCTCTCAGTTCCCATCTTCCCTTTTCCGTGTTCCATCTCTTATTGCCCTCTCCCTTCCCCTTTGCCTTCTCCTCCTTGTCCCTCTCTCCTCCCCCTCCGCTCCCTTTTTGCCTTCCATCTCCCTCTCTATATTTCGCAACCCTTCCGTCCTTCCTCCCCCTTCTTTCCACCATCTTCCTCCCCATTCCCCATTCCTAATTCCCCAATACCCTCCCCTCTCGTCTCTCCCTCGCCTCTCCCTATGCTTATCTATCCAGTGCCCTCGATTCTCTTACTCTCCCCTTTCCCCCTTCCTCTGCTTCACCCCTTGACCTTCTAATGCTTTTAAACTCTTTGTCCCCTCCTCTCAGCTTATCAGTTGCTGTTATCCTTATCTTGTGTTAACAT
>NC_051413.1:29318908-29318991 GCF_015228065.2 Penaeus monodon
ATTATCATTATCAGCCTTCCCTACTTCTTATTTTCTTTTGTTTCATTTAAAAACATATTTACCCTTCTTTCAGATTTTTTAAA
>NC_051413.1:29319248-29319533 GCF_015228065.2 Penaeus monodon
GCCCACGTTTTTCTTTTAAAAACTACCATTTTTCTTCTTCTTTCCTTGACCTTTCTTCATTCGAGAGAAAAGAGACACTGGCTTGAGAAAGTGTATTGTTCAGAATAAAGAAACCGAGACACTTTTAACACGAGTTGGATTTTGATCATAAGTAATGATAATGTCACCCTGAATACCCCCTCCGGATTTTTCATTTAGCTGTTTGTGTGTTTGTCTGTGTATTTGTCCATTCAGTTCCGTGTTTGTTCGCGTGGATGTGAATGTGTTTGGATGCCTTTGCTTGTT
>NC_051413.1:29319750-29319866 GCF_015228065.2 Penaeus monodon
TTCCTTCTCTCACCTCCTTTCTGTCTCTTTTCCTCCTTGTCTCTCCGTCAGCCTGACTCTCTGAAGAGGCACGAGATGAATACAACAATCATCTGCTCCTCTTATACATTTGGGTC
>NC_051413.1:29319920-29320305 GCF_015228065.2 Penaeus monodon
TCCGTGCAATTACTACCTCCATCAGCTGTTTTCAGAATTCTTGGAATTAATCTGCACTTAAAGTAGTTTAGTGTAGCTTATTACCGGATTTATGGCAGTTAATTGAAATGAAGTACATCTGTAATGTCATTAGGGAGGAGGGGGCGAGGGATGAAGCGAAGGGGAGAATACTGGACGAGGGGAAACAAGGGGACAGATGAAGGGATAGATGGATGTAAGAAGAGGAGAATAGATAAATAAGCACATGCAATGAGGAGGTATAAGTAAAAAGGTAGATGGAAGGAATAGAATGGGGAAATGTTGACACACAAACAGAGGGAATGAAAAAAGAGCAACAGAAAACTTTAAATCGCAAAGCCTTCGGATCGCGTTCGGTCGCACCTCT
>NC_051413.1:29321380-29321755 GCF_015228065.2 Penaeus monodon
AGGAGGGCGAAGGAGAACCCCGAAATGAAGTGGCCAAGAGGGACACACTTATCCGGAGAAAGAAATAGACAAAGAAAGAGCCTGATAAACGAGGAAGTGGAGGAGGGGGAAATTGAGATGATATTGAGAACGAAGAAGGAAGTAGAGAACATGGAAGAACGGAGAGCAAAAGAGAGAGAATTGCAAAGACGATTTAGGAGACAGTAGGAAATAGAATAAAGAAAGGGCGCGGGAACGATAAGAAGAAAAGTAGTAATTAGAGATAGATAGAGAAAGGAATGAGAACGGGAAAGAAGACAATCAGAGAGGGTGAGAAAATAATGGAAATCCTTCTGGAAATATAGGAGCGATCCGATTATTGGGAAAAAAAGAAAC
>NC_051413.1:29322594-29322967 GCF_015228065.2 Penaeus monodon
GTGTATTTGTTGAGGAAAGGGAGAAAGCAATTACATTGCTACCTTTATGGCCGAAAATTTAAACACAGACCGACGTAGAAATTACACAAACCATGGCTTTCCTGCCAGGTACTCGGTCAAGAGGCCTAGATGGCACCTCCCTCGCTCTAAGTGGCACCGCTGAGAGCCAGACCCCGCGGTGCCAAAGCCTGAGACCCTCCACCTCCTCACGGCTTCCCTCGGGTGTCATAACGACTTCTGGGGCGTCGCCACGACCCGATAACCATTATCTCTTGGGATTCGTTAACGGGCGGGTTCGGGCTTGGGAGCCGGAGGTCTCGAGCTCGCGAAGTTGTCGCCGCGGGGCTGGTGTTGGGGATCTCGCGCTCGATCG
>NC_051413.1:29323358-29323454 GCF_015228065.2 Penaeus monodon
TGATTTTATTTCGAATGTGTGGGTGTCTTCTATCCGTTTATCCGTCTTCCTTTCCATTTTTTTTTTAATATCATGACTTCTTTAAGCGTTCAGTTT
>NC_051413.1:29323664-29323741 GCF_015228065.2 Penaeus monodon
CTCCTTCGCTTCCCTATTACTTTTCTGATTTTCATCTTAACGCTCCTCCATAAATTATGCTTCACCTCCTTCCCCAT
>NC_051413.1:29323776-29323935 GCF_015228065.2 Penaeus monodon
CTAACCCCTTCCTCTGACGTCACAACTTCACCCCAAGGTCAAGGCTTCCACGTCAAAATCATAGGTCAAAAGGGGTCACGTTCCCCTCCCCTCCGTTTTCATTCCTTTCTTTCAAATCCTTTAATGACCTTCAGTATTTTCCAGATTTTTTTTCTTCAC
>NC_051413.1:29323980-29324751 GCF_015228065.2 Penaeus monodon
TCCGTTAGGGGCTACGGATGGATAAAAAATAAAGTTAAATAACATTATTATACCTTTTCTCCATCATTACGGATATAGCTTCTGATCTAACTCAATTTCCATCTTACAGGAATTTGTTCTATATTAAGATCAAGGCCATTAGGTGATCAGCTGGACCAGACTAACTGGCGTCCTCGTAAACATGACTGTATTTCTGGCCTTATCCTTTCATTTTCTCATTCATATTTACATATATTGGAATTGATATTTATTTACTGGAGTTGTTTTCATGGATCCTGTTTAGGATATTTCCAAGAAACGGTAAGGACAATGGAAATAATTTGATGGTCATTATTTTTTTTTTTTTTGCTATTGAAATGGCGTTCGTAGAGGTGCATGTTCCTGTGTGCTAATATATAATTGAAAATAACAATACCAATAATCATTATCATCATTGTTCTCATTCCAATACTTTTCGGGGATTTACAAAGCGCTGATATATGCTGATATAACAAATCATTTCACAAAAAAAAATATGTAAAGTTATGTAACTCAGTTGTCCATTTCCTCCTCAGAAAAGACTTTCTTTCTCTTGCTTTATCTTTTACGAGGATATGAATATCCTTAATTAAAATTCGTCCCCGCAGAAATGTCCGTAAGAGCGAAAAGAAAAGAAAAAGACGAAACTTTTAGATTCTCTGCGTGAGACGTTTCCATATGAGGCAGAAGGAAGTGCAATTTGCACAACTGATGCATTGCACACCGCTCACCGTGTTGACAATAGCGCGCTTG
>NC_051413.1:29325770-29325968 GCF_015228065.2 Penaeus monodon
GCAAGACCAGAACACGGAACCAGGCAGCCGCGGCCCACACGCCAGAGCAGGCGTCGTGCGGAAGCCGGAATGGGGAACGAACACGAGCTCGAAAGCCGGAAGAATAAACAAATCGTGTTTAGACGGCCTTAGATATTCATAAAAAAAAAAAATGTGTTGTGACATTTTCCCGGCAGAGAGTGTCGGTAGGGATAGTAG
>NC_051413.1:29326094-29326221 GCF_015228065.2 Penaeus monodon
CCCTATGGTAGAATATACATATATCAAAATTTATCGCGAGTTCTTACGAGAAGTAGGGTAGTCGCTTACATTATCATAATTTGGAAGAGAAACTGGGAAAGGGAAAGATAAGAGAGAGTAATCAAAA
>NC_051413.1:29326545-29326635 GCF_015228065.2 Penaeus monodon
CTCGTACTATGCTATGTTAAGTTACGGGTTTTGTCACGACTCGACAAATGCTTTTAACAACAAACCTGATACTTCACTTCCTTAACGTGG
>NC_051413.1:29326660-29327089 GCF_015228065.2 Penaeus monodon
TTTGCTGTCTTTGTTTTCTGGTTTTGGAGGTGTAATTTCCTAATTAGGTTATTTTGAACTTTTTTTTTTTTTTGCCCTTTTCATTTTTTATCCTTCTTTTTCTCCTTTTCTTCGTCTTTTTTATTATTTTATATTAGATATTCATTTATTATTACCTTTTCCTTCTCTAAATTCTTTCTCAGCTTCTTCTTATGCTCTTCTTTTTGTCACTATTTATTGGATTTTTCTTTTTTTTTTCTTCTCCCACCTTCTCCTTCCTCCTTCTTTGATGTCTTCTAATCCTCAATCTTTATTTCCTTTCTCTTTTCTCTCTTCAGTTCCTTCCTACTGCATTCCCTCTTCTTTCTTACTCAACTTGTTTTGTTCACGTTCTTGTTCTTCTGTTCTTCCATATCGTTATTTCATCATAATATGTAACGCGCCTTATCT
>NC_051413.1:29327228-29327425 GCF_015228065.2 Penaeus monodon
CCACTCACGATAGTCTTATGAAAATATTAAATGACATTCATGCATTTCTCATCACGCAAAAGTGCCATATTCCGGTGCCAGTCACAGCCGCGTGGGGCCACTGATAGAGCACCTCTGTCTCTCTGGAGTGCCAAGTGCGGCGTAGCGGGGGTGGGAGTGAGGAGCGAAAGGTTGGATGGGGAGTGAGGAATCAGATT
>NC_051413.1:29327479-29328862 GCF_015228065.2 Penaeus monodon
GAATGGAGGAATGAAGAAAATGAGGTTTAAAAGGAGGACAGGAGGAGGAGAACGAGGAGAATGAGGAGCAACGGGATGAGGAGTATGTACAGTGTTGGGGGAAGAGTGCCGATTCACGGAGTGAGGAGTGGGCGAATAGGGAGAAAGCGAGTGGAGAAAGGAGGAAAGGAGGAAGGGAGGAGGAGAAAATAAGATTTAGAAGGAAGACAGGGGGAGAAGAACGAGGAGAATGAGGAGCAAGGGCGTGAGAAGGAGTGTGTAAAGTGCAGGGGGAAAGGACTGCCGTTTCGCAGAGCAATATAGACATCGACCGGTTCTATATATCGCTATGCAAAGCCTGACTAGCTTTTCAGTTGCACATTCTTTCTCTCCTTCTTTCTGGGTATTTGTCTGTTCATTTGGTTTATTTGGAGGAAGAGACGAGGGAGGAAAGGGGAGAAAGATGGGGTAGAAGGAAGATGAAGAGGGAGGAGAAAGAGAAAGAGGAGAAAGATGGGAAGTTAGAGGAGAATGGGGAAGTGGATGAGCGCATAACAAGGGAAGAAAGATGAGAAAATAAATGGGAGAGAGGAAGAGGAGAAAGATGGGGAGTTGGAGGAAAAGATGAGAGAGGTGAAGTTAAATTAGATGAAGAAAGAGGAGGGGAGGAAAAGAGGAGGAAAGTGAAGAAGCAGGTGTAGAAATACTAAAGAATTACAAAAGGAGAAAGAGGAGGAAGTGCAAAGAAAGAGAAGAAGCGTAATAACAAAGAAGAAGATGTCGAAAAGAGAAGGAAGAAGAAGTGGAAAAGGTGGAACGAAGAGGAAGAGAAACAGTAAGAAGATAAACGAGGGGAAAAGCAGAAGGGGAAATATACAAAAGAAAGAAAGAACAGAGCGGAAGAGAAGAAAGCGATAAGATATATACAAGAATGATTTTTCTTGATTTCCTTCAATACAATAATGTCTCTCTTTTCTGTATTTCCTTCAACATCTCTCTCTTTCCTTATCCTCTTTCATTTGCTATCCGCTTCTCTTTGCTGGTTTTCTTTACATTACTGTTTGTCACCCCTTTCTCTTTCTCCCCCTTTCTCCTTCCATCTCCCCCCCCCCTCCCTCCACGTCCCAAGAATGTGAGATAAAAATGAAGCTTCTGATATTAAAGCATGAAGGGATTACACAGCGCCGGCCTCCTCTTTCCTCTCCTGTCACATTTCTTGCCTCAAGTCTCCCCTCACTCTCATCACTTTCCCTCCATAGGCGTTAAAATACTCCCCCATCCATCATCTTTCCTCTCATTTTATTGGCCTTCCCTTGATTTTTTTTCTTTGTTAGTTTTCTCTTTTTCTCTTTCTTTCTGTCTTTCTTGTTTTTTGTGCATGTGTCTTCCGCCTTTCCTCCTCCA
>NC_051413.1:29329008-29329374 GCF_015228065.2 Penaeus monodon
CTCATATCTCCTTTCTCTGTGTATTTCCTGTTACTTTCTTGGTGTACCCCTTGTCTCTCCCCCTTCGTGTACCTCCAACCTCTACCCTTCTTTTCATGTGGCTTCCATCTCTCCTATCTTCTTCCTGGATTTTCACTATCTCTGCCTCTTTTCGTTATCTCCAATCTCTCTTCCATTCTCCACGACTTCTTCCTCTCCTGCTTTCTTTCCCTTCCCTCTGTATCTCTCCTCTTCCCCTTTCTTCTCCTTTCTTACATCCTATCTCTGCACCCTTCCTTCTTAATCACCCTCTTTCAATACTCTATCAATAAACATAATGGCCTGGAAATGTCGTTCTTGTATAGACAGCATTTTCAATTCAGATGG
>NC_051413.1:29329906-29330196 GCF_015228065.2 Penaeus monodon
GTGTCTTTGTTCATAATGATATGATAACAGTAAGTAACATTCTTATATTGATGCCAATTTTTTGGCAATAGTTATTTCATGCAAATGAAAAATCAAATTATCATATACATACAATGTGAAATGCCTTTTCCTAATCTCCTTTAAGCAATTTAATCTCATTAAACTCTTTTTATAGACATATAATTTCCAGTTGCATGACTATTTTCTACCTACACTTTCCCAAATGATGACAAAAATTTGGCCCATTATGATACATCTCAAGTAAAAAGTTCTCCCATTAGTGTCAAAAA
>NC_051413.1:29330219-29330335 GCF_015228065.2 Penaeus monodon
AAAAAAAAACTGATAAGAGCTTTTCAAAAATTCAATGAATAAAGTTTCTTTGCTTTAATGTGAGAGGTGAGGATGATAAAGTAGTGTTTATGAGAGATTGAGGTAATGAGGGAGGA
>NC_051413.1:29330626-29330752 GCF_015228065.2 Penaeus monodon
AAGGCGGGGGAGGAATACGTCCAAATATGTAATACGGGAAAAGCCCCTTTGCCAAAGCTGACCAACCTCCACCGTGCCAAATCTGTCTCGGGTCAAGGTCATTATCAGGGGAGGATAAAGCCTCTG
>NC_051413.1:29331520-29331684 GCF_015228065.2 Penaeus monodon
CCCTAAAGTTTTCTCTCCCCTTTTTCCTGTAACCAATTTACAAGAAACCAAAAAAACAAACATAGTTCTCGTCCCTTCCGCTTGACACATTATACGGGTTAGATATCGATACGAATTATTTGTCAGGTGTAAAGGTGCTGTTTTTATGCATATGTACGACACAT
>NC_051413.1:29332616-29332910 GCF_015228065.2 Penaeus monodon
TGGGCGAGTCGGTGGAGGGTCCACCTGGCCTGACTCTGACATGATTATACGGCCAATTAGGCATCAATAGCTTTCTGTGAGTATCCCTCCATTAAGTCTGGCGCCGGCATTGGCCCTGGATCTGGCTCGCTTGTGTGTGTGTGTCTCCCTCTGCGATTGTTTTGGTCACTTGGAGAAATTAAGTGGCCAACGCCGTGTAGGAGAAAATGAGTGTGGACATTGGAGTGTGGAAAAGGCACAGGTTGTAAGGTTACTGAGGTAAGTTTCTGTTTGGTTCACGTGAATCAGTTTCTT
>NC_051413.1:29333031-29333282 GCF_015228065.2 Penaeus monodon
TGTCCATCCATGCGTGTTTGAGTGCGTGTGAGTGTGTTTTTTTTCCTATGTGTGTTTTGTACAGTAACTAGTCCAAATCACTAAACCAATGAGTCAAATAATTCCGTAAAACATATGCCATACTGCCGGTCACCTGCAGAAGACGACCAAGCTATAAATCAATAAAGAAAGAGAAAAAGTTTCTCCACGAAGCTTCTAGACTCTCACAATACTGGAGTGGGTCAGTGTAAATGTGGAGCCCTTCCGTCCAC
>NC_051413.1:29333937-29334059 GCF_015228065.2 Penaeus monodon
GCCGCCTTGCCACCGTCCGAGCGGCTCTGACCGAGGCTGGACGTCGAGGCAGACTCAGCGAGAGTTTTCCGAGCCTTCCCCGGAGAACAAGGAACCCCGTTACTGTGCTAAGAATGTGAACA
>NC_051413.1:29334464-29334734 GCF_015228065.2 Penaeus monodon
AATCTTGTGTCTCCACTGTCTTCTTTCTTTTTGTTCCCTTGAATCCCCTTATCATTCTGTCTCCATTTCTTCGTCTTTATCATCATTCTTTCTTTTCCTCTTTTGAAAATCAAAATGGTAATTGGCAACAAGAAAGACAGAGTTGCGGATATTAAGGGAAACATTTACCAAATGGAATGAAAAAAGTTTTCACGAGTGAAGAGAGAGACGGATATCTTCATAACCGTTCTTGGCACTGTATGGCACTCCCTCCTTGTCACTGCTAAGCGA
>NC_051413.1:29335082-29335338 GCF_015228065.2 Penaeus monodon
TACCGACATATCCTTATATGCGTATATGAATGAATAATTCTTTCTTAATGTGCTTTCTCCTCCCTGAGTTTACGTAAGTGTAAATGCAAATAGCCGTGCGTACCATGACGGCGCGTTCTTGTATACATAAGATTATATGTATAACGATCAATAGTCCTAATGACCACCCGAACATAACACAGCATCACTGCCATCACCATATCGAGCCATTAATCTGAAACTAGAAGCTCGAAATTGAATAGCGCCATTTTTTTCG
>NC_051413.1:29335411-29335492 GCF_015228065.2 Penaeus monodon
CACAGAAAGATCATCTCTATAAAAGGAAGAAATGAACGAAATACAATAAAAACCGAAAAATTTAACGTTCCTTCTTCTTTT
>NC_051413.1:29335875-29335970 GCF_015228065.2 Penaeus monodon
GAATATGAGAGTAGAAATAATAATGGGTATTTTCGGTTTTATGTCAAAACTTTGCGATTTATTTTTCCTTTCCTACTTTCTGACTGTGGTTGTGT
>NC_051413.1:29337016-29337330 GCF_015228065.2 Penaeus monodon
TTATCACTACACAATGATTGTTTTTTTTTATGCTGAAATAATCTACCTCACGATATAGCCAATTTCATCTACATTCCTTTCCTTTACGATGCTGTGATCATGACGTTATAATTACGCTCTCAGTAATTACTTGTCAAGTGATAGCGTTACAGAGCACAATAACACCCTCTTGGCTTAGTTAATTGAACAACAACTAACTCTGATTTAGTATCGCCAAGCAACAGCTTACTACAAATTCTCAACCAAAAATATAATATTCTTCGATACAACGTTATTACTATCACCCTTCCCCTCCCCCTACCGAAAAATAGGTA
>NC_051413.1:29337809-29338087 GCF_015228065.2 Penaeus monodon
CCACAATGAAACACCTATAAAATATTCCCCACCGGTAAGGGAGGCTGTTTCTCTCCAAACCGACTAGCCAATCAAAGCTCGCGCTGAAATCCACTTAAAAGAACCGCTATATAATATGTTTACATTTCATTTGGACGCTTCACTTCCCTAATGGTTTCGCTCGTAGTCGCATGAGGAATAAATTGGGTTTTGGAAATGAGTCGTTGCTGGATGTTACTCACGGTTCTGTCTCATTACGTATTTATCATTTCCTTATAAAAAATGTTTTGATTTGTCTC
>NC_051413.1:29339417-29339551 GCF_015228065.2 Penaeus monodon
TTACTGAACTGACAAGAAAATTTTCACTGGGTGGCACTCCCCCTCCATGCCACTTCTGAAGCGAACTTGTGTCCAAATGTCTGTATGTTTCTGTATGTATATGCGCGGATATGTCTCTATGTACGCATGACATT
>NC_051413.1:29339677-29339947 GCF_015228065.2 Penaeus monodon
AGTATGCAACAGAGAAACAAACCATGCAACATTGCCTCCAACACAGCAAGAGAGCGTGACCACCATGCTCTGAACGCGCGAATTAGGACATTACTGCATGACATTCCCGGTGTTGCATTCCGTCCACTGAATTGTGCTGTGACAATTATGCATTCATTTTAATAATACCACGTTGGGAGTTGTTAGGCGATGGGGGCCATTATTAGCTCAACCCGGGCAGATGCATGGATGGGTTTTATTTAATGGGAGGGGTATGGTGCGAAAATAGTT
>NC_051413.1:29340445-29340779 GCF_015228065.2 Penaeus monodon
TCTAGGAAAAAAATTAATCAGACGAGTACTTTTGAAGACGAATTTAAAATCAGAAGAAAACCGGACCGAAAGTGCTCTGCTGATGTCACGTATGATGAACCGGGATTAGATTTTTGGTCCGGGGCGAATCAGGACCATAAAAGAGGCTAATAAAAAGGGCCAATAAACGGTCAGATTCATAGATGATAACTTCCTTCCCCCCCCTCCCCTCTCTCCCCCTCCTCTTCATAAAAACAAAATGCATGCTGATCATAAACAGAACATCATGGAAATATAAAAAGGGAAGAGGAAAGACTTTTCCGCCATTGTTTTATATTCGATGTTGACTCACCTT
>NC_051413.1:29340906-29341488 GCF_015228065.2 Penaeus monodon
TTCCCTACTGGGTTACCCCCGCCTGTCATGTTCCATAACAATGTTGTTTATGAGAGGTGTTTATAAGTCTAAAAATGGAAAGGTCATGTGATGATTTTTATGGTGAATTAATGCTACGAGTAAACATCTTTTTTTTAGCAGTCGTTAACAGCTTTTTCTTTTGTTTGGATCGTTCAATCACAATAAAAATGCACCGTATTGCTTCTCCATATATCAAAACCATCACCATCGCCTCCATAATCACCATACCCGAGTAACCATAAAAATTAAAAAAAAACGTGAAACACTATTTTCATCCTAATAACTAATAACTATTTTTCACTACCCCAATCCTCATTATCATCACTATCAGCTGATCGCCAGTATGATGACTCGAAATGGGTATAATGATGATGAAAAGTCCGAAGGGATTTGTGGTAATTTCAGTGAACCTTCATCTTGGGGGGTCATTAGTCTTCCGATCACAGGGTAATTATGAAGAGCGGTGTCGCTAATGAGGGTAATGAGTAATGAAGCCAAATGAATTTAACTGGAGAAAGAAGGAGGGAGGGGTTGGGGGTGGGAGGGGTTTGGGCTGGAGAG
>NC_051413.1:29343685-29343998 GCF_015228065.2 Penaeus monodon
GTACTCATTCAACTTAGTGTTTTATGTGGAAAGCCCATCAACCGTCGGGCATTCAATCCTAAATCGCTTTTTGCAACAACACCCCTCACCCCTCACCTCCCACCTCCCGTTCCTTCACATAAAAAGAATAAAAAGAATAGAAACATAAAATACACTTCACCATAAAAAAGGGACGTTAGCACCATTCATATAAATGGGATCAGTATCAATAGAGATTTTAGTACTGTGAGGGGATATGTACGACAATGTACTGTGATTATGGTGTGCATAGTTTTGCACTGTCCAGTGAAAAATCTTTAAAAATTGTGCGATA
>NC_051413.1:29344022-29344135 GCF_015228065.2 Penaeus monodon
AGAGTAATAGAAATTAGTGAATCATTTTTGAAGTTTTGCTTTATACTAAATGGTTTCATACTGTAACCTTTACTAATACACACTAATTTGAACTATAAATGGAAGTGAGTGTT
>NC_051413.1:29344926-29345507 GCF_015228065.2 Penaeus monodon
CCTCCTCTTTTAACCACAATAACTTTTATTCTTCATATGGAATCTAGAATATATATAATCCTAGCCCTAAGCAACGCCACGCTCTCTTTGAACCCTGACTCATCTCAGTCAGATGAAAATTTTCTCGGTATATCAAGTAACAAGAAATCCAATATCGGAATTATGTGCTGTAAAATATGTAAAACGTGTTTGACTAATACGGTTTCATGAATAATGGATTTGCGGCAAGTAAAATTTAATTTAGTTATGATGTAATTCGCTTAGAGAAGAGAAAGATAGAAGCACTGTAATGCGAAAAAAGGTGTGCATTTGGATTATTGTATTGTGTGTATTATTATCCTTTGGTATTTTTTAATCTCTTTTTTTTATCTTTTTTTTTTGCTTTTTGGTGTTTTGGTTTGTTCCGTTTTTTAATGGTTTATTATTCTTTATTCCCTTCTTTATTGCTATGTATTTACTCCCTTATCCTCCTGTTCTATATTTTACTGCCCTCCAGGTTTTCTCTCTTTCACCTCCTATCCCTCTCTTTTCGTATCCTATCCAATATCATGCCATTTCTTATTCTATATTTGCTTGATACG
>NC_051413.1:29345742-29345868 GCF_015228065.2 Penaeus monodon
AAGAGAGAGAGAAAGAGGAGGAAAAAGGAAAAAAGTGTTTCCATCTTTGTCTCTACTTTTCACTTGTCTCCACGCTGGAGCAGCTGATATGAAATGAATATGTTGAAGGTTCTCGGCATGGAAGGT
>NC_051413.1:29346943-29347587 GCF_015228065.2 Penaeus monodon
GGGAGCTGAAGAAAGGCGACGCGTCTCCGGCGTGTCCCGTGGCCGGGGCTCGCGACGCAGGAGTTCTCGCGAAGGAGGCCGCTTCTCCCACACCGAGGCCGCTTCTCCTACACCGAGGCCGCTTCTCCCACACCGAGGCCGCTTCTCCTACACCGAGGCCGCTTCTCCCACACCGAGGCCGCTTCTCCCACACCGAGGCCGCTTCTCCTACACCGAGGCCGCTTCTCCCACACACCGAGGCCGTCGCTTCTCCCACACCGAGGCCGCTTCTCCTACACCGAGGCCGCTTCTCCTACACCGAGGCCGCTTCTCCTACACCGAGGCCGCTTCTCCCACACCGAGGCCGCTTCTCCTACACCGAGGCCGCTTCTCCTACACCGAGGCCGCTTCTCCCACACCGAGGCCGCTTCTCCCACACCGAGGCCGCTTCTCCCACACCGAGGCCGCTTCTCCCACACCGAGGCCGCTTCTCCTACACCGAGGCCGCTTCTCCTACACCGAGGCCGCTTCTCCCACACCGAGGCCGCTTCTCCTACACCGAGGCCGCTTCTCCTACACCGAGGCCGCTTCTCCTACACCGAGGCCGCTTCTCCTACACCGAGGCCCTTCTCCCACCCTCTCAGGCCTCTCTCCTACTCTCGAGG
>NC_051413.1:29348451-29348823 GCF_015228065.2 Penaeus monodon
TTCTTACCATACCAACCTTCCCCCTAATGGAACAAATCCACAATTCATCATTTAACTAATATTAATAACATCTGTGCGAATAACAACAGGCAAAAAAAAAAATCTACTCGCATCCTATATATATATAGATCCTGGTCTCTTTCTCCTTAAACTTTAATAAGGCGAGCTGCGACGCAAAATTGGAATTGGAAAAGATAAAATATATCTAAATTGTGAAATGATAATATCCCCGGGCTGGCCACTGAGCCGCAAGGTCCTAGCTCCGCCCGCCGGACTGAGTTGTCAAGTGTGCAATTGATACTGAGATTTAAAGGCAATCCCGGTCTTCGCGGATTACACATAAACTTGAGGCATGAATTATCTACGACCCTT
>NC_051413.1:29349850-29350233 GCF_015228065.2 Penaeus monodon
TCATAGTTTTATACCGCCTGTTGCAGACTATATTTTGAGGCAGGCACAAGAATGTCTCCCACGATGAATGAAAAAGGCGAAGTGACACAAAAATAAAGTGCGGAAGATGCGAGGGAGACAAAAGAGACGACCACGGCCGTGGAAACAAGTCGTTTAAAGTCTGCGGATCTTGCCCGCCATATTTCACCCAGGTAAATCCCACAATGACAGCAGATTCCGGTCAACCTTGTGGGACATCCGGGTTCCTCGCCGCAGAATTTGGACTTTCGCGAATTTTCTGTTTTATCTCTTTCTGTTCATTAAGCGAAATATGTGTTCTTCTTTATCGAGAGTTTTGTTATTCAGTACCTGTCCATTTTGGCAAGGATGTTATTCACTCAACG
>NC_051413.1:29350426-29350499 GCF_015228065.2 Penaeus monodon
GGTGTTCTTCAGATTCCGCAGTTCGTGAGAGATGAATAGAACACGAGGATACGGTCTAGCAACCTTATTTAAA
>NC_051413.1:29350671-29350840 GCF_015228065.2 Penaeus monodon
GTTCCCCTCACGCCACAGGGTGAAGGGTGTTGTGTTCCAGGGCTTATTCTTGTAGCGTCTCTGAGAGTGAAAAGTGAATATATCTCCGGGGTGAAAGAAGATGGGACTACAGGCTTATAAAAAGCAGTAGTATGTTTATTAATTAGTATGTATAAATGTGTGCGTGTAC
>NC_051413.1:29350974-29351998 GCF_015228065.2 Penaeus monodon
TAACTATCTATCCAACTATACTTTCATCTGTGCGTCCGTAAGTTGTGTCGCTGTGAATGTCTCTGTCTACATGTGTCCTGAGTCCTCGCACGCATTTCCCACATCACAGGGTTCAGCAGCGGAACCGAGCGCAACAACAGGTGCGGTTCAAGATAATTAGCAAATGGAGCGACGCCTCGAGGGGGGGGATGTCAATAGGCTGACTCAACTCCGCCTTGCGAACTCAACAAACAAACGAGTTCGTCATCTTGCTGTTTTATATTCTTCCTCTCAGAGTTGAACGGGAGGGGAGTGAGAAGGGAGGGGAGTGAGAGGGGAGGGGAGTGAGAGGGGAGTGTGTGGGGGGAGGTGGGGAGGAGTGGTGGTGGGGAGGGAGGGTTGGGGGATATTGACGTGGACTGAGGGGGGTGGGGAGAGGATGATGGGAGGAGTAGAGGAGGGGAGAGATGGTACAAAAGAGAGGGAGTGAGAGAAGGCGGAGGAAGAGAGACGGTGGAGGGAATGAGGAAGTGAAGAGGAAGGAAAGAAAGGGAGAAAAGGAAGTGAAGGAGGAAGGGGAGGAACGGAAAATGTGAGGACATAGTGAGAAAAGGGAGGAACATAAGAAAATAATTAAGGAAACGGGAGGAGATACAGAAGGGCGTTATAAAGAGGAAAAGCGTAAAGAAAGGAATCACAGAAGACAACAGCAAGCGTGGAAAATTTAAAGACGTAGCAGCTATGACGGAGAAGGGAGAAGAGACCAAAGAGAGAGATGAAGGAGAACAGAAGAAATAGAAACTACAGAGGCAAGAGGAAGAATTATCCCGAGGCGAGAAAGTAACTTGAAGTGAGGACAGATAGGTAAGATAAAGGGGCTTTGGTCTAGGTTCTTCCAAGACGTTGCAGGAGAAAGAAGAAAAAGTGAGTAATCAGGTGCGCAGAAAGTGAGAAGAGAAAGAAATAGACAGACGGGCTGACAAAGAAACAAAGCAAACAAACTAGATACGACTTAGTGAATTGATAGATATGTAGAAAGAAAACT
>NC_051413.1:29352273-29353532 GCF_015228065.2 Penaeus monodon
CTACAGACACACCTGACCAAAGAAGCAAAGAAGCGGCACAAGAGAAGCGGCACAAGAGAAGCGGCACAAGAGAAGCGGCACAAGAGAAGCGGCACAAGAGAAGCGGCACAAGAGAAGCGGCACAAGAGAAGCGGCACAAGAGAAGCTTAACAAGAGAAGCGGCACAGAGAAGCGGCACAAGAGAAGCGGCACAAGAGAAGCGGCACGAGAGAAGCGGCACAAGAGAAGCTTAACAAGAGAAGCTGCACAAGAGAAGCGGCACAAGAGAAGCTTAACAAGAGAAGCTTAACAAGAGAAGCTTAACAAGAGAAGCTTAACAAGAGAAGCTTAACAAGAGAAGCTTAACAAGAGAAGCTTAACAAGAGAAGCTTAACAAGAGAAGCTTAACAAGAGAAGCTTAACAAGAGAAGCTTAACAAGAGAAGCTTAACAAGAGAAGCTTAACAAGAGAAGCTTAACAAGAGAAGCTTAACAAGAGAAGCTTAACAAGAGAAGCTTAACAAGAGAAGCTTAACAAGAGAAGCTTAACAAGAGAAGCTTAACAAGAGAAGCTTAACAAGAGAAGCTTAACAAGAGAAGCTTAACAAGAGAAGCTTAACAAGAGAAGCTTAACAAGAGAAGCTTAACAAGAGAAGCTTAACAAGAGAAGCTAAACAAGAGAAGCTTAACAAGAGAAGAGCTAACAAGAGAAGCTTAACAAGAGAAGCTTAACAAGAGAAGCTAACAAGAGAAGCTTAACAAGAGAAGCTTAACAAGAGAAGCTAACAAGAGAAGTTAACAAGAGAAGCAGCACAAGAGAAGCTTAACAAGAGAAGCGGCACAAGAGAAGCTTAACAAGAGAAGCTTAACAAGAGAAGCTTAACAAGAGAGCTAAAGAGAAGCTTAACAAGAGAAGCTAGACAAAAAGCTACAAGAGAAGCTTACCAAGAGAAGCTTAACAAGAGAAGTCTAACAGGAAAAGTTAACAAGAGAAGCTTAACAAGAGAAGTCTTAACAGAGAAGCTTAAAAGGAAGTTAACAAGTAACTTAACAAGAGAAGCTTAAAATAGGAGCTCAATTCAAGAGAAGCTTAACAAGAAGCTAACAAGAGAAGCTTAACAAGAGAAGCGGCCAGGACAAGAGCCGAACGGGCGGCGCTGGAAAACGACTCTTCTATCAAACGGCCTCAGTGTCTTGGCCCCGGAAAGGCTGAGCCCAAAAGCCCGAGCCAGAGAGCGCCTCCCAGAAGACGGGAGTTAGGCGACTCCTCAGGTGAATGCC
>NC_051413.1:29353806-29354057 GCF_015228065.2 Penaeus monodon
ACAGCCGAGAGCCGTCTAGCAAGAGAAATGAACACTCCTGCAAGTGTCTCTCAGGAAAAGTAATGGACACTCCTCGAAAAATGGAGAATTCTCTCGAAAAGCGCGAAGGAGTTAGTTAACTTCTATGAGGCGTAATAATAGGCCGATGCCAATCTCTTGAAGAATAATGGCGTTCGAAGATAGAAAGGCGAGGAAAAAAGGGAGAACGACCTCTTTAAAAAATAGGTGTAGGTCTTCCTGGGAACTTCGGC
>NC_051413.1:29355228-29355458 GCF_015228065.2 Penaeus monodon
CGCTACCCACATACAAGTTCTTGATAAACATAGGAGATACGTAGCGATGAGGGACTCCCGAAGATCCTACGAGAGTGATGAAAAAGTCCTGAATATCCTGCTGGCTAAAAGAGGATTCCCTGGATCAGAGAAGTGACAGTTATAACCCGGAGGAGGGAAATATGTGGCGGGAGAGAGATCCTGAGGGCGGGGGGGGGGTAAATTAGGTGAAGGGGCCTCTTGGTTCGATG
>NC_051413.1:29356003-29356357 GCF_015228065.2 Penaeus monodon
CTAAATCAGTCAACAGTTAATTAGCTTCAACAGAATTCAACCCTTTGGTTCAGGATCCAAAGCAGATTATTACTAAAGTCTACAGGATTCCACGAACTAAAGTCTTGTTCGCTGATCCTAAGTTAGAGATTGTAAAGATTTTTTTTTTTTTAATTGTTAGTTAAATTAATGAATATGCTAGAATGTTCTGAAGGTGTATGAATGTTCATATATGTCATACTGATTCGTCCTAAACATTTAGGAAAAAAGTTGAGTGGTTGGGATTTTTTTTTCTTTTCTTACTAAATGTGTTGAATCAACCCATGGAAAAGAAGGAAAAAAAAATAATTTATAACTCTTCGTCTCACTCTTAAT
>NC_051413.1:29356678-29356854 GCF_015228065.2 Penaeus monodon
GTCTTACCCCAAGATCCAATTTCTCTTATGCTAAGGAAATGCATAACCCATGGCATATGCATTGTTTGCATGTCACTTCTCTCACCCGAAGACCTGCTCACCTCTCTCCATCATGCACTCGCTATCATGCAATATATAATGCTTGAAAAACATGAGAAAAGATATAGATCTGAAAA
>NC_051413.1:29357034-29357695 GCF_015228065.2 Penaeus monodon
GATTATAAGTGTGTGCGTTTGAGTGGGAGTAAATACGCTTCTACAAAATACATAAGCGGATATTTTATGGTTCATACGCTAAGCTCTTTATAGATACACCGATATATACCTCCTATACCCTATATCGTGTACTCAATATATGCAAAACGAGACGTACATACGCCAACCAGTAGTAACTATAGTAAAATTATTCAGTAGCTGAAAATGGGCACCATTTGACAAAGAGTGCATTATTCACATGTATAAGCACAGCGATTTTTGAATAAATTACTGGGCATTTCGCACGCATATTTTTAAAGGTATGAGAATTCGATATATTTTATTATCTTTAATTGAGAGAAAAATGACTAGTACTTACGTTTACTGGCAATGTGACGGGGAAAATATCTGCACATATCAACTTACCTGAAAAGAGAAAGAAAATTTGTTAGAGCTAAGAAAGCAATATTAAGGAGACGTTATTTATAGTTTTTTAAAATTTTTGTGATGTGTTTAAAAGTGTAAATCGTTATTGATGGTGATTATGATCCTTTCGATAACTCTTCCTTTCACATTAGAGAATCATCAGGACGAAATCCCTTCACTTACCTTTTCAGGTCGACCTTGAAAGAATAAAACACTGTACAGACTCTTTCTAGTGTGTACTGGTTTGGTTCAGTTC
>NC_051413.1:29358177-29358336 GCF_015228065.2 Penaeus monodon
GAGTGAATAATATACAAATAAACAAAAAAAAAATTCCCTTTCTTTTATCACAAACCATATGCATAAGTTTATCCGGACGTAATACAGAGCCAGGCAAATATAGCATACTATATATATGCATCATCTGATCCTAAACATGGAGAATGCAAAGTGGTCTCA
>NC_051413.1:29358378-29358532 GCF_015228065.2 Penaeus monodon
TCTACCCTAGGGTCGATGCTAACTGGCGTTCCATTGGAATTTTATGCAAACATATTTCGTTGCGTTTCCTACATGTTGATCATGATGGTGTCATGTCATTCTACCTTTGCAACATGTTGAAACCAAATGAATAAGATGAGAAATTACAGCTAAA
>NC_051413.1:29358892-29359275 GCF_015228065.2 Penaeus monodon
AATAATATTCCAAAAAATCTTGTAAATAAAGCAACCATGCTTTCTAACAATATTCTCATCCTGCCACCTGATTTAGGATAAGATACTGCATTCTGCAAGCGCGTGAGGGATGATTGAGCCAGCAGCCTATTGCATTGCAACACCGAGAAAGCGATGGCGACTGGCAATTTCGACCGGCTTGCAAGGGAGGCCGAATAAGTGAGAGGCCGGATAAACGGGAACCGGATAATAGAGAGGCCGGATAAGTGATGGGCGAGAGGAGCAAAAGCGTGAAGCTGTGAGATTGAGATTTTGTGTAAGGAAGACAGTAAGCCTATCCACGTGGCAAGTAATATCTCTTGCGTGCAATATTTCTCGAAAATGGGGTGTGTTTATTTGCGTGC
>NC_051413.1:29359497-29360601 GCF_015228065.2 Penaeus monodon
TTTCTTTCTCCCAACCCTTCCCGCCCCGCCTTTTTTTTCAGCTTCTTTCTATGGTCTGATGGATTTTTTAATAGGGCCTTTTTTCAAGCCTTACTAATATCTAGGCTTATTTATCCCTTTTTTTTCGTCTTCTATTTTGTCCTATCTTCAAGCTTATTTTACTGTTATCTTGTTATTTTTTTAGTTCTTCATAATACTTGATAAGAAGGCAACCTAACGACTTCGGATCTCAGATTTCGTGCGAGTGCTGTCAGTTGACTGTATTTTGTGTGGTATCCTAGCTCTGCTCCCTTTTTTATTTAATAGGCTTTCATATGTTTTAATATACGTATTCAAATGTTTACATATACATCTTAACATCTTATGCGAATAGTATGAAATGATCTTAACACCTTAATGCGAATAGTATGAAATGGTAAAAACCCACACTTAATAGTATACATGGCTCTGTATGTACGCATTTCTTGCTTAAAAGTATGATTTTAAAATTACTGTGTTAAGGAGGAACTCGAGGTAACATAGATTTTGACTTCAAAAAAAGGGGAAATATTTTTTACATAAATTTTGTTTATAAGAAACATTTTGCTTAGTTCCTAATATAGGGAATGATGAAAATCTTTTATTTAAAGACCATTATTATTTTTTTTATATAAGAGCACAAACCAAACCTCAAATAATTCAGAGTCTGTGTATAAACAAACCATATTGTGCCCCCACCCCAAAAAAAATATTGCTTCGTCCGAATTTTTGGGGGGAAAATTTTTTTAAAAAATAATCAAAAAATTTATTATTGTTATCTTTCTTTCTTCCGACCTTCAAAAAATTTTCAGTATTTTTTATCTGGTGAGCCCTCGTTTCCTTTTTTCAAATTGTCCGGCATAGAAAAGGATCAATCCTAATGCTAAACCATAAGACTACTCTCGTTGGGGGTATATGTAAACCTTTGCTTTTCCCATGCGCAATTTTGCAGAAAAAATCGCTTTCCCCTTTTGATTTTACTAAACGATTGTTACTTTTTTTTCGCAAACAGAACAATATCAAAGCTATAGTGCCTGAGTCTGTATAAATCTTTGGATATTCTGTCGAGAAGAAAAGCTTAGGTGA
>NC_051413.1:29360626-29360781 GCF_015228065.2 Penaeus monodon
GACTACTTTAGCCTGCATGGTTCATTGTGGTTACTTTTATATTTCATCTAGACCCTACAAACTACTTCCAGTGGTATGTTACTCAATATAACTATCGATAGATTTTTCTTATGAATGATCGTTGCCATTTGGCAAGTAAAATACGTCACATGAGT
>NC_051413.1:29360840-29361097 GCF_015228065.2 Penaeus monodon
GAAAAAATTGCCTCCGTTCTAAATATTCAGTTCCTTTCCCATTTCTTTTTTATATTATCACGTTTTGATGTCTTCTCTATTTTTTGTTAGGTCTATTTCGATTTCGATGTAACATTATGTGACTAAATTTGACGGCGACATTGGTCGCTTCCTTCATTGTTAATTTTTCCTTTACGTGTTTATGAAGAAAACAATGAATTATTACTATAATAGTATTTTAGAATACATATACAACCATGTATACTGTAGGATTGCGA
>NC_051413.1:29361218-29361540 GCF_015228065.2 Penaeus monodon
GCTGCATATACATCACGAGATAGTTAAGTTCGCTTTTTTATCTTTTATATGATTATATGAATATAAACAACAAAATAAAAATATATTCATGATCATGCATCTAGATAAAATCTTAACTAGAGTATGATGAAAATGTTCAAACGGTAAACATTATGGTGTATGTAAAGATTTGATGGGTGGAACAACGCTTAGCCTCCACCGAACCACATCCTGAGAGAATCCACCGCCACTTCCACATAGAAAGTCTCCACTATCGCCACCATTACGAAACCTCCGCCAATACGCCGCCCACCAATCCATCGAAATTCCCGCCTTGTCCAAA
>NC_051413.1:29361592-29363613 GCF_015228065.2 Penaeus monodon
ATCACATTGTCCGCCTCCCTGGGAAGGGCATTCCAGCACTCCTGAGATCATCGCCACGGGAGTACTGTTTCTCGCCGTCACTATAGTTCACGAAGTAAACTCAGGACTAGTTTTGCTGGCGTTGCTGGCACTTCATCACTTCCTGTCCTTGTTGTGTCTGTTTGTTCAGGACATACAGGACGTGTTTCTGGTTGTGGTGGAGGTACGATATGGATCTGTCTTGTTCCTCCTTCGGATTCGGCTGAACACATATTTGTGTCTATGGTTGGCTCAGGTGATGTAAGGAGGAGGACCGTGGGTAGTGGCGTTGGTGTGCTGGTGGCGCGTCCATATAAGTAGCGAACTTACGGTTGACGCGTGAGTGGACACACCTGCCGTCGACATGCAGTCACCTTTCTCGGGGTCCGCATCCTCCTGATCCAATCCTGGACCCACCTCCAATTCCAAAACTTGGTCCTGAGGGAGTACCCAGACTGTAGCCCTGAGGTCGGCTAACGACGTACCAGAGTGTTGAGATTAAGACTGCAAAATGACACGAATGTGACATATTGCTGAATAATCTCTCAGTCATTCCACTGCTTCACTTCTTTATATAATTTATTTTCACACAAACGTAGTAGTTCTATACGAACACACCGAAACAACAGAGACCTGACTACCAGAGCTTCATGTCGGAATATGCTTTCCGAGCCAGAACCGCCTTTTATATACCACGTTTCCTCTCGCTCCACCACATTCTCCTGCTCTCCTCCGCATCACCCTCAAAGGTCGCTCCTATCATACCTCCGCCGGCTCGGTGGATCTCGTATCCCTTACCCCCCCCCTCCCACTCCCCTCCATTCCATCTCTCCCGCCGCTCTCTCATTCCTGCCTACCCTCCTCATCCCCTCCCCGCTACCGACCCTCATTTATCTTCCCAACCTGGTCGATCCGTGCCCCAACATTACGCGCCGTGCCTGTGTTGGTTCAGGGCTTACTTTCTATGTCTGTATTGATAGAAAAAAAAAAAGGGGTCTTTCATCTGATAACAGAAATATCTAGGCTTAATGTATGCATTTTCTTTTTTGTGTTTTCGTCTTCTACTTCTTGTACTATCTTCAAGCTTATTTTTTACTGTTATTCTTGTTATTTTTTAATTCTTCATAATATTTGTTAAGAATGCACCCTAATGACTTCGGATCTCAGATTCGTGCGAGTGCTGTCAGTTGACTGTATTTGTGTGGTCTCCTAAGCATCTGCTCACTTTTTGTTTATAGGCTTTCATTACGCTTTTCTCTTCTTTACTATGTTTTTAATATACGATTCATATATGCAAATATTGTTATCATATGCTGGAGATCTAAACATCTTAATGCGATGTATGAAAAGTATACAAGCACACATTAATAGTATATTATGTTCTCTATATTTTTGTTTACGCATTTCTTGCTTAAAAGGCTGACTATTAATTATCCGTGTTTAAGAAGAACTTCGAGGTACCAATAGATTTGACTTCATAAAAAGAGGAATATGTTTACATAAATTTGGTTTATACATTTTGCTTTAGTTACTGTATATGGATACATTATTTATTTTTATACAGAACACTACCAAACCTCATATTCCGTTGTCCTGTGTATGAACTAATATATTGTGCTCCAACCCAAAAAAAATATGGCTATCGGTCCGAATTTTTTGGAATTTTTTTTTTATTATTATTAATTATAAAACTATTATATGTTTTCTTTCCTTTCTCTAGCCTTCAAAAATTTCAGTATATTTATCTGTGAGCCTCGTTCCTTTTTTCACATTGTCCCGGCGTAGAAAATGCTCAATTTTTAATGCTAAACCATAAGAATACTCGTGTTGTCGTATACGTAAACTTTGCGTTTTTTCCGTGCGCAATTTTGCAGAAACAATCGCTTTTCCCTTTTGATTTTACTAAACGATTGTTCTTTTTTCTTTGCAAACGAAAATATCAAAGCTATAGTGCCTGATCTGTATAGATCCTTTAGATATTCTGTCGATAAGAAAGCTTATGA
>NC_051413.1:29363644-29363779 GCF_015228065.2 Penaeus monodon
GACTACTGTAAGGCCTGCCATGGTATCTTAGTGGTTACTTTATATTTTCAGCTAGACCTACGACAGACTCCAGTGTATGTTACTCAATTATCACATATTCGATGATTTTTTCTTATGAAATGATCGTTGCATTTG
>NC_051413.1:29363976-29365287 GCF_015228065.2 Penaeus monodon
AAAGCGAACCATAAAAAGCGTATACTTGTGTTTTGTCAAGTGAATATTGTGTATGTATATATGATGTTTTCTCTTCGCCTTTATGCAGCAGAACATAGGTCAATAATCGTTCATCTATTCTTCTTTTCTTTAATTGACATATATTTACACATTCGTTAGAATAACAAAATTCGTAGAGGATTCAAGAATGTAAAAGTTATAAGCCATATAGACAACAGTTAATGAGATAATATCTATTAGGATTTCATATGGAGATCGCTAAGTATACAGACAATTTACATGAGAATAATAACTATCAATGATGTTCTTGTGGAGACCTCTAAGGTGTACTGTAAAGATTGATGAGTGTGAAACAACGCTGGACCTCCACCGAACCACCTCCTGTGGAATAAATCCACGCCACTTCCACTTCCTCCGCTAATACGCCACCAACGACCCATCGCCCAATTCCGCCTCCAAACCACCGCCGACACCACCACCGACATCCGAAAACATCCGCCGCACCGCGCACCCGCCACCATCACTTACCACTCCCTGGGAACTGCATGCAAGGCACTCTGGAGATCACACCGCTGTGAGTACTAGATTCTCGCCGTCAGCATAGTTTACGCAGTAACTTCAGGACGTTGCTGTCGTTGCTGGCCTTCATCACTTCCTTCCTTGTTTGTGTCTGTGTTGTTTAGGACATACAAAGACGGTGTTTCTGCTGTGGTGGAGGTATGACGATGGATCTTGTCCTTTTCCCCTCCTTCAGGATATTCGGTATGAACCAATAAATTTGTGTCTATGGTTTTGGCTCAGGATGTAAGGAGGGGACCGTGGGAAATCGGTGGTTCTGGTGGCGCGTCATATAAGTACCTTTACGGTTGCACGTTGGAGTGGCACATCTCCGTCGACATGCACACCTGTCCGGGCACATCTCCGAGCCAAATCGCTGGCCCGACCTCCATTCCAAAACTTGGTCCTGAGGGCGTACCCAGACTGTAGCCCTGAGTGCGGCTAACGACGTCGCCCGAGTATTGAGCTTAGACCTGCAAAATGACAAGCAATGTGACATATTGCTGAATTATCATCTCAGCATTCCACTGATTCAATCATTCAATCTTAATTTATTTTCCACGTATATTTCTATCAACACACCTACACAACAGATACCTGACTTACCATGACTTCATGTCGGAAGTTAATGCTTTCCCGACCAGACGCAGCTTTTATATACAATTCTCCTCTCGCTCCACCATTCTTTCCTGCTCTCTCCTCATCACCATCAAGGTCGCCCCAGCTCTACCCCGCCGCTCGATGGTTCCTTGT
>NC_051413.1:29365347-29366612 GCF_015228065.2 Penaeus monodon
TAGATCTCTTGTTGTAAGATTTTCATTCTCTTTCATACCTTTTTACGTTTCCTGTTATCCCCCTACCCCCACCTTCTACTCCCATCCACTCCCATCTTCTCCCAGCTCTCTCACTCCTGCCTACCCCCGCCCCATCCCTCTACGACCCTTATTATCTTTCCCCAAGCCTCGTCATCCTTGCCCCAACCCATACTTGCGTGTCCTGTGTAGTTTCCGGGCTACTTTCTAAGTCTATGTTATGGATTAAAAAAAAAAAAAATCGATCCTTTTCATGCTCATAACATAAATATCTAAGGCTTATTTAAGCATTTCTTTTTGTTTTTCGTCTTCTATTTCTTGTCCTATCTCAGCTTATTTACTGTTTATCTTGTTATTTTTTATATTCTTCATATACTTGTTAAGAAGGCAACCTAATGGACTTCGATCTCATATTTCGTGCGAGTGCTGTCATGTTGACTGTAATTTTGTGTGTTATCCTAGCTCTGCTCAACTTTTTTATTTCATAGGTCATTCATATACGCTTTTTCTTCTTCATTACTATATGTGTAATATACGTATTCAATATGTGTTATCATATGCATGGAGATTCTTAACATCTAATGAAATGGTATAACACACATAGATTAAATATGTCCTTAGCTTTAAAAGTATGATATAATTACTGTGTGTTAAGTAGAATCGGAGGTAATATAGATTTTGGACTTCATAAAAAGATGAATATATTTTACATAATTTTGTTTCTAAGCAACATTTTGCTTTAGTTCTGTAGATGGAATGATGCCAAATCTGTATTTAAGACCATTATTTATTTATGTTTATATAAGAGCACTACCAAATCTCAAATAATTCGTAGTCTGTGTATGAACTAACTATTGTCGCCCCCAACCCTGAAACATATTGCTTCGTCCGAATTTTTTTTGGGGAAATTATTTTTAAAATTATCAAAAACTATTTAGATGTTTATCTTTCTTCTTCCAGACCTTCAAAGATTTCAGTTATATTTTTATCTGTGAGCCCTCGTTTCCTTTTTTCAATGTCCCGGCATAGAAAATTAATCAATTCTATGCTAAACCATAAGACTACTCTCGTTGTGTTTATGTAAAACTTTGTTCCGTGCGCAAATTTGCAGAAAAGAATCGCTTTCCCATGTTGATTTTACTTAAAAGCAATACTTTTTTTTTGCAAACAGAATCATATCAAAGCTATAGTGCTGAGTCTGTATAAGTTCTTTGGATATTCTTGTCGATAAGAAAACTTAGGGGTGA
>NC_051413.1:29366635-29366791 GCF_015228065.2 Penaeus monodon
GACTACTGTAGGCCTGCATGGTATCTTGTGGTTCTTTTATATTTCAACTCTACCTACCAGACCTTCAGTGTATTTAACTCAATTATAACATATTCGGATCGATTTTTCTTATGAAAATGATCATTGCATTTGGCAAGTAAATACTCTCACCACAAC
>NC_051413.1:29366893-29367256 GCF_015228065.2 Penaeus monodon
CTATTATAAGTAAAACGATAAAAAGAGCGTATCTTGTGTTTGTAAGTGCATATTGTGAGGTAACGATGATGTTTCTCTTCGCCCTTTTATGCAGCGACAATAGTCAAGAATCGTTCCTCTCTTCTTCTTTTCTTTTATTGAAATAGATTTACACATTCGTAGAGATAACAAACTTCGTAGAGGATTCAGATGTAAGTTAAAAAGCCATATTAGACACCAAGTTAATGAGAATACTAATACTATTTATGATGTTTCGATTGGAGACCTCTAAGGTGTACTGTAAAGATTTGATGGAGTGGAACCTTCCACCGAAACACCTCCTGTGATAATCCGCCGCCCTTCCACGTTCCTCCGCTAATAACG
>NC_051413.1:29367355-29367909 GCF_015228065.2 Penaeus monodon
TTGTTCCGCCTCCCTGGGAAGCTTGCATTCAAGGCACTCTGGAGATCACAATACCGCTGGAAGAACTGGGTTCCGCACGTAAGCATGGTTCACGAGTAAACTTCAGGACTGGTTGCTGGTGGTGGCTGGCACTTTCACATTACTCTTGTCCCTGTGGTCTGTTGTTCAGGACATCAAGTACGTGTTCTGTGTGTGGAGGTACGACGTGGATCTGTCTCTTGTCCTCCTTCGGAGTTCGATGAATACTATTTGTGTCTATATAGGCTCAGGGGACTGAAGGCGGAGGACCGTTGGAGAATTTGTGGTTGCTGGTGGTGCGTCCATATAAGTAACTGTTAAGCGGTTGAGGCGTGGACTGACACACCTGCCGTCGACATGCTATCAACTGTCCCTGAGCCGCATCCTCCTGAGCTAAACCCTAGCCAGGACTCCGCAATTCCAAAACTTGTCTGAGGTATACCTATGTTGTAACCTGAGCTGGCTAACGAGGTGGCCACGTTGTTGGTATTAAGACCAGCAGAATGAGAGTGTGACATAGTTTGCTTTATAAGAGT
>NC_051413.1:29367950-29368196 GCF_015228065.2 Penaeus monodon
TACAACTTTCAGTTTGAGCAAACTCGCTAAAACACAGAGACCTGACTTCCCGGAGCTTCATGTTGGAAGTAGTACTTTCCCGCGTCAAGTTCTGGCTTTTATATGTCACATCTTCCCTCTCGCTCCATTCTAGTCTCCCCGATCACCCATCCGACCTACCCGCTCATTATGGTTACTGTCCCGTTGTTGGGTGTGTTTGTCAGCGTATGATTGTGTTTAGTATGAGTTTTGTTAGTGTAAATATAA
>NC_051413.1:29368233-29368651 GCF_015228065.2 Penaeus monodon
CCAGTTGTCATTATATGTATAATGCTAACGTAGGGGATTTTCCGTACAAAATCCATGATGTAATATGGAACAGACAATACTTGTGTGCATTCCTATTTGTAAAAATCCTGGAATTGTGATTCCTTACACTGTATTAGTGTGCCAATGAAATAAATATAATTTGGGTTTTTTCAAAGTAGAAATAACAAAATAAAGTTCAACATATACACTTTTTTTTAGCTTTCCTGAATGGAGTTATTCCATATTATTGTATCGTTACTAGGTTCTGAATAAAACATAATTCGAGTTTTCTTTCAAAGTGGAAAACAAAACCTTTTTTCACCCAGTTAAAAAAAGTTCAACTATAAACTTATTAATATTATTTCTTTTTAGCTTTCCTGATCGAAGTTATTCCCTGTTTTATAACATTAACTATTTT
>NC_051413.1:29369455-29369859 GCF_015228065.2 Penaeus monodon
TCGCTGATATTATTTCATATTAGCGGTATTGCTATAGTTTACAGTATTATGACTTCCTATTGAGGCAACTTCACACAAACTAAGATGCCTAGAGATGACTTGATCACTTTTTTTCTATTTTTTGTCATAAAAATTACCTCGTTCTAATTTAAGTTCTTTCAGTTTCCCATTCTTTTTTTATATTATCACGTGTGATTTCTGGTCCATTTTACGTAGGTCTGTTCGATATTCATGTAACATTTTTATGTGGCTAATTATACAGTGACCATAGTCTACTTCCTTCATTGTTAATTTGTCCTTTACGTGGTTTATGAAGAAAACAAATTAATTATTCTATAATAATTTAATTAAGAATACATATTCACACATGTATATCTGTAGGCATTGAGAATGTGGGTGTAGAA
>NC_051413.1:29369943-29370281 GCF_015228065.2 Penaeus monodon
ATCCACCATATACAGTACATATAGGTTAAGTATCGTTTTTTTTTTCTCTTATATTTAATTATAATTAATATAAACAACAAAACAAAAAAATACCATTATGTTAGTGCTCTAGATAAATGTTTACTGAAGTATGATGAAAATGTGCAAACGGTAAACATTCATGGTGTAGTGTAAGATTTGATGGAGTGAAAACAACGCTGGAGCCTCACCGAATCACCACCTCCTGACGAATCCAACCCGCCAATTCCACCATAGAAAGAAGTCTCCACTATCGCCACCGCTTACGAAACCTCCGCCAAAAACGCCACCATCCGATCCTCACAATACCGCCTCCCAAA
>NC_051413.1:29370337-29371492 GCF_015228065.2 Penaeus monodon
AATCACTTGACCACCTCCCTGGGAGCTGCATTCAAGCACTCCTGGAGATCAACACCGCTGGTAGTACTGGTTCTCGCCGTCAGCATAGTTCACGAAGTAAACTTCAGGACTAGTTTGCTGGCGGTGCTGGCCACTTCAATCACTTCCCTTCCCTTGTTGTGTCGTTTGTTGCAGGCATACAGACGTGTTTTCTGCTGTGGGGAGGTATAACGATGGGAATCTGTTCTCTTGTCCTCCTTCAGGAGTTCGATGAACACAATATTTGTGTCTATGGTGGCTCAGGGATGTAAGGAGGAGGACCGTGGGAAATCGGTGGTGCTGGTGTCGCGTCTATAAGATACAACCTTTAACGGTTGACCGTGGAGTGACACTCTTCCGTCGACAGGCAGCACCTGTCCGGAGGCCGCATCCTCGCTGAGCCAAATCCTGGACCCGGACCTCCAATTCCATTCCAAAACTTGGTCCTGAGGGCGTAACCCGACTGTAAAAAAAAAACGCCCTGAGGTGCGGCTACGACGTCGCACGAGTGTTGAGATTAAGGCCTGCAAAATGACAAAATTAAATGTGACCTATTGCTGAATAATCATCTCAGCATTCCACTGATTCGTTCGATTCAATCTAATTTTTTTCCCGTAGTATTTCTATACGACACACCGCACAACAGAGACCTACTTACCAGAGCTTCATGTCGGAAGTATGCTTTCCCAGCCAGCGCCGCCTTTTATATACAATTCCTCTAGCTCCACCATTCATCCTGCTCTCCTCCTCATCACCATCAAGTCCCCCAGCTCCTACCGCCGCCCGAGCGCAGCCGTACTGTGTCCTGGTGACTTGTTTCAGAGCGAGGGTTCTGTCTGCCTGATTACGATCGCTGGTGGCTGTCGCTCGAGCTGTGCCGGAGGAAAGAGGCACTCAGGAGGCACTCCCGACGCCCCGGACTGGATTAGGTCCGGCACTCGCACGGATCTCACTTCCTGTAGATACTGGTGCTCTTGGGCAAGCGACGTGCCGCGTGACGATCACTTGAAGGGCAGCGATTGGCGGGGCAGTGGGATTTAAGATGGTACTTTTTTATATGTTGAAGGTCTGATGTGATGTTGGCGTGACTCACTAAGTCCAACTGTGGTATGCTTGTGACGAGACGTGATGGAAAGG
>NC_051413.1:29371701-29371962 GCF_015228065.2 Penaeus monodon
GAATCCGACCCTGAGCTCACACAAATACATTTTTCAACAAAAGCATCTCGCATCAAATTCAAAACCCGAAAGCCTCTGTCCTGTTACTCAGGAGAGAAGACAAATCGCATCAGACGTGTAATGTGACTAAGCCTACTACGGATTAGGCCTATATTTCACACACATACATCTCACTAAAACTCTATTCTCTTTCTTCCCTTGTTATGTCGCCCAGAAACGTTTGCGTGTGTAGCGGCTATGCCGGTCGCACTTAGGGGAGGG
>NC_051413.1:29372010-29372757 GCF_015228065.2 Penaeus monodon
ATGGGGGAGGGTGAAATGGGGGATGGGATTGGAAATGGGGGGAAGGGAGTGGGAATGGGGAAATGGGGGGAGATGAAAAGGAAATAGACGAAGAGAGTGGGAATAGGGGGATGAGAGTGGGAATGGAGGAGGAGAGTAGGAATGGGGGAGGGTGGAAGAATGGGGGAGGGGAGAGGGAGTTGGAGTAGGGGGAGGAGGGATGGTGAGGGGGAGAAAGAATGGAGATGGAGAATTTAGGGAAAAAATAAGAAAAGAGGGTGAAGACAAACAAAGAAAAAGAAAAAAGAACTAGAAACAAGTAAGATTAAAATAAGCAAAACTAATTTACAGAGAAAAAAAAGGGAACAAGGTTAAAGCATAAAAAAAACGAATAAAAAAAGAAAAAAAAACAGAGAAATACCAACGAAGATGGTATGTTACACCAAAGTAAACGAAAAAGAAGAAACAAACAAACAAACAAAAACAAATGAAAAATAAAACAGCAACAAAAACAAACAAAGAGGCAAAAAAAAAAAGCAAACAAATAAAGAAAGAGACAAAACATACAAAAAAACGAAAACAACAAACAAAAAAATATCGGAAGAAAAAACAAACAAACACAGAGCAAAAGAAGCAAACAAAGAAAGGCTCCCATATCTCCAGATCTTTGGCCACAGACTGACAGACGTGAAAGTCGAGAGATAACTATATACTGATTTAATTTTCTTTCCATCTCCTTGGATTAAGCGTCTGGGTATCCTAAGCAAG
>NC_051413.1:29372923-29373096 GCF_015228065.2 Penaeus monodon
CCTACACATCTGTTTGATAATTTGCATGTGCTATTTATAAGTACTGATTAAATGCCAGTAATGATTAAAAAGACAAACAGAAGGCACTCAAGGAACGCAAACCTCTGCCATTAGCACACATTTACTTATATTTTCCTATTCGAGAAACGAATTGAAATACCCCTTAGATTTAA
>NC_051413.1:29373271-29373405 GCF_015228065.2 Penaeus monodon
TAATCTACTCCCATATATATAGAACACACCCAACAGTCTAAGTCATCCACACTTTACACATATCTCATATTGATTACTAACATCCACTCATCTACCCTATGATGATAAAAAAACAAATTATTAATAGCAGACGT
>NC_051413.1:29373442-29373516 GCF_015228065.2 Penaeus monodon
CATCAAATATCATAAAAAAACACATGAATAAAACAACAAAACAGTTGACCTTTGATAATTAAAAACAGCATCAT
>NC_051413.1:29373588-29373735 GCF_015228065.2 Penaeus monodon
AACGGGAAGGAAAACAACACAACAGTTAACCTTTGCTCGCCCGTACACTGTGTGATGCAAACGAGGGTCTCATAATATTGATGGTATTGATGATTGCACCATGGAGCATGAGATGAAATATTTGCAATTTGTCCTGTTGGTTGGAAT
>NC_051413.1:29375033-29375344 GCF_015228065.2 Penaeus monodon
GGGGGGGGGGTAATGGCGGATGATAGAGAGATATAAGGTAATGAGTGATAGAGGGATCAAGGAGAGAGGCAGATAGGCAGAGAGAGGAATGGGCAGAGGGAGACAGGTCACTTTATACACATTTTTTTTTGCGGGACACTTAGATATGAATATACAGAAAGACACAAACAGCTCCCTACCTTTCTGACTCTCATTATCATCTCTACTTCATCTCCCTCATCCTTCTCTGGTCCTCTTCCCCTTTTCCCCTCATTCCCTTGATTGCAAGAGAATGGGGACTGTCCTTTTCTATCTTTATGAATCTGCATGGA
>NC_051413.1:29375933-29376145 GCF_015228065.2 Penaeus monodon
TCCCAACGTCCCATGCGTCATTCCCTAACAACCTTTCACTGACGCATTATTCACCTGTCTGATCGATGGTCTTTCCCTCCGTCCGGAACTGTGAGTTACGTTCGACCGCCTAAGGGTTGACGCGCAGCCACTTTGTTCAGGGGGGAAAATTAAGGCCATTTTGCAAGGGCGTGATCTGCATAGCGTAGGGATGTGGGTGACGTTTGTTAATC
>NC_051413.1:29376331-29377087 GCF_015228065.2 Penaeus monodon
CATCGTTTCCTTCTTCTATTACATATTCATTTACTTATCTATTTGTTTATCTATTTATTAATCTATTTCCTTATTCATTCATTTACTCTTCAATATATCTACTCTTTTACTCTTCTAATTATCTATTCATTAACCCCCCTATTTTTTTATTCACTTCCCATTCTATCAGTTTCATTATTCATCTATCTATTTATCCATTTATTAGTTTCCTCATCTGATTTGTGGTGGGATAAGACCCTTCATTTAGACATGCACGACGGGGAAGAGAGGCCGATGTTACCCTGGAATAATAGCGTAATTTAGATAGCCTACATAAAGGACAAACTGCAGGGTGTAAACTGTAGGAATTAGCTATAACGTCAGAGATATCTATAAATTATAACGTCGGAGAGATCTGTGGCTGACACCTTAGGCGTAAAGACAGCACGAATGCAATTTCTTTCGCATACCGATAATTCTACGACGTTCCAGATTTATGCATAAAAAGGGGTATTGCATATCACATAAAAAATATGTAATATAAGAGACAGGACATATAAAAAGAGGTAATAAAAGGTATTGTTTTACACTTCCGGCATATTGTAAATAAAAATTGTAATAATTAAGAAAGAATGTGTGGAAAAAGAATAAAAGGGGAGAAAGAAGTGAAATGAAATGTTCAAGGCTGTGAAAAATAAAAAAAGGAAGGAAAAAATGAACACATGTAAAAAGCAACCAGTAAAAAGATAAATAGAAAAAGAACACACACAGAAACGT
>NC_051413.1:29377314-29377521 GCF_015228065.2 Penaeus monodon
CAAACCGCGTTAGTTTCCCCTCCGACTGTGAACGGGTTTACCGTCCATCGCCTCCGACGTGACCTCGCTTTCGCACTCAAGGTCTGCCAAGGTCATCGCGCGAGACTGCTTTGCCGCCAAAGGTCAAGGACGAGGGAAGTGTATGCAGAAGGGGGGAAATAAACAAAGGTCTGAATTCATGTTTAGTGATGGAGTGATGAATTATGT
>NC_051413.1:29377783-29377923 GCF_015228065.2 Penaeus monodon
TTTCCAAAACATTTCATATATTGATTGCAACATTAGTTTTCAAACTTTGAATTTCTTGGTTGAATTTCGAGACGAAAGAAAATTCTAATACAAAAGATACAAGATTCCATGTATCTCTTGGTTGCCTGTTGTAGGATATT
>NC_051413.1:29378448-29378786 GCF_015228065.2 Penaeus monodon
AATTAAACCACAACATACACTTACAGTCATATTTCGTACACCAATCCAAAGTGCTTGACATTTAATACTGTCATACCTTATCTTAACGCAATGCATTCGCATGACACGGAATGAGCACGAAAAGTCCCGGACTTTGGAATATCATCTAATATGCGTTCACGATTTCAAAGGAAAATAATGTGATCGATGTGCTTTTGGTATGTGGCTTGTCTGCTTGCGTGAGAAACGAGAGTTAATGCGAGAATGCTCGGGTCTCCGGGTGCATGAGTGTGGTGGTGGGTCGAAGGAAGGAGAATTTTGATCTGCGTATGAGTTTGTGAATGAGTGGGGGTAACGTG
>NC_051413.1:29379408-29379811 GCF_015228065.2 Penaeus monodon
GCATGTTTATATGCCTGAGTATGTACATGTGTGCATATATATATCCAGTATTCACACACATACTGTAATGAACGGTAAAAGATCAAGTGAAAAAGCGACCAGGCAGGAATACTGATGGGTGAAATAAAAGGTAAAAGCATCATCTGTCCCTTGCAAAGCGCGCCTTATATCCGCGGGTGTCAAAGTAAATGCAAATGAACTCTTTGTCAAGGGGAAAGAGTGCGTCGCTGCTTCACTCTGACGCTGCATTTTGATTACGTTTAATTGGACAATTATTCCCATATGAAGATTGTTTGCTGTCACTGGGGGGGCTTTGCAATGTGGCTTGTTGCAGTAGAAAAATGATGATGCAAGAGGAAACAAGACATTGTGTCCCGTGTTGGTTATCAGCAAGATAGTATAA
>NC_051413.1:29380191-29380326 GCF_015228065.2 Penaeus monodon
TATTAAAGACGAACATCTAACTCCTAATTTCAATATTCCCCTATTTACACTAACGAGCAATTGCAACAGAGAAAGGGAGAGTTGCAAAGGGGGGGGGGGACGAAGGCCAAATATCCCATCCCTTTCTTTGGCCCT
>NC_051413.1:29380621-29380705 GCF_015228065.2 Penaeus monodon
GCACCCTCAGTCGCGTCGGATTCAGTCGCTCAGTCGCTGTACTTAATTGGACTCCCCCTCGAACCGCCACGCTGTCTCCCGGAG
>NC_051413.1:29381270-29381393 GCF_015228065.2 Penaeus monodon
AATTTTAAGACAAACATACACACATGCAAAAAAAACAAACTGGCAGACCAAGAAGAGATCTGAAAATATTTCATTTATTATTTGTGACAGAGTAACATTGGTATTTAAAGAGGAAAGGGTATA
>NC_051413.1:29382081-29382368 GCF_015228065.2 Penaeus monodon
ACATTTTTGTGGTCAAACTTTTGTTTTTCATACATCGTATCAAATCGCAAAAGTAATCATATAACTGATGACTACCATTTGTTTAAAAGAGAATCAATCACCTTCATCAATCTCTCTGTCTCTTTATGTCCAAGATTTTCTATCCCTTTGCAAGTATATATCCGCTTGCTTCTCAGTCTGTCTATCTTGCTATATATATCTGTATCTTACAGCTTTGCTCTCCACAGCCTCGTGTTGCGCGGACGTTAAAGCAGATACATCATTACTAACTCCTGAATTATGTACGA
>NC_051413.1:29382938-29383494 GCF_015228065.2 Penaeus monodon
AAGATTCTTCTTCTATTTATGTTCCATACCTTCTTGTATCTGATTCTTGCTCTCCTTGTTTATTGGCTCTTCCTATTCCCTCCTCCCCTTGCCTCCTACCCTCTCCTCCACCTCCATCTTCTTCCTTCCTTACCCATCCCCCTTCCCACATCCCTCCTCCTCCCCACTCTCTCCTCCACCCCCTCTCACCATATATTTACTTCCTCTTCCTATGCGTAATCCTCCCCTCCCTCCTTCCCCTACTCCCCCTCTCCCCACCCCTCCTCTTCCCCATACCCCCTCCATTACTCCCTCCTTCTCCTCTCCCTTCCCCTCCTCCCCCCATACCCCCTCTACCCCCTTCACCGTTTCCCCATCCCCAATACACGCCGATCCTTCTCTCTATTGATTCACCCCCCCATATTATACCCCCGACAAGGAGCGATTCCCTTTGTGCTCAAGCTATTGCAAGGAAATATTTTTATGTGCGATATTATAAGTATTTGAAATTTTGTGTGTGTGTGCAAGGAATGGGGGTGGGGTGGTGGGTTATTTGTGAGATACTATAGTGTTTGAA
>NC_051413.1:29383857-29384359 GCF_015228065.2 Penaeus monodon
AGGATGAAGATTATAGGAATACGTTTTTTTTCCCTCTGTGTTCTCGCTAACCCAAAAGCAATCAAGACCCACGCACTTATGAGAAATAAGGGGGGGGTGGGGTGGGGGTACTTAAGAAGGGATGTAGGGTAGGGTGGGGGGAAAGGGGGGGAGTCAAAGTCTGATCAAGAGTCTAACAAGTAATCTTCTTAATTAACAATATAATCAATGCGTCCTTCTCATCTCATGTCAATCATGTTCGGGGATGATAGTAAGACCGTCATTAGCTGGAAATTCTAATGGTAATAATGATTGTTAAGCGGAAATTTGATCCTGATAATGGGGTTTAATGGCTGGAATACTTCTCGATTAGCGATGTTTATGGTGATTAGAAGAAAGGATTGATTGCTGTTACTGCGGATGCGGTTTAGTAATTACGAAAACGTTAATTAACATGTATATCTTCATACACAAAGACACACATATACACATATATGTGCAGAAGTAGACACGCATACAAACG
>NC_051413.1:29384560-29384819 GCF_015228065.2 Penaeus monodon
CTCCCTCAACCCCCCCCCCCCACCCAACCTCCAACACACACAGTGAGGTTCGGAGACAAGATCCTGTCTTTGCAACACATTGCTAGCTCTTATGTCACTCTAAAGGGGCTATCGCAGTCGCGATACATACGATGACACGAGCAATTTGCAACTTTTGCAGCGCCACCGATCGAACACTAGTTTTATCTCTGGTGTCATCGTTATCATTACCATGTGGTGATAGTGATAGATTGTAAGTAAAAAAAAGATTGATAATTTT
>NC_051413.1:29385097-29385533 GCF_015228065.2 Penaeus monodon
AAACCGGGAAAACCATTTCCTTTCTCCCTCTCTTTCCTTGTTTCCCTTGTTCGTATTCTTTCCTTCTTTTGTCTTTCATTCATTCCTTTATCATTTCCTCCTTCCTTTAATTCGTCCAGGCTTTCGTTTCTCTTTCATTTCTTTTTCTCTCATCCCTCCTTTTCCTCTCACATTCTTTCGCACTTTTATTTCTTTCTATCATCCCTCCCTTCCTTCTTTCATTTTCCTTCCACTTTTTAATTCATTTCCTTATCTTATATCCCTCCGGATTCGTCATCTTGTGTTATGTCGATCTTTTTTTCTTCGTAAATTCTCAACAGATCTTGGACAGACAGAAGCAACTACGGCAAATGGCAAGACAAGTTTGAGTGTGGCGTTGGATAGCTAGGGAGAAGATGCCTTCAGTCAATGGTTATTCTGCCTTTGACAAAATACT
>NC_051413.1:29385876-29386077 GCF_015228065.2 Penaeus monodon
TAATTCATTTATTCCTACTTCTACTTTCTGCCCTTCTCCCCTCTTCTCGTCCACCCTCTCTCTTCATCCATCTGTTTCCTCCCACTCCATTTATTTCTCTTTCCTCCTCATCTACTCTGTATGATCTCTTCCTCCCCTTTTCCCTCTAACCTCCCTTCTCTCTTTCGCTCTCTCCCTCTTTTTCACGCTATTTCCCTTTGC
>NC_051413.1:29386203-29386335 GCF_015228065.2 Penaeus monodon
TCCCTTTTTCCTCTTTTCTCCCTTTTCCCCCCTTTTTTCTCCTTTCTTCTCTTTCTCTTTTTCTTTTCTCCCCTTTCTCCCTCCTCCTCTTTCTCCCTCTTTCTCCCTTTTTCTCCCTCTTTCTCCCCTCCC
>NC_051413.1:29386385-29386591 GCF_015228065.2 Penaeus monodon
TTTGCTGTCTATGCACACCCTCCCCCCATCTCGTCCAGCGCACACGACGAACAGGTCAAGCGGAAAGACCGGCTTATGCCCTTGCACCTCCAGGCCTCTCACACTCACGCTTCGCTGGAAGATGATCGCCGGGAAACCATAATGACCCCCACCCGGTACATGTGGGTTGCGTCATGGTTTTCCTGGTCGATAGGGTGTCTTTAGCA
>NC_051413.1:29386714-29386828 GCF_015228065.2 Penaeus monodon
TCTGGGGGTTTCGAATAAGCACCGTTGTTGGAGTGTAGAGTAACGTCCCTTACATATGTATACATAGGGAATAAAAAGGGTAATCGTGATTACTTTTTCCCTTATTATCCCCTT
>NC_051413.1:29387150-29387264 GCF_015228065.2 Penaeus monodon
CAAATTATAAAACATAATAAACCCGATTTGGTGGCCGGGTCTTCTGTAAAAATTATAACACAATAACAAAAAATGATCCCCATATCTTTTAAAATGTTTATAAATCACCTAATT
>NC_051413.1:29387305-29387429 GCF_015228065.2 Penaeus monodon
TTAACCGCGTTCAAACATCTTCCCTGAACGGATCCATAAAACCGTTCAACTTGTTTACCTGGAATTTCTCTTGCAAAAATGCACTTAAAGCAACAATTTAAGTCGATAACGTGAATGCTCACAT
>NC_051413.1:29387812-29388655 GCF_015228065.2 Penaeus monodon
TTTCTTCCCCCTTCTCCTCATTTTAAACTTTCCATCTTCCTCCTTCCTACTTCTTGTGCCCAACTTCTTATTCTTCTCCATCTTCCTCCTATCCTCGCCCCTTTCTTTTCTTTTCTCCCTTATCCTCTTCCCTTCTCCTTATTCTGTGCTTTTCAAATCCTGCTGTTTATCTTTTCTCTCTCTCGTGTTGCTTATTTCTTTTTATTTACATTTTCTCTCTCCTCACTCCGTTCTCTCTTCTTTCCTTTATCCTCTCTCCTTACCCTTATTGTTTATTTTCATTTTCCCTTGTGCTGTTTATCGATATTCCTTTCTTTGTCTTATTCTTCTTTATCATCTCCCTCTCCTCTTTTGTTTTTATTTGTCCATTTCCTTTTCTCCTTTTATTCTTTATTCTTAACCGGTCATTCGTTCTTTCTCTTCTTATTTCAATATTTTTCTCCTTTTTTCTTCATTTTTCTCCTCTCCCCATTCTTCTCTAATCACGTTCTCCTCTTCCTCCCCATCTCTTCCTCTCCTTCGCCATTCGTCCCTTCTCCCTCCTATCTTTCCTTCTTTTTCTTCTTGTTTTTTATCCTCCTCCTCTTCCTCCTTTCCCCTTTCCCATCGTCCCTTCCCTTTCTCCTCCTCCTTCTGTTTCCTCCATTCCTCCTCTTCCTTTCCCCTTCATCGTCTCTTCCTCGTCATTCCTCCTTTTCCTCACCGTCCCTTTTTCCCCGCCTCCTTCTCCTTTTCTTTCTCTCCTCTGTCCCTCCTTTCTCTTGTTTTCTCACTCGCCTCCATCCTTCCCTGCTCTCCTATCTATCGTGCTTCTCCAGTCCCTCTCTCGCCTCTTATTTTCTT
>NC_051413.1:29389152-29389284 GCF_015228065.2 Penaeus monodon
TCACGTCGAAACACACGCCAGGAAGTATTAAGAGGCCGAGACGACCGCCCACCCCCCCTCCCACCCCCTCCGACAGCGGCCTCGAAAATCAGGAGCGTTTTCTTCGCCCACTTCGATAAGTCTTCCGCTTGT
>NC_051413.1:29389499-29389567 GCF_015228065.2 Penaeus monodon
GCTTCACTCTTTCGTGATAACGTGTCTGCTGTCTGCAATTTTTCCTTCCACTTCAATTTGTTTTTCCT
>NC_051413.1:29389621-29390945 GCF_015228065.2 Penaeus monodon
TTCCCTTCTTTCTGTTTTACTTCCTCCTTTTTCTTTTCTTTATCTCCTCTGCCTTTTCGTCGTAATCATTCCTTTACTTCTTTTTACTTTTCTCTCATTTTTTCGTTTCTTGTTCTTCCTTATCCTCGTTACTGTAATTAGTCTAATTATTAACTCTTGCTGATTACCCTTTCGGTTATCGTTATTTGTCTTTCTTCTTAATTTCTTTTCTATTTCTCTCATTCTCCAGTTTCTCCTTCATTGCCAATCTTTTTTTCTTTTTCATTTTACATCTACTTTACCTCTTCTTCTTCTTCATTTTCATCGTCCTCCGTCTTCTGCTCCTTCCCTTTTTCCTTTTCATCTTCGTTTTCTTTTTCTTTTCCACCTATCTCCTTCTTTTCCTCTTACTCCTCATTTTCATTTCTTCTCCATCTTCCTCTTCCCTCGTCTCTTCATCCCCATCCTACTTCTTCCTACGTTCTTCCTCATTTTTCTCTTTCTCTTTATTTCATTTTTTTTCTCCATTCTCCTCCTTTTCATCTCCCTCATCGTTCTTCTCCTCTTCCTCCCATGCCCTTTTTTACTCTTACTTTCCATCATCATTTCTTCTCCTTCCTCCTCCTCACCTCCTTCTCCCCCCCCCCCCGCATCATTGCAATCCCTTGACCTTCATCCCCGAGTTTCAAGGTCACGTCATTGTGCATCTCTGTTGCCAAGTAGTATGATTTCACTTTCCCCTCCCACTTGTTTTTGTTTTTCCCCTTCCTCCCCCTTTCCTCTTCTCCATTTTCCCTCTTATTCCCCTCCTTACTTTCGCTACATCCCTTTCACTCTCTTTGTCCTTCCCTCTTCCTTTCCCCCCCCCCCCCCATTTCCTTCCTTTACCCTGTTTTCTTCTCACCAACCTTTATTCACCCCTTTTCCCCTTCACTGCCCCTTTTAACACACTTCCCCTCTTTTCTGCCATTCCCTCCTTCTCCCCTTTTATCTTTTCTCCTTCCTACTTACCCTTTCTTCCCTTTATTCTCTCTCCTACCTCTTCCTTCCCCCTTTCCCCCTCCTCTCCCTTACTCCCTCCTTTTATCTTCTTCCCTCTCCCTCTCCCCACTTTCTTCGTCATGACTCAAGTGACGATTAAGGCTTTAGTTCTGGAAGGTTCCGAGAGCTTTCTAAATGGATGATTATTTTGTGTTTGTTTAGTTGATTGGCTGCTTGTGCAATTGCGTTTGTGCCCGCCTGCTTGTTTTCTGCTTGTTTGCTTGAAGAGAAGAAAACAAATGGACATCTGCGTTTGCTTGTGTCTAATAGACTTTCCTGAATCGTTTGACTGTCGCGTCAACGG
>NC_051413.1:29391023-29391629 GCF_015228065.2 Penaeus monodon
TCTTGCCTTGTCCCTCGATCCTTCTCGATCTTCATGTGTCATAAAATCGCCTGAAACACACATTGTGAGACGAAGGCACCTCGCCTTCCCCGCCACCTGTCACGCCACGACGAGTGATTTATTGCTTTAGAAATTCCTTCACTTGCTCTCCGTCCCCGTCCACCAATCAGGGAACAGCAAGCCGTCTACCCTAGCCAATCAAAATGCAAGGAAGCATTTTCGTGCCTGGGCTCATCGTGACGTCATATCCGAAGTCGGCGAACCACCGTCGAGGAATGCATCCATCATGACATCACATTCGAGCCCAACTAATCAGAACTGCAGTTTGGTGTTACGTCATCGATCGGGCCGGCGAATCGGGAGGCAGGAACGGGTGTCACGTGGTGTGCAAAGATGGCCCAATAAAATGTAGATGTTGTCTTCAGAATTCTTTTTTCGGAGCAACATATTTCGCCACGAGATATTGGCTATTGTCGAGGCACAAACGCAATAAGGCAATGCTCTACATGCAACTGTACCATAAGGAATATAATTTTTTAACCACGTCGCGTTTGATCTCACGTTCTTTCCGAATGAAATAGATAAGCGATGTGTGCGTAACTGACT
>NC_051413.1:29392079-29392597 GCF_015228065.2 Penaeus monodon
CCAGGGCCTACACTAAATTACATGATTAGTGAGAAGGTCATTTGGGAAAAGATGGCGGCAGGGTCAAAATTATCCAGAAATTGATTGGGTCGGAGAATAAGGCCGTGGAAGGGTGCAGGGTGACAACATATGAGGGTTATGAGGACGTAAAGTTATGAGGGTGAGGGAGGGAGTGAATGAGAATGTGAGGGTGAGTTAGCATGACGATACGAGGGCATAAGAATATGAGGATGAGTTAGCATGAGGCCACGAGGGTATGGCAATATGAGGATGAGTTAGCATGAGGACACGAGGGTACGAGAATAAGAGGGTGAGTTAGCATGAGGTTATGAGGGTATGCGAAGGGAAGGACTAAGGGCATGAGTGTATGAATGCATGATTATGAATGTGTATGAGAGTATGAGAGGACAAAGGACGCGAGTACATGAGTGCGTGAAGATGAGTGATCATGAGAACCGGAGGATGAGAGTGCTTGGGAGCATAAGAACCGGAGTGAGAGGCGAATGGCAGTTCTCGAG
>NC_051413.1:29393230-29393387 GCF_015228065.2 Penaeus monodon
CACAGAAGACGAACTCCAATACACAATACAATGGCAAACACACAGTCAAGAACATCACAATCAATAGATATAGCGTCAAAAGAAACCGTCAATTCCAATGCACATCCATCAAGTCACAGTTTCATACATCATTCACTTCTGTTGATGTGTGGGTGTG
>NC_051413.1:29393410-29393511 GCF_015228065.2 Penaeus monodon
AATCTTTAATCGCGTGGAGTGTATTTGTATCATTAATGATATCAGTATGATTTACGTTTTTTTTTTATTATAAACAGTTTTTTTTTTTTGTTTGATGTAAG
>NC_051413.1:29394202-29394630 GCF_015228065.2 Penaeus monodon
CAGCAATTCTACAACTAACCACATCGTTACTTGCAAAATTGCCTTAATCTACAATCAATACTTCTTTCCAAACGCTTTGATCTATTACTTAAACACAATGCAGTGACCATAAATAGATTATGAACCATGAGAAAGACGAAGACGCAAAATAGACGAAATGTGGTAGATAGAGACAACTGGGAATAAAGCGAGTGTAAAGATAATTAGAGAAAAAATGATATGTTATGCTGTCTGTGATGATATAAAGGATATCTTGGGCGAATGTGAAAATAAGAACATACCAAGGCCAGTCCGATATAATGGGGGGTGTGGTGTACTTAACCCCCTGGCCATTCACAACACGCGATGTACTTCTCTTGTAAATTCACTATAAATACCACCGGATCGATGTTTACTTCCGGATCTCATCCAGAAACGCCCCTCTTTTT
>NC_051413.1:29394741-29395020 GCF_015228065.2 Penaeus monodon
CCAAAAGAAAAAGCTAACCCACTTAAACAAAAACAAACGCATCTCCCTATCAACAAACACAAACAAAAACACTTTCCCCCCACCTCACTAACAAAGGACTAACCTTACACAAAGACACGAACAAACAACGCAAACAAGTACACGCTCTGTCGCCGTCCCCTCCCCTTTCTAGTGGCTTAAATTGATACTAGTAGCAACACGTTATCCTGGGAGCACCAAGACCCAGCTGGATTGGTGTGGTCACCACCTAGACCCCGCTCGCTCCCTCCGCCTCCCCGC
>NC_051413.1:29395936-29396073 GCF_015228065.2 Penaeus monodon
AGACAATGAGAGGGGGGAACTGAAGGGCAGGAACTAGGAGAGAAGGTGGATTGGTCGGAAAGCGTTGAATGGAGAGAAAGGCGTGAGCGGTGAGCGGAAAAGAAAGCAGATAGATCTAATGACTACGGATAAAAAGC
>NC_051413.1:29396188-29396947 GCF_015228065.2 Penaeus monodon
GCTTGAAACGGGGACCGGAATTTAGCCAGGATGTTCTGGAATGTCCGCCGGAAGCGAAATCATGGCACAGGAGAAATAATGAAACGAGGAAGGGAAGAGGAACGAGAGAGAGAGAGAGAGAAAGTGAAAGAATGCGGAGAAAGGAGGAATGAGAAATGACAATGCCCCAGGGAAGAGAATGACAGAGAGGTAAGAGGCAATGCGCAATAATATTGACAAGAAGAGAGCGCGAGATAGAAAGGAGCAAAGGAAAAAAAAAGTGATAAATGAACGGGCAAAGAGAGAACGTGAAAAGCCGCGGTTGAAACGGGGAACGAAGAGGAAAACGAGAGCGAGAGAAAGGAAGGAAGAGGGGACGAGAGGAAGGAAGGATAGTAAACAGGGAGGAAATGAGAAGAAAGGAAGAGGGGAGACGAGCAAGAGAGAAGGAGAGAAGGAGAGAGAGAGAGAGAGAGAGAGAGAGAGTCAAGGGAAGAAGAGAGACTGGAGGGCGTGGCTGTCACGTGACCCGGCGAGTTGCCAAATGCCTCCACCCGAAAGGTTTTGGGGGAATGTGGTCGGCACAAGATTCAAGATCTCCGTGTATATCCTGGGTGCTTCAAGTGGCACTCTTCCACCACCCTTACCTGGCCTGCTTGCCACTCTACGTCTACCTGGCACCTTATCGGGACGCTCTTTACCTACTAAAAAAAAAAAAGAATTCTACCTGTTTTATTTTTTCTTCCCGAACCGCCCGCCCGCCCGCAACTTTATTCGCGT
>NC_051413.1:29396996-29397245 GCF_015228065.2 Penaeus monodon
CATGGCGTTCCTGGCCTCGCTACTCTACCTGGCTCTCCTAATAGTCTACCTACGAGTAATCCATTTGACAGCTTACCTTTACCTAGGCATTTATAGCCCTCGTAACAGTTAACGCTGGGTATACACACGCATACGTCTACTCATTATTTTTTTTTCTCTCTCTCTCGTTCTCTTTTTTGTGTTTGCTTTCATTTTCTCCTTCTGTTCTTTCGCTCCTACTGCTTTATTATTTTTTTGTTTGTTTGTTTC
>NC_051413.1:29398059-29398182 GCF_015228065.2 Penaeus monodon
AGGGGCAATTATGGCGTGGAAGAGCAGAGCCAGACAGCAGTGACCGAGCTCTGGCGACTCCCATTATGAGCGTCTTTGTTACATCTTTAAGTTCCTTCTAACTGAGACCTTGTATTGCCTTCG
>NC_051413.1:29398842-29398953 GCF_015228065.2 Penaeus monodon
CTGAAAATCTATCGACTACTCTCCTTCAAAAAATACCCAACCTTTTTCCCCTCAATAATTTTTTTTCACCCAGACGCCTGGAAATAACCTCTCTCTTGCACCTTCCAGAAG
>NC_051413.1:29398995-29399440 GCF_015228065.2 Penaeus monodon
AACGGCCACAGAAGTCCGCAGAGAATGGCACTCCGAGGAAATGTTTAGAAAGTGTGCCGGTGAATTAATGCATATCACTTTCCCGTTGAGCAAAGCATGCGATATCTATTTGATTAATTCCTCTATTAATTCATAGATTAATTCATCTATTTTATATGTTTTTGTATCATTATTCATTTGTGGATTTCCTTATCATCTAATTTCCACATGAAACCAGACTAATGAGACAAACAAACAAAAAGAACAGAAGATCAACAAGTGAAAATGTAAATGTTATTACTGTAAACAAAAACAAACAAAAAAATCCTCAAGGGTAATAATAAGTCAAAGGAAGTACGGCGGAGATACAGCCATAGGCTCAGAAACAAATACGGCTTCAGCCACGGACGGAATCATCCCACTGTAATTGTTTAAGACAAAAACTACGTCGGGGACCAATAGCCGT
>NC_051413.1:29399723-29399846 GCF_015228065.2 Penaeus monodon
TTCGGTCCTCGCTAGTCTCCCCCCCACCCTCGGTCGTCGCTTGTCTCCCCCCCACCCCAGGTCCCCGTCTCCTCCCTCCCGCTCTCGGTCCTGGACTCTAAGCTTTAGTTCCTACTGGTGGTA
>NC_051413.1:29399946-29400683 GCF_015228065.2 Penaeus monodon
TTGAAATTATCTCCCGTTAAATTTTGTTATCGTTGTTTTTCTATCACTTAACTCATCTTTCTCTTTAATTTTCCTTCGCTCTTTTTTTTTTCTATTTTACACCCTCATTTCGTTCCTCTCATCTCCCCCCCCCTTTATACCCTCATTTCGTTCCTCTCATCTCCCCCCCCCCTTTATACCCTCAATTCGTTCCTCTCCTCCTCCCCCCCCCATTCTATCCCCATCTCTGCCATGCTTATCAAAATTCATCCCTGTGGCCGACTCGCTCGTCACACTCCTCCAAACTCCTCTCGAAAAGCCGCACTAATCAAGTCTCTTCTGCTTCTTCCTTTTGTAGTTTTTCATCGTCCAATTCCCCCCCACCTCTCTCTCTCTCTTAGTAACCCATTCGACCCACTCACACTTTCCCCTCTCTCACAGTAACCCATTCGACCCACTCACTTTCCCCTCTCTTTCAGTAACCCATTCGACCCACTCACTTTCCCCTCTCTCTCAGTAACCCACTCGACCCACTCACACTATCTTAACCTTTCCACGACCCACTCGCCTTCACACACTATCCCACCCTCTCCATAACCCACTCGAACCTTTCCAAAACCACACATTCTACAACCCACTCGCTTCCACACCCTTTTCCGCCCTCTCCACAACCCACTCAACCCAATCACCCTTCACTATTCCGGTTTCCCCTTCTCGTCCCGGTCTACTGGTCCCTTCTGTTTCCTTTTTCCTCCCTC
>NC_051413.1:29400996-29401095 GCF_015228065.2 Penaeus monodon
CCCAGTCTTCTAATACACCCAACCGCCGTCATAACTTCCACCCCAAAACTTTCCTCCCCACAAACTACGCATTATCCCTCCCCTCGCTGCTACCTCTCT
>NC_051413.1:29401182-29401430 GCF_015228065.2 Penaeus monodon
TAAATCTTGTATTCCTTTACCTGAGCAGAGAAGTAGTTTCCCCTCATCTGTCCCTCACTTTATTCCTCCCCTCTCTTCTTCCCCCTTTTCCCCTTTTCCATCTGTCCCTTAGTTCATTATGTTCTTCGTTTTTTCTCGTTTTCTTACCTCTTCCCTACCCCCCCTACCTTTCTTTCCCCTCATCGCGTTTTCCTCTCGCCTCTGGTTCTTCCTTCCACTTGTTTCCTCGACGAGGAGGTAGTCCACAG
>NC_051413.1:29401565-29402369 GCF_015228065.2 Penaeus monodon
CCCTGAGTACTCCGTTATCTCACAAACACGAAGATCTCTGGGCATCTGGCGCCCCCTGTTGCTAAGGCACGGACACAATGGAAAAATACACAGGTAGTTTTTGAAAGTTTTTTTTTTAATAGGGTATTTTGTCTCCTCATTTTTCCCCCTGTTTAAACGGCGATGCGACTCTCTCCTGTTCAGAGACTCTTTGAAAACCCGATCTCGTCAAAAACATAAGAAAATAAATGTTTAGATAAACAAATAGATTAAACGAATGGATGAATAATTAGATAGAAACAACAAATAAAAAGAAAAATGAACAGTAAAGACATAAATGAAAGGATGAACAGACCGATAGATTGATAGATAGATAAATAAGTGATAAATTAGTGACATAATGTCTTTCAATTCCTTTTCCTATTGAGGCAACAATTTCACAAGTATCTACTATTATCTTTAAGGAGCTGAACTTTATCTATCTAATCTATCTCTTGAAGAAAAAGGATTTCTGTTTATTTCTGTTAAAAAGAATGTACCCCAGTTCAGTTTTTGAGATAACAGTCTCACCCTTTCTGTCTTATTCACTCAATCTCCTTCTGGTTCTCTCTTTCTGATTATCATTGCCTCTCTCCCTACCCCATTCTTTCCCTCTGTTTGTCTTTCTCTCCCTTGTTTTACCGTGACATTCTTTGGATAGTTCCTTGGACAAAGTACATGACAGTGTGTGTATATATATATACACACATCAGATTCTTGTCCACATTTTCTTAGGAAGTCCTTTGTCATACCATCTTGCTACGGAACTCTTTTATGATATATATA
>NC_051413.1:29402444-29402840 GCF_015228065.2 Penaeus monodon
ATCTTGCCGGTGTTCTGTCTGTCTCCATAAGACAGATAGACTCCATTCCCTCGACAGCTTTTTTAAAGCATAGTCCCTATGGTCCGTACCGAGAGTTAGCTGATCAGTCTATGGTCGCCCCTCTATTACAAACACCTAACTTACTCCTAGTTTCCTTTAAACCGCGTCCTGTGACTGTTATCACTTTGACAGTCTCTTGACCAGAGTCTTGTAAAAACCCCCTTGACAGAGTCTTTGCCACAATCTCTCGCCATCACGCCCTCCTCACCCCGCTGCTCCCGGCGCTCTCCTCAGCATCCCAGGGGACCTCCCTCTTAACAGCCTCCCGGCCAGTGTTCCTGAATGCCACATTGGAAAACGTGCCTCGCCCAACCCCCTATTTCCATACGTTTTCGG
>NC_051413.1:29403251-29403409 GCF_015228065.2 Penaeus monodon
TTGCAGGAAAATTGTTTCCTTTTTTACGATTTTTTCTTTAAGATTCCTTCGTGAGCTTCCGATAGTTTTCCTTTTTCCTCTCCATTCTTCATTTACGTCACGTGGCCTTTTTGTGCTTCTTTCAGTTTCACTCAGTGTTTCATTTATACATCCTTAAT
>NC_051413.1:29403715-29404008 GCF_015228065.2 Penaeus monodon
TCCATAGGCCTGTTTTTAAAAGGAAAGGAAAACTTAGACTCAACGTAATCTTGCAAGTCATTGTCTCGTTCCTTTCAAGATCACTGTTGTAATTACTGCCGTTGACATTCCTGTTGCAGCTGTTGTTGCAGATATTAAATCCCGAGCCATTGTTTCCTCGCTGTGTTCTTGCCGCTGTGACGAATAAGGACGTCGATGGAAGGAGAACTGTTGGTACTTTGTGTACGTGAATGGAAGAAGAGGAAGAGAGAGGAAGAGAATGAGAGAGAGGAAGGGAGAGAAGAAAGGAGAAA
>NC_051413.1:29404309-29404890 GCF_015228065.2 Penaeus monodon
ATAAAAAGTTCTCTCCCCTTCTCTTGTCGATCTAATGCAGAGTTCTTCTCCCTCTCCTTGTACTTGCTCTACACAGGAGGTCATCAGCTGTTGATAAGGTTAATTTTCCTCGTCCCCCTCACTCCCCCCTCCCCCCTGTACGTGTGAAAGTTATGCCCCTACTGCATTTTCAGTATTGTAGGCGAAATTGTATTCAGCGTAGATTATTGCCTGTGTTATTAGCAAGGACCCGTTAAACATGTGGTAGCCGTTGTAGTTTTGTTGATAAACAGTAAACAGCTGTTGTAGGAGCGAGAATTTCAGAGCGTTTATCTAGTGATTTGATGTAAAGGCGAAGGAAAGGGCATACGGAAAGTGGTAAATGGGGTGGAAAGGAGATACGGAGATAACGAAAAGAAATTGAAATTAGCGATGAGGTGATTGCCTATAATGGCAATAGATAGTTTCATGCCTATGTTTTCTGATAGGGGAGATTTCATTACCTGTTTTATGTATAGTTCATCCACGGAATAGACTATTACCTTTTATTTTCTTAATTCCTATATGGCGTAAAGGGCAGACCTTTAATCACAAAGCCATAG
>NC_051413.1:29404917-29405472 GCF_015228065.2 Penaeus monodon
AATATGTATCTTACCTGGTTTTCCAAAGAGAGGCGGCTTTTTTCTCTGAGGTGTTACTTACCCGTCAATATACATGGACAAAAAAAAATTAAATTACGAATAGAAATGATATCAACAATCACAATAGCAATAATGTACTAGACCTCACCAACTACAACAAGAGTAAAATCTTTAAGAAAAAAAAAAAACTTTACACAACAGCTGATTAAATTTCAAAAGAAAACGCAGACGGGAGGAATGGTAACCACAAACACGTGATATCTTAAAAAACGTATAAACCAGCTGTGAAAAGGTGCCATCTGCAGACTTACATTGTACCAGACAAAGTGCTTCACTTCACGTATGATGGCTGCGCAAAATAGGAAATGACGTGAGTGCAAAACAGCAAGATAAGATAATGCAAAATTGGTGATAAAAGATATGATAATATTCATAGCTCGATCAAGCAATAAAGATAAGACATGAAACGGAATTAAATAAAATTGTCGTAAAGAAAACATGTACAGACATACAATCGTATGTATCACACACACATAAAAGGCACGCGTTGAAGTT
>NC_051413.1:29405883-29406124 GCF_015228065.2 Penaeus monodon
CACACAAGCGACTTAAAAGCAGCAGATATGATAAGTGCAAAGCGTTTATAGTTAATATTGCATTTTCAAACTGCGAAGGAAACGCAGCCTGGAATCTACTGTGTGCAATGTACAGCAAAATCAAAAAAAAAAAATAATAATAATAAGAATATGCGGATAATAAACAAAATATCTAACAAAAAAAAAGTTTTCAGCAATATCTAATCTGTATGATGATATCAACTAATAACTGTGCCTGGTT
>NC_051413.1:29406524-29406680 GCF_015228065.2 Penaeus monodon
CGTATCGCAGTTCGTCATAGCTTGCATTATGTTATTACTCTTCTATAAACAATAACTCATGTATACGAATATACATTAAAAAAAGGATAGAGCTTTCAATGTAAATAACACTGTAAATAAAGGGTAGTAAATTACAGTTGTTGCAAAACACAAAAT
>NC_051413.1:29408280-29408380 GCF_015228065.2 Penaeus monodon
TAAGAAAAGCCTTTGAAATGGACTTGTTGTGCAGTATTAATCTTGGGGCGTTTCCATGGCAACCACAAACTCTTGGGTGTGTCTGTCTGTATTTCCGGAT
>NC_051413.1:29408659-29408784 GCF_015228065.2 Penaeus monodon
CAAAATCAGGAATTAAAGTCATAAGGAAAGGACTGGAGGACAGAAAACAACAGAAAACAACAAAAGAATGAAGGAAGGAAAGAGAATAATAAAGTATTCACGAAAGAGGATTGGAAAGGGGAACA
>NC_051413.1:29409517-29409754 GCF_015228065.2 Penaeus monodon
CTGTTGTCTTCACTTCATCAAAGGAAAGCAGTGTTTACCTGTTGGCTATTCGTTAATAATTCTGCCCACTTTTGATGGAGCCGATTATTCAGATTCACCTGTGTTTGTTTTCTAATACTTTCGAAAATATTTTCATTTTGGTGTTTTCTATTATTTCTCAGTCGGGAAATTTAACACTGCAGCCTTTTGTCGTTTAGCGAGATGACACAAACCACACACACACAGATCAATATGTCT
>NC_051413.1:29410490-29411419 GCF_015228065.2 Penaeus monodon
CTACGCACCCGTTTGGTTTTCATATTCAATGTACTTTCAGATATAATGCATCAGAGAACTACAAGAATGTTTGAAACACCAAATTTATCTACATAAAGAAATGTCTTGACTCCCTGACAGCAGGTAAAGGTGACAGGCTGGCATAACGCAACAAATGGACGTCGCTTAAAAGGGAGAGGGACATGACCCTAAACACGTGGTTAAGGTATCGGGGTTTAAGCCTTTTTGGTACAGAGGCTTTAGTGGAGTTAGGAATTGAAATTAGTTTGCGCTAGTTGTCAGCTGCTCGTTAAATAGTCCCAAAAACAAGCTATGAACTGGCTGTAAAGTTACTACAGACCAACAACAGCAATCTAGTTGGAAAAGGTTTCAATTCTAAATAGGGCTCTGGGCTAGTTGTTATATACGGGTTGAGAATTGGGTGTGAACCTCACATATCCAGACTGCGAGGAGGTTATCAACTATATGAAATCTCATCATATACAGCTTTTATACTTCTAACAGGAATACCCAAGAAACTACGAAGAGTTCGACTAGATAGCAGGAGGGAAAACCGAATGAAATTATCTCTTTAAATCGACAATAACAAATTGGGACCGGACGATACTCACGGTACAGAGGAAACGGATACTGGCTGTGAACAGGTATAGCTATACGTTAGGGTAAAGCACTACAGGTTGTGTCAAGCCTCTGTACTTACGACCCAAGAATAATACCGAAGATGGGGTGTGGACGGCGAGTACCACCTTCGAGCTTTCGCTAAGTGGGCCTGAAATTAGGATCCGCTTGCAGGATGAGATTATATATGTATGTATTCTCTGCATACACACTAAAAAGGAATAGGTTTAGATACAGACATTTGGCATGTGCAATGTCTCTCTCAGTAATCAAACTCTGATTGTTAGTGAAACTTTTCAAGAGAGAAATGC
>NC_051413.1:29411549-29412128 GCF_015228065.2 Penaeus monodon
ACACTTTAAAGTATAGCTTTCAAAGATTGAAAATGTCTCTTTCTCTTCAAATGAATACCAAAAGAGGAAAGAAATTCCCAGTTATCATGATTCTTTTTCTTTTGCACAGAATAACATCCTCTGACATCTCTAGCCTCCTCCTCTCTGAGTTCGACGGACAAGATCAGCCAGTACTTACGACCACTGACGTCAGGGCGTGACGCGCTCGTTAAGGCGACGACGACCTCGAGGGTGGGCGTGGCGTCGCGGGCGGTGTGGCGTGAGACGACTTTGACGACCTCCGAGGTCAGTTAACAGAAACTGGTGCCATTTGGAATACAGTGATGATTGAAGTATATTTGACTATGAGAATTGGGGAGACTGACAGATATCATGGAAGTATGGAAAGCCGTGTTACAGAGGAGTAGAGACCAGGGTATAGAGCTGTACTTGAGTTGAAGGTGTGTAGCATGGTAATAGGTGTCTACATGTTAAGGGTAGTAATGAGTTGCAGCACTTTTGTAGCTTACTAGGTGATGTGAGATTTATGTAGGAGAGGTGAACGAGATGAAGAGCAGTGTTAGGATGGTGTCCATTGAG
>NC_051413.1:29412530-29412809 GCF_015228065.2 Penaeus monodon
CCAAAGATATTTGTATGTGCGTGTTTGTGTTCGTGCTTCATTGGTACATATATCCGTGTATGGTTTAGTGTACTGTATTGGCCGTACTGCAGGGAGTAGGCTGGCAAACGGCTTGCATGTTTACGTGGGCGAATGCACAAAAGATAAACACATAACTCTACAAAATGAGGTAAAACGGGAAAGAAATAATTTCAAAACGAAATAGAACGTAAATAATGTGAAAGATGCCATACGCATTTGTGTTTGTGTATACAGTTGATGCCACAGAACCAAAAATAA
>NC_051413.1:29413678-29414096 GCF_015228065.2 Penaeus monodon
TACGAAGCGACAAGAGCAGCGTATGTTGTTGCGGAGAGTCGCAGGCACTTACCATTGCCAGCATGGTACTCTGCAGCTTTGTGCATGCAATAATAAGACAACTGGTTAATAATGCAATATGATTTCATATGTGCTCATCATATTCTTTTTTTTTTTTTTTGGCAAAACATAGAAGAAAAAAATTACCTTGGATTATCTACAATTATATTTAGAGATAAATGACAACTATATTGTTAGAAATATACTTTTATTTATATATTGCCTACATTACCTAAGACAGGCCTATCACCTCTACAGCAACTGAACAATCTATTTGTCTAATAGATAATGATATGCAGCAGGAAAATTATGAACCAAGCAGCTAATTCTAGAGCTTTATAGATAACTTAAAATTACTTCAAAAATGTTTCTTGTGGTC
>NC_051413.1:29414416-29414480 GCF_015228065.2 Penaeus monodon
GTATCAATTTACATTCGATGAAAAAAATAGATATTAAAAAAAAAGTTTCTGCAAAAAATGCTGC
>NC_051413.1:29414501-29414749 GCF_015228065.2 Penaeus monodon
TCTCAAAAATTAATTTCACACATCAAAAATATTTTTTTTTAAATAGAGAATTCGGGAAGTATATCATACTTTGCACTGTACATGGGCGTCTGTTTGTGGAATAAGGAGACCAAAGGGCATTCCGGAGCTAAGAAACGAAGGTTGGAGTGAATGAATGAGTGAATGGGCGGACGTGGAATCGCGTGGATTTGGAGGATATTTTTCTTCATTTTTTGCGTCTTGGACAAGGCGTGCTGGGCAGTTAGGGG
>NC_051413.1:29415426-29415664 GCF_015228065.2 Penaeus monodon
CCATACAGTATTAGAAAAGCGTGTATTTACAGCAATTAGTAATATTCGGTTCTTTACAACTCGGAGTGCAGATTGGGCCTCTACTAATCAGATTGATAAGGCGTGGGGACGGCATTTCGTTCTTTAATGGTGTTGCCTTTCAGCTCTAACTAAACCCAGTGATTCGTCTCCTGGCGGCGCTCGTCCCCCAGGAGCGCCGTTCGGAGGCTCGGCGGCCATGCTAGTCTCCCGTGCGGCC
>NC_051413.1:29415730-29416021 GCF_015228065.2 Penaeus monodon
CTGGCGTCCTTCGCGCACCCTCCTCCCTCGGCTCCGCCAGTCCCCCGGAGCCCCTCCCTGGGCCCCTCCCTGAGCCCTCAGATCCTTCAAGTCTTCAGGAAGTCTTGGCTCGACTTCGTTCCAGGATGTGATGTTGAAGGGCCGGCGACCGCGACAGCCACACTCAAAGCGCCTCTTACTTGTATTACACAAATACTGATGGGACACAAGCCATGCATTTCCAATTACGGATTCGAAGAGTGTATAATACAGTGATACATCAAGAAGATACTCTTGGAAAGGCTTAAGAGA
>NC_051413.1:29416622-29416832 GCF_015228065.2 Penaeus monodon
TAAACCCTCTTTCTTTCTCTCTATCTATCAGTCTGTCTACTCTCCTTTATCCCTCTTATTACTCCTTTATCAACTTCTTTTCTTCTCTCTTCTTGCCTTTCAATCTTTTCCTAAAGGCTGACTGAACTTTCTTGAGAGTGAATGACCTCGCTTGACCTTTCCCACCCTTCGTGTCCAGTGACATATAAAAAGCATCTTTTAAGAATATCT
>NC_051413.1:29417663-29417838 GCF_015228065.2 Penaeus monodon
TTCCTAATTTAGCATCTCCTATCCCGCCTCTCTGGTATGGGACTGATAAGACTCTTCAAACTCTCATAAAACTGCCTGGACACTATACCTTAACCCGAGGTGCTGCCTGCCTTGAGCTGTTATGTCTTTTTCGCAACATCCTTTTTCCTATCTCTTGCCTCTCTCGCGCATCATC
>NC_051413.1:29418254-29418348 GCF_015228065.2 Penaeus monodon
TTTATTATTAGTTACTTTATTTACGTCTTTGTCCTTGATATTCCCTTTTTTGTTGAATCATAAATCTAACCGTCCCTTTCTCCTTTTGTGAATT
>NC_051413.1:29418618-29418857 GCF_015228065.2 Penaeus monodon
ACCTACGACACCCCAGGAGCCGTTAAATTATTGTCGTTATCATCGCTACCATCACCAATTTCCAGCCCCAATTTCGAACACCAATTTTGTCTACCTTCACCCAGCTACGCCCTATGTACTTGCTTGGCATAACCTACAGCTAGAATTTATATGCTTTCGTGTGTGTGCAGTCTAACGTTCCTTTTTTTGCGTATAACAAGGATATATCGGGGTTTAGGCACGGAGACAAACACTGACGT
>NC_051413.1:29418910-29419018 GCF_015228065.2 Penaeus monodon
TATCTGAACATATACACGTGCATTCAATAACATAAAGACGACAGTCACTAACATATACTCTCGCATCCTCCGTTCAATACACACGCATATAACACTTTCTATATATCT
>NC_051413.1:29419181-29419560 GCF_015228065.2 Penaeus monodon
GTATATACACACAATCAGACAGGGACATACACCCAAATACACCAATACTTTTACACACATTTCCACAGACACAAAACAAAACAAACACACACACAGGCACAATTTCAGACATACAAATAAACAAACAAATCAAGCACATACACAAAACACAACAATCACACACAAACATGCAACACACCATGTCACAAACCACAGCAATAGACAAACAAACAAAAACCAACATATACAAATAAGGAACAGTCTGAACGATATTAGAAAATCAAGCGTTTAATAATCAACTTGACCTATGATCAGACTGCATAGTGAAACCAACCCCTCCTTTGTTGCAAAATGCGAATTGACTGGCGTTCATTTCTGTGATAATGACAATCATGTCAGG
>NC_051413.1:29421205-29421785 GCF_015228065.2 Penaeus monodon
CAGGAACTCAAAATCCCTACAAAGAACGCCAGCTTCACATTTTGAAAACATTGGCCATTCACAAACACAAAACATATACAACAAGACCACGACAACAAGGACAAGAAACATACAACTACTTTGTAGTCCTAATATTAATATTGTTTTTGTTTTTTTTCACCCACCCACTTAACACTGAGGATATCATTGATTAAAATATCCATAATTTGATTGTGGTTAACCCCTACTAATAATCACAACACTGATGTCATAACCATTTAACATCAAATTTACACTGACTTTGTGCACTAATTCAGTTTTACATTTAATTATGCCGCCAGTACCTGAGGTCACCCTAAATTACTTAAACCTGCTAGCTTTGTGCGTGAAACATATACTACACACATCAAAGTTACTACCTACATCAAGAACATTTTAACCATACCTAAGCACATGAGGACTACCCACACCTATCCACACAGAGAACAATTTGCGTTCACTTGCCAACATCAGAACATCTATCCTCACCTAACCACATCAAAAACATTTCACATCGAGGATACTCTTATCCCCACCTCCCCACATCGAAAAAACACTCAAT
>NC_051413.1:29421836-29422101 GCF_015228065.2 Penaeus monodon
ACACTTTACCCGCGCCTACCCACATGTCAATTGCTCAACATCCACAACACTTCAACATCACACCATCTGGTTTCGCACTTACCTCACAGCGTTCGTCCGTGTAAAGGTAAAAAAAAAAAATAGGGAACAACATATACGCAAAAGTGAAATACAAATTTAATGTACAGGTGAACCGACTGTGGCTAGTGTATGCTACTTAGAGGACCTACTGTCTCGAGGAAGAAAAGGTGGGAGGGAGGGTAAGGGGGTAGGGGATACGTATGAG
>NC_051413.1:29422220-29422336 GCF_015228065.2 Penaeus monodon
GGGCTAAGGAAGGGTGAAAGCTTGGTCTTGGAACTTCGAGGCTTTGGGACGCCCTGGGAGGTTTTGGAAGGGAAATAGATGTAAATGAAGGATTGGTGGATGAGATGATCCTGATC
>NC_051413.1:29422754-29423647 GCF_015228065.2 Penaeus monodon
GATTGATGATAATATACTAGCATACCGAAGTTAAAAAAAGGCCCTGGAGTGAGAGCAGGTGGGAAATGGCAAGAGCTCAGTCAGGTCCTCTCGGCAGGTGTGCATAATTAGTATACAGGTGATGGAGGGAGCGCTCGACCGCTACTGTGCAGCCTCAGGCAGTATGTACAGTGTTAACCAAAGCTAACCATCAAAGTGTACAGGCAGGGCATGTGGGGATGTGTAGGGCACTATCTGATACCCAGTTACACCTCCAAATGCTGCCTGGAAGCTATGTGTGTATGGAATATCAAACATATTCCATTTCTTTTGAATATAATGTCTTAAAAAAACATTAGTCTGAGGTTTGTGTCAAAATGGTTTGTGAAGTTGAAAATGACTAAATAATTCAAAAGGAACTTTGGCCTCATTTTTTTCTGAATGTACAAAGAACTTAACATTTATGTATAGTGAGGATTCAACAAAATTAAAATGTGTGCCAGTGCATATTACCTTTGATGATTAGGAAAATATACAAAGAATAAATTAGGAAAGACTGATAAAATGTACTAATATACTCGTGTTACGAGTGCATAGAAAATGGACAACTGGTTAAAGGTGCCTTGACAAAACTAAAACTCCTAATCCTTACTTTTGGAAACCTTTGCATATTTCAACCGTTTGAGCCGCTGCCTCGCTGAAACACAGAAAGTAGGAAACATGTTAGTAAAAGCGAAATCTTCTCTCGAATACACACAGCCTCTTCTGTCTTGCAAGCTGCCACAAGAGGGGGTTACTCAGGCCTGATTAATCACGGGGGAGAAGATACAGATCACTGAATGCTCGCTTGCATATGTTCCTTGGCTCTCTTTAATTCCGTTCTTCGCGGGTTCCGTCTTCTCCTTTCCGTTTCC
>NC_051413.1:29423782-29423855 GCF_015228065.2 Penaeus monodon
AACTAGGTTATCTTCATATTTTTAAAAATAAATTCGGAAAATAAATTTCCAGACAACCTGACCATTTACTTTT
>NC_051413.1:29424044-29424302 GCF_015228065.2 Penaeus monodon
ATGGGGAGACACGCGGGACTTAAGTCAGTGAGCTGTGTTATTCATCACAAGCCTTAGTCTTAAGTATAGCATCTTATGGGGAAAGGGCTGTTATGGTCAATAGAACTTTCGTTAATTACGGGACAGAAGTTCCTAATTTTGGTCTTAATAACGATTAAGTTTTTTTATTCTGCGCATCAAACGAGGAGTAAAAAGTATTCATGACCAATTCAGAAAGCTAATTTAACCATTTAAAACACTTGCATTTCTAAATTTTGT
>NC_051413.1:29424577-29424658 GCF_015228065.2 Penaeus monodon
CAACTTCGCAGTCAAAATATAATGAAGCAATGAAGTTCGGATGGAACCGTGATGGAATCTGCGATGGAATACGAACGACTT
>NC_051413.1:29425042-29425150 GCF_015228065.2 Penaeus monodon
CTGCGACCGGGATGGAGCCTCTCCTGAATGCTCGGGCCATTAAAATAGTCTCTTGCTTTTCATCGTGTTTGTTTACTAGCTCTGACGTCACGGGTTCTGACGTCACAG
>NC_051413.1:29425492-29425725 GCF_015228065.2 Penaeus monodon
GGGAGAGAAATGCAATAAGAGCTCCATGCAAATTCGTGCCCAGGCGAGAAACACTTTGCCCCGAGAGCAGATCCCACCATCTTTGGTTCTGTTTCCCTTGGCTTTTATCAACGTTTATTTAAATTCGAGATTCCTTTTTATTTTCTTTTATTTATTTTTTCCTTTCTGCCATTTTATTTATTTATTTCCGTTATATATATTTTCTCTGTCTGTTCTTTCCATTTTCGTCTTCC
>NC_051413.1:29425977-29426107 GCF_015228065.2 Penaeus monodon
TCTCATCTCTCTACTTCCATCTGTTAATTTCGTACACACGTTCTCTCGCCGTTTGTAAAATAGTGGTCCACTTAACTTTTAACTTAGGATAATTTCTCTACGGGAATGCTAAACTAGAATGCGCACTTGG
>NC_051413.1:29426168-29426299 GCF_015228065.2 Penaeus monodon
TATTAATTTCGTGCGAGTGAGTCGGGAACATTGAATGAGAAATGTACAGTTAATTGTGAGTCGAGAATGTTAAATACGTAATTTTCAAAGCCTTTATTTTTTCTTTCATTTTGGTTTAATTACTTTTTTTT
>NC_051413.1:29426577-29426787 GCF_015228065.2 Penaeus monodon
ACTTAAAGATTCATAACGCTGGCACAAAGCTGCTGGTTTTCCCAAGTGTGGTAAATGCATACGGCTACATTTCAGTACTGGAATGAAATGCAAATAGACTTTTTGAATTATATTAAAAGAACGGAGCTCATGAACCGCTCCTGTGTTTACGCGGAGGATGAGAAACAAGCAATAGAACAAGAATTAGCTGAGAGATTCCTTAGAGTTGAT
>NC_051413.1:29427331-29427608 GCF_015228065.2 Penaeus monodon
GTACGTACACCAAATATGTAGATCAAATTCCCCAAGTCTCGCTACCTTCCAAAGAAGCATGCACACGGCCCAAGTGGTTGTTTTGACAGCACAACACACGCAGAGACACGGACGCAGAAAGACCGTTTGTCCTAAAAATGAATATTAAAAAGAATCTACAAATAAAGGATTAATTGTATGAATAAGTCAATAGATATAAACAAGGAGAGAGAGAAAAAAAAACGAAAACTGTCACCAGTGAAGGAGAAGTTCCATTAGAGAAAAATATGAAAAGGAG
>NC_051413.1:29427747-29428072 GCF_015228065.2 Penaeus monodon
ATCCTAAAGAAAAAACGGAGAGAGTCCCCAACACAAGCACAGAAAGAAGTACACACTCAAGCACAAAATAAGTTTGCCTCTATTTCCAGCTCGGTTGCCATCCTCGTCGGTGTTCTGCTGCCATTTTCGTTTCTTTTACGAGTATATCGGATAACGCTACAGATCCTATATACATTGTATTCGCATGATGTAGCCATTCCGACGTTCGGTTTATCTGTTCACGAATAACAGTACGGGCGAGGCGTCGGGAAGGAGGCAAAGGGGTCCTTATGTACGAGGGAAAAAAAGCTTTGCTGATATAACGGCAGATGTACCCAAGGGCTAA
>NC_051413.1:29428275-29429110 GCF_015228065.2 Penaeus monodon
GTAGTATATTTCCACATCTCACAAACAAATGACCCACGCCAGCCCAAGTTCAAATGGAATTAGACACGAGACCACTACCCATACGCCAAGACGCTTCGATTATGCCACGAAAGACCTATTAGTATCGACGCATCCGCCAAATGTCAGCGCCGTTGGATTACGAATAGGCAAATGTCAGTCCCGGGTTCCTTTGTGTGTTCCAATCCCATTCCGGTTCTCCTGGCACAGTACACTGGCTCTTAGGGGGGGGGGAGTCGGAGAGTGCCACAGAACGGTTGGCAGTGATCGGGCTTTCCGACGATGTCACACCTTGGTAGGTTTAGGTATTGGAAGGTACCATAAACCTACCGATACTTCAAGGTCTGATGTTGCCAAAGTTCCAAAATGGCACTTTAGGGATGACCTATGCCATAAAATGCCTTTATTTTTTTTCAGACGGTTTAACAGTATGACTGGTACTTTAGGGTTTGAATAAGGCTGCATTACTTCAAAATATATCCAGTATTATAATTCGACTGAATCTACCGATTTCAACAGTGCCACCGTCCGCTTAACACAAAAATTTGGATGGAACCACAGTGCCTTTCGGAGTCTGGAAAGTGCCGCATTACGTCTGGCACTTTAGGATTTAGATGGAGCATCAGTATAGACTAGCACTTAAAGGTTTGGACATTGCCCGAGCCGATCTACCTCTCTTCGATCCCACATTCTGGTCCGTTGTACTCGTCGCGACAAAACCACTTCGGGAGAGTCGCGATGCATTGGAAACTTAGGTAATATCGCCATAACACAGAGTCCCTCGCATCCAGAGCGTTGACTTTGTAGTACGTGTTTT
>NC_051413.1:29429727-29429823 GCF_015228065.2 Penaeus monodon
CTTGGCATCTTATAGCCCCTGCTTATCTCTACTCCATTTCCCCACTTTCTCCTTGTTTCTTCTCACGGTTTTTCCCCCTTTTCGTCTTGAGTCTCC
>NC_051413.1:29429866-29429964 GCF_015228065.2 Penaeus monodon
CCAATCAGAGGCGAAGTTAAGGTTGGTGTCGAATTGTCGGGGTAGCGGAGAAAAAAGACTATTGTCTGATGAGAAAAGTTAAACTGCGACCCTATTCA
>NC_051413.1:29431525-29431707 GCF_015228065.2 Penaeus monodon
ACCTGGTTTTCCCTTCGAGTCCAAGGATAAAATTTCCGAGCTGAAGACTGCTACGCTGTGTGAAACGACGTGGAAAAATTCAACGGCTCCTTTGACCTTTCTTGACCCGAGGTTCGTGCATTGCCTTTGACCTCTCTCTCTTTTTTTTTTTTCTTCTCTTTTTATGGCCTACTGTAAAGGGA
>NC_051413.1:29432008-29432143 GCF_015228065.2 Penaeus monodon
CAATACAGACATTTCTCGGCGTAGAAATTCCTCTATCGCACTGAATTGTCTGGAATCTGCGTCCGTTTTTTGTAATCACGTTTAACTCATCGGAAAATCTCTGACCTTTTTGCAAGTGAAATCCCGTTGAATCGA
>NC_051413.1:29432294-29432371 GCF_015228065.2 Penaeus monodon
TGGGCAGTGCGAATGGGATTTAAAAATCAATTAAAAAAAAACATTTGTATTCTCTCCTTGCTCTTAAGAACTTTTGT
>NC_051413.1:29432705-29432770 GCF_015228065.2 Penaeus monodon
GAGCCTAATCACGATGAGGACTTATTCCCGTGACATTTATTTGTTCTGACCGTCGTTCTTCTTGA
>NC_051413.1:29433274-29433422 GCF_015228065.2 Penaeus monodon
AATCCTCTCCTCATTGTCACTGTATTACACCCTTTTGGCAGTCGTCATGTTCCTTCTGAATGGCCTCATTTCAGCCACTACAAAAGAGCTTCAGCTGCCAGACGAGAACCTCTTCTTTTGTGCCTGCCTTTCTTTAACTCCCAGTCCA
>NC_051413.1:29433692-29433903 GCF_015228065.2 Penaeus monodon
TTTTCAATATATCGCCCTTAACAGGAATCGATTAGTTATCAACAATATTTCCCTCATTCATTTTGTTAAAGGTAATCCTTTCGTACCCTCTATAGAAAAAAAAATCATCAACGCAATTAATGGACTGGATAAAATTATATGATCTGGTCGTAAAGAGCCTATCAGACACTTCTCAGAAATCCAGTCTCATCACTATACTTTGCCTTCCAGT
>NC_051413.1:29434290-29434495 GCF_015228065.2 Penaeus monodon
GGAATCCACAATATCACCGTACCGAAAGACCCAAGAGAGACCGCACAAAAGGTCGAAAATCGGATACAATTTCAGGTCCGATCAACCCTTAAGGGACCGTCGCGAAGTGTCAAGTCGCAGGAAGAAAACCTTTATAGTGAGTATCTTTTCGCTTGATACAAGACACCCCTGGCTCGGTGGCTTCCGGGTCAGAGGGAAGATAGGA
>NC_051413.1:29435373-29435576 GCF_015228065.2 Penaeus monodon
TTCAAAATATTTCACTAAAATGTATTAAGAGATAAGAAGAAGAAAACCGATAATAACAGAATAAAATGAACAATAACCAGCAATAAGAGTAAATAACATAAAGAAATAGAGCCACAAAGAGAGAACAAAGCCCCCTCCCCCCCACCCCCCTTTTCCGCCATCAGCATCCGGGAACTCAGATCAACAAGTGGGCTTCTACCCCA
>NC_051413.1:29435619-29435849 GCF_015228065.2 Penaeus monodon
AGTATGGCCTGCCTTTCCCCATTCTTTCCTTCTCCTCAGGACCTTCCTCCCCCCCCCCCCTTTTCCCTTTCTCCTCTTTCTTTCTCTTGGTTGATTCTATTCGTTTCTTTTTCCTTTTTGCTTCTGTGCGTGTTGGCGTTTACATTTTCTCGGGGAGTGCATGGACGGCTTGCGAGTGTGTGTATCATCTCATCTGTGTAAGTTTTATAGATATACACACTCATACATAC
>NC_051413.1:29436395-29436770 GCF_015228065.2 Penaeus monodon
CTACTTATTTGTAAATGCATTGCATGCACACATGTATACGCATTTTTATTTGCGTCTGTATGTGTGTTTGTATACTTTTGCATGTATACACCATTGAACGATGCAATATACATATTCATATCAACAAGATGACATACTAGGAATGTCCAAATTATTTGTAATAAAAGAGTCATTTCTGTCAGAAAAAAAAGAAATTATTTTACATCTCAGGAATCAATGTTCAATAAACCTCAGGCTAGACCGATAGACGAAAGAAAAAGTGTATTGTGTATTTCCATTGAACGATATATCAGACCTTTCAAACACACACACGGGTTTTCATCAATCTCAGTTGATAAAAGAGAGACTTCACCGATTACACATACAAACACACGC
>NC_051413.1:29436883-29437040 GCF_015228065.2 Penaeus monodon
CCAATAATATTGATGTTTAGTGTGGTGTTTTGTTTATTGTGTATGTATGTGTGATTTCTAGTTTATTGTCGATTTGTGTGTATTGTGTTATTATGGTGTAGTTTGTTGTGTGGGTATTGTTTTTGTGTGTGTTGTTTGTTTAATATATAAAATATAT
>NC_051413.1:29437085-29437210 GCF_015228065.2 Penaeus monodon
ATAGTTTAGTGTGATTTGTTGTTATGTTATGTTGTGTATTTATTGTTATGTAGTTGTTTGTATATTTATATGTGTAGTATTTAGTATGATGGTGGTATTTATATAGTAACAACAGCAAGAACAAC
>NC_051413.1:29437490-29437606 GCF_015228065.2 Penaeus monodon
AAATATGCGAAACTATTCCACTTTGCTTACGGATCGCCTTATTGATTAGCTCAAAGCAATAGCCAAAGTTAAATGAGTTACCATGTTGCCCTTTTTAGCAGCATGTCTTTGATCTT
>NC_051413.1:29437625-29437844 GCF_015228065.2 Penaeus monodon
CAGCCTTAACTTTTCTTAATTTTCTTCCCCTGTCTATTAATATATCTTTGTGTTTCTATTTATATCTATTCATAATTATCTTTTACATCTCTTTTCCCTTTTTCTTTCTGTCTTTTTCTCTTTTGGCCTCATTATTATCGTCTTATTTTTTGTTTTGTTCGCTTTCTTCGTCTCTTCTCCTCTCAACTTATTATTTAATCTTTGTTGCTTTATCATTCA
>NC_051413.1:29437933-29438105 GCF_015228065.2 Penaeus monodon
TTTTCGCATTCTAGTTTTCCTTCTTATATACGCATCCCTCATTCTTTCATATATTGGTTTTATTTTCTACCTTTACTTTTTCTCAGCAATTTCTTTTTCTACTTATTTTCTTTCTCTTTCATTCTCTTATCTTTCCTATTCTATTTCAACATCGCTCATTCTTTCATACTGA
>NC_051413.1:29438296-29438820 GCF_015228065.2 Penaeus monodon
CAGGTAGAAGAAAAGAAGGAAACAAGAAGAAGAAAGGGAAGGAAAAACCGTAAGGTGATGCAGATAAAGAGTAAAAGAAAGAAAGAAACCATGAGGTGAAAACAAAATACCAAACGAAAGGAGAGAGAGAGAAAAAAAGTCAGAACAAGAAAAATGAGCAGAAAGGAAACGAAACATCGACGAACAGAAAATGAACTGAAAAAAAAGGAAGAGGAAGAAGGCAAAACAGCAAAGAAGCAGAAGAAAGAGAAGAGACGAAATCACCAAAGAAAACTGATACGAAAACCAATATCAATAACAATAACAGCGTGCGTGGAACATAACGCCGAGAACAATAGCAATACCACGGGCGCCTAGGTATCCACTATCGACAGCTAGGTACCGGTCCGAGTTGCTTAATTATGTTCCGAAATGCAGGTTCAGGGAAGTTCAAATTTAGTGACGCAATCATGTCTTCTTTTCGAGCCAATCGCCAAGGGAGAAAACCCATGGTGCCAGGGAGTTATTTGGTCTGGCACTACGTG
>NC_051413.1:29439495-29440239 GCF_015228065.2 Penaeus monodon
GTTTTTCTAACATTACAAATACAGAAGCAATACTATAGTTCGACAATCCCCACAGCACGTATACATTTGCATACTTCCTACCGTTTATCATGCATCATAATTCCAAGTATGAAAAAAAAGTTTGCAATATATATTTTCCATGTCCGATGCATGACTAAATACTATTCATATCATTTACTTCTTACAGCTTCTTTTTATTGATTGCATTCAATAACATGCATGTTCTTCATAAACAGTATTATCTAAATAATTTCGAAAAAAAGTGGATATTTCGACTCACCATATCTGATCATTATTTCTAGAGTTGATACGCTGATGATATGATTCTAATCAAAATTGCCCATCTTATGTAAAAAAAGTTCTATGACAAGCATATCTCTTATTTCCATTTGATACTGGAGAAACATTCAAATAAAGATCATCTTACAAATAAAAAGTATTTCGATTTTGAAAAAAACATTTAAAGGACTCATTTTTACAATAAGTAAATTTCGACTTTTACTAAAAAAAAATGAGTATTTAAAAAAGGTCTATTATTTCAGTACTAGGATTCTGTCTGACATACTCAAATACTTTGCTACTTCCATTTTTACACGGTTCTATTTATGCTAGTCTAGATCTTGTGAGAATAAATGGAGCAGAATACGAGATTTTTCCCCTTGTTCTTTCTTCGTGCCTTTGTTTGTTATGAGATTTACAGGTGGCCAAGTATCGTTATATTTCTGTCGTTCTTCTTTTATAATA
>NC_051413.1:29440339-29440417 GCF_015228065.2 Penaeus monodon
AGCTTCAACTATCTTGTCGTCCCATTAATATTTAATTGGAGAATTTTGCCTTTGTTCGATCACGTAATCAGGCTAGAT
>NC_051413.1:29440911-29441305 GCF_015228065.2 Penaeus monodon
ACATGAAAAATAATAAATGTGCAAAAGAGCAAAAAGCAGCTTATTTACATTTACATTTTTTTTTTTTTTTGTGAAAGGATATGCCTATTCACATATATTCTCTATCTGGACATGCATATGTATAGGTTAGGCCTAACCATATTTTGCGATAAAATTACATACATTCTGTTGTAACAAGAGCATTATCATCCATATCTTTTTTTTTATTTATTTGTTTCATGAAAAAATACGGATTCATTTTCAGGAGATGAATCTCATTCTGCATGAAACGTTTCCATTTCAACGTTTCCCCCAACAACGTTTTCACGGCGGGTACCAGGTTTTCCTTTCCATCCCGACAAGGTAGATAGGGCACGTGAAGCCTCAGTAAAAGTGTAAGTGGGTTTTAAACCTC
>NC_051413.1:29441322-29441437 GCF_015228065.2 Penaeus monodon
ATGGGGGAGCAGAAAATTTAAAGATGACAGTCGCGTCAGCCCCGTTCAAGCGACGGTCTCCGGTTTCCGCAAACGGTCGTCGGATTTCTGGATACGTTCTAGACAGACCGACTTA
>NC_051413.1:29441828-29441963 GCF_015228065.2 Penaeus monodon
ACACACATTCTTTAGTATTGAGGGATTTCCGGTAATATCTCAGGCGTGAACGTATGTTCCAGTTTATCGTAGTTTTTGAAACATGCTTTTATCATTGAGGTATGTACTGTACCAACGGCAATGTAATTTTCACGG
>NC_051413.1:29442534-29442858 GCF_015228065.2 Penaeus monodon
TATCCCAATTAACAAGCAATATGACCAAATCTTTACCCATTTTCTTCACACGCCTCTTTCTCTTCTCTTTTCAAGCTAAAATAATTAATATTTACGGAGCGATTAACAAGGGAGAACTTTGCATTTATTCCATTTAAGGGTTTTTGAATACTTTAAAAGTCATGAACCGTTATTCAGCTTTCTTGTTTTCATCATGAACGTTCTCTTGTTCATCTCTGTTCTCTCTGTTCATCATATTCTGCTTTGTTCTCTGCTCTTCTAGTTTTATTTTGTTTACTTGTTCACTTTGTTTTCAATCTTGGCTTGTTTACTTGTTTATTTTAT
>NC_051413.1:29442875-29443799 GCF_015228065.2 Penaeus monodon
TATTCTCGTAGTTCTTGTTTTATTTTGAATTACTCCTATTTATCTTCATTTTTTCCTAACCTCATCTTTTACTTTCTCTTTCTCTTTATCTCTTCTTTTTTTATCTAATTCCTATTTACCTTCTTTTACGTATTTTCTCTCGGTTTGCAAAATAATTATCAGTTTAACTTTTTTTTATTTTTCTTCACTTGCTTTCCTTTTTCCTCTGATTTCGTCTCGTTTTTCCTTATTTTGTCGTTCTTTTTCTTTCTATTTGACCATTTTTCCCTTTATTTACCCTCTTTGTTTCCTTCCCTTCTCTCCTTTCTCCTTCCATATCTGTTTACCTTTTTATCTTTTTTTTCTGCTTCTCTACTTTCGCCTGTCGTGTTCTCTTCCTTTCTCTCTCTATCTCTTTTCTTCCCTTTCTTGTTCTCTGTGTTTGTGCCTCTTTTGTTCTGTATTTTTCTTTTCTCTCCTTTCATATATTTCTGTCTCTTTCTCTTCTCTCCTTTTCTCCTCCTTTTTTCTTTTCCCTTTTCTTCTCTTTCTCTCTTCTTCTCATATCCTTTCCTCCCTCTCTCCCTTTGTCTCTTTTCTGCTTCCTTCTTTTTCTTCCTATTTATCTTTTTTTCCTTTTCTCAATTTTTTTAATTTTCTCCTCTCCTCCCTTTCTTGCGTTTTCTCCTTTTTCCTTCACTCTCTTTCTCCCCTTTTCTCTTTTCCCCTTTCCCCTCTTTCTACTTTTATATTCTTTCCTTCCTTTTTTCCCCCTCATCCCCCCATTTCTCTGTTCTCTCTTCCCCTCTTTCTCCCTTTTTTTATCATCCTTTCCTTTTATTTACCTTCCTTTCTCTGCCTTTCTGAAATGAGTCGCCGCCTTCTCTTAAATCGCTCAAGGTTATTTTCTTAAATGGAAAAATTGCCAGAAGACGCGCTGCGGAC
>NC_051413.1:29444217-29444302 GCF_015228065.2 Penaeus monodon
CGCGAGCATTAAAATTAAAGGAAAGTACACCAATGCTTATGGTGATTATGAAAATTTCACGGACTAAAGATAAGCTAACAGATAA
>NC_051413.1:29444716-29444793 GCF_015228065.2 Penaeus monodon
TCTGCGAAGGCGAGATGGAGAGGCGACCAAAGACATTTATATTGAATTTTTTCTGCCATTTACGAGATCAGTTCGAC
>NC_051413.1:29445121-29445214 GCF_015228065.2 Penaeus monodon
TCTATCCAATTACTTATATGTTTCTTATGTTTTTGAGAGGCAGGGAGTGAGGTGGATTAAGTAGGAAGAGATAAGTGAGATAGATAGATAGAT
>NC_051413.1:29445557-29446208 GCF_015228065.2 Penaeus monodon
TGCAGTCGAGGGCAAGGCCGCAGTTCATGAACCGGCGTTTGACAAGTGCTCAAGGACGGGTTCAGCTGAAAGGACTGAATGAGAAGGAAGATTAAAGGGAGGGGGGAGGGGGAGGGACGGAGGAGGGAGGGAGGAGAACGGGGAAAAGGGCGAGGAGGTGGAGGGGTGGAGGAGGGAGAGAGAGAGGGAGGGAGGGAGGGAGGTAAGGAGGGACGAGAAGAGGGAAAAGGGAGGTGGAGGGGAGAAGTAGGGAGGGAGGGAGGAGGAAGAGAAGGGGGAAAAGGGGGAGGAGGGGGAAAAGGGGCAGGAGGTGGAGGGGAGAAGGAAGGAGGGAGGGAGGGAGGGAAGAGGAGGAGAAGGGGAAAAGGGCCAGGAGGTGGAGGAGTGGAGGAGGAGAGAGGGAGGTAGGAGGAAAAGGAGGTGGAGAGGAGAAAGAGGAAGAGGAGGGGGAAAGGGGGAAGGGTTGGAGGAAGGAAGAGAGGGAAGCGAAGAAGAGGGAATGGTGGAGGAGCGGAGGAGGCAAATAAAGGCGAGGAATAGGAGAGAAAAGGAAGTGAAGAGATGAAGGAGCGGAGGAAGGGGGAAGCGAGAGCAAGAAGAATAGGAGATGGAATAGTAGAGGGCAAAGATAAGACAGGGAGAGTTGGAAGT
>NC_051413.1:29448284-29448653 GCF_015228065.2 Penaeus monodon
ATCCTCCCCCTTCCTTCTCTCTTCTCCCCCATCCCTCTCTCTCTTCCACCATCCTCCCCGTCCTTCTCTCTCCTCGCCCTTCCCTTTCTCCTTCCCCTTCCTTCTTTTCTTTCTCTTCCCTCTCCCACCTCCCACTTCCTTCTCTCTCCTACCTTCCCTCTCTCTCTCTTCTCCCATCCCTCTTTCCTCTCCCCCTTCTCTTTCTCTCCCCCTTTTCATTCTCCTTTTTCGTTTTTTCCACGGCAGTCCATCACCATCGCTGGCCACATTAGCGTCCTGGAGTGCAGGGTCATTACAGTGTTAAACTCTTTCGCCTTAATGGCTTCTCATGACACCAGGTGTTCGCGACTTTATTTTTCCTTTCCGTTT
>NC_051413.1:29448680-29448988 GCF_015228065.2 Penaeus monodon
CTTGGAAATTCTTTTGATGTTATACAAACTCCTCTTGTTTTCAATTTTATTTTCGATTCATCAGCGTGTGAAAGGAGTCATATTGAACAGAAAGTAAGTGAAGATTTTAATGATGTACAAGAGTGGAGGAACAGGGGAGAGAGGCGCAGGGCAAAAAAAAAAAAAAAATGCGACGCGGGAGAGAGACGGTGATTTATGTATACCTGCTGGAATCTGGGAATTCTCGCATTTAATTTGTGTCGGAATAATCTTACGAGAAAACAATTGGGACATAAGGTAAGTAAGAAATAGAATATGTTGGAATATGT
>NC_051413.1:29449254-29449976 GCF_015228065.2 Penaeus monodon
AAAGATTGATAAAATGTTAGTTCCATGAATATTTGGTGCATGTTGTGGGCGAAAGCAATTCCTTTTCAGCAACGCAGCCGGGAAGCGACATCAATACAAGCAGCCTGTTTAGACGGCATTTACATTCATTATTCCTGGTTGAAGCTTTTTTGAAAACCAAAGGAAAGCACTCACTGTGATTCTTGCCGACGTACATTATCGTTAAAGACTGCATCGTTTTTTCTCTTTCGAACACTCTCCTTTCTTTACTTAATTACATGAAATATGCAAGATGGACGAAACTCCGATTGAAACATCACAGGACAGGACCCCCTCCACGCGGCGGGATACAATGCACTTCATGCCCCGGTGACGTCAGTCGCAGCGGATCGCGAGTACTGGCGGTCGGATTCGGGAAGGCAGGGGGCGAGCAGGGGGGGGGCGGATGAGAGGCCATGGAGGGTGGGGTGGGGGGCGGATGAGAGGCCATGGGGGTGGGGTGGGGGGCGGATGAGAGGCCATGGGGGGTGGGGTGGGGGGCGGATGAGAGGCCATGGGGGGAGGCGGATTCGGGGAAGGCAGGGGGCGGGCAGGGGGGGGAGGACTGGGGGAGACAAGGGAAGCGAATGAGAGGCGGGGGGGGATGCGAAACGGGGTGGGAGGCGGATGAGAGGGGGGAGGATAATGCGGTGCGGAACTAATGTGTTGTCTCACGATCCACTTGTTCTTGTGTGCGCACATTC
>NC_051413.1:29451228-29452810 GCF_015228065.2 Penaeus monodon
AACCCTTGCCAAATAATCGCTTTAATATCTCTTTCCTCGGTCATAACTTTTGTCATATTTCCTATTTTATCACACCAACTTTCCTCTGCTTTTCTCTGGCACTGTTTCGCAATTTCGCCCGCGGCTGTTTCTACTTATCCCGGCAATAGGATGACAATATATATACAGATAATTTTTCTCTCTTGGGGGACAATTTCCCTTTATTAGGGTCATGTAAATGTGAATCATGTGTACAGCTGTCACATGAAAGGTGAGATTGGGGACGGGGAGGGGGGGGGGTGGAGAGGGGGCGTAAGGGGGAGGTGGGGTGGCTAGAGATAAAAAGGAGTTGAAGGAGAAGGAGTAAATAGGAGGAAACTTAGAAAAAGAAAGAAAGAAAGATGAGGAGGTGAAGGAGAAAGAACGAAAGGAGGAAAAATGGATAAAGGAAAAAAAATAGAGGAGTAGGTAAAGGAGAATGGGTGAAAGGAGGAAATATCAGATGATAAAGAGAAAGGCAGAGATGGAAGAAAATTGAAAAGAAAGGAGAAAGAGGGGGGTGGGGAGAAGAACAATAAGAAGAAAGGTGAACGAAGGAAATAGAAGATAGAAGCACTTACGAAAGAAGGAGAATGCAAGTATGTGAGTGATATGAGAGAAGGAGGATGAGGAAGGAAGAAGATACAGGAAGAGAGGAAAGGAGGATCTGTGAAAATAAACGTGAAGAATAAATGAAAAAGCAAAATAAAGAAAAGGGTAATAAGGAGAAAGAGAAAGGTAACTTGAGAAAAAAGGTTAAAAGATGTAACAAAAGAACATGAAAGAAAGATATATAACAAAAGAGACATAAAAAAAAATATTTCAAAGTAGAAGGGAAAAAGGAGAGAAATAAACGTAAAAAAAAATATATCTTACACAAAAATAAAAGATAGAGAACAAGAAACAAAACAAAAGGAGAAAGAATTATAAAGATAAAATAAAGGAAAAAAATCACACAAAAAAGAGAAAGAATAAAAAAATAAAAAAAGAGACACACAAAAAAAATATCTCACAAGAAACAAAATAAAATAAAAAGAGAAAAAAGAATACATTATAGAAAACATAATGAAAATGAAAGAAAACTTCTCACAACAAAGAAACAAAACAAAACAAAAAAGAGAGAAAATAAAAGCGTTAAAGAAAACACAAGAATGAAAATAACTCCTACCAAAAAAACTTCTCACAACATTCGCCCGCAAAACACCAAGACAAAGGCACTCGGAGGCCCAGCGCAGCTCGCCCTCGAAACCACAAGAGGAACGTAATGAAGAGAGACCTCGACGTCGGAAGTCTCGACTCGGGGGGGGGGGTGCAGTGCCATGAAGATCAATGACTTCTGAGCGCCGAGGAGTGCCACTCACTCGAAAGTGCCAGGTGCCAATTGCGGGCTACAGGCGCGGATGTCAAGTGTCAGTTAAGAGACGATCAGCTGTCCACATATTCGTTTGGGAAGTCGTTTGTCAGCTGTTTCGAAGCGAGTCGCCGGGAGATGCTAATTTGGGTCGTGCGATTGAAGAAGGTTATGGTGAGGATGGTGAGCGTGACGGAGGTTATGGTGAGGATG
>NC_051413.1:29453575-29454087 GCF_015228065.2 Penaeus monodon
CGGAAATTATGATATGAAATGTTTAAAAATTTGAAGCATATTGATGAGGAAATTGAACTAAAGTGACCACCACCCGTAAACTAACCTGTTCAATTATGTATTATCCACAGAACGGAGAAAAATTTCATGTTCTAGACATATTATTTTTTCTTTCCATTCCTTCCTTTCATCCTTATTATTCCATTGTAGAGCACTCATGTTTATGAAAAAAATGGGAAATTCAGAGAAACACCAAAAAAAAAAAAGTTACAGACTCCGAGCCAGAGTGAAGATAATTGCATGTAATATGTAATACACACAGCGGAATCCAGCGAGACCGATCCAAATTACAAAATTTAATTTCAGCGAATTTGCAGCGTCAAGGATTTCCGAATCACAGATGAAAGCATTTGCGTCAAAGTGTATGCTCATGTGACATCGAAGGTAATTTGATAAGGTGTTTGTTATGTAGGTGTCAGTGACTTGGCATGGACTGTGTTTCATGACTTGTGTTGTGTTTTTTTTTTTTTTGT
>NC_051413.1:29454325-29454414 GCF_015228065.2 Penaeus monodon
CGCGCGCACGCGTGTATGTGTATGTACGCGTGTCTTAGAAAAATAGAAATAACTGTGATTAGGACGAAATCACAAAAAATGAGAAAGCT
>NC_051413.1:29454470-29454553 GCF_015228065.2 Penaeus monodon
TGGAGAGTCTTGGGAGAAGATACAAGATCAGACGAGGCGGAAGAAGTGACTTTTTCCGGGACAAGAAAACCGGCCGACAGTCA
>NC_051413.1:29454599-29455084 GCF_015228065.2 Penaeus monodon
ATAAAGGAAAGAGAAACAAGAAATTTCGAAACGAAAGATAAATAGAATAGGCGTGGATAAATAGAGTGGATGTGGATGGGAGGAAATTGGACAAGAACGAAAAAGTAATTTCGATAAACCAAATATTATTAAACAGAAAATTAATAAACGAGGATAAATGACATGGACGTGGATGGGAGGAAGCTCGACAGGAAGAAGAAAATGGCAATTTGAATAAACAAGGCAATTTACGTAAACAAATATTCAGGCAGAAGAAAGAAGAGAAAATGATACTGAAAAGAGAAAGAATACAGAACATAAAACACGTAAAATCATAATTATAAGAATAAACAAAAAGAAAACAAAGAAAAGGGGAAAACAGAAGATTCTTGACAACAGAACAGGAAAAAAGAAGAAAAAATAGATTATAGGATAAAAAAAGGACAATAAAAAGACAGAAACAGGATGAGGCGAGTATGAAAGACAAAGGAACAGGAAAAGAAACT
>NC_051413.1:29455384-29455507 GCF_015228065.2 Penaeus monodon
ATAGAATATAATATATAAATCAAACGAAAAATAACTGAGAAACAGATCAGTAAAGTAGAATCTAACAAATCCGGAAACAAGGGAGTAAAGAAAACAAGAGATAACGATATCAACATTATTTAC
>NC_051413.1:29455619-29456268 GCF_015228065.2 Penaeus monodon
GATGAGATAATATGAAGAGAGATAACAAAGAAAATGCAAATGATGAGAGAAAAGTAGAAAACGGATAAACGAAACAAGGCAACAAATCGAAGGAGGAAGAGTTAAGATTCAAGGATGCTAGAAGCGTTTCTCCATTCCCTATTAGCGATTTCACCATTCTCTAGATTCCGGTCGATTCAATCTTCTGCTATCTTAGTTTAAATCTCGTAGCATCAACCTAACACCAACGATTAAGAAAATGATCAGGTAAATGTATTACAATCTGGAACGCGTGTGAACAATAACTATATCACTTTTCAATCTTTTCTCCTAAATTAATGCACAATTAAAGAAAGTATAGAACTAGAAGAAAAAATACATAAAACTAACTAACAAAAATCTATTTATATACTTCTTTCTCTTTCTCTACTTATTCTCATTACAGAAATACATCATTGAACTCATACTCACAATCCCTTATAATTCGCAGGAGAGTAAGAGCTCTTTATAATTTCCCAAAGGATGCTACGTTTCTCCATTTCCCCTTTATTGCGCATTTCACCATCTCTCTTATTTCCGGTTCTTTTCACTCTTCTCCTTCTTTTCTGTTTTATCTCGTAGCCTCCAGCACCTCACGACCTCACGTTTCGAAAATGATCAGTGTGTATTT
>NC_051413.1:29456558-29456801 GCF_015228065.2 Penaeus monodon
CAAAAGAAAATGACGCTGATTAAGATTTTTTCCTCCCATAATCACTGCTTCCCCCCCCCCCTCCCCTCGTCACCCACCATGTAAGTTCAGATCCATTTCGCTCTGACCTTATAAAGCTTCGGTACCTTTATTCTCCTCTCTCCTTCACTCTTTTTATTCGCTTACCGCGTTATCTCAATTTATTCCTCCATCTATAAGATTTTGTTTGTCTGCTCTCTTGCAACCTCTCTCTATCTTTATCAT
>NC_051413.1:29457056-29457436 GCF_015228065.2 Penaeus monodon
TCCCTCTTTTTCGCGATCTCATCTATTAAAACAAAAGTAAAGTAACAATCCGGACGCAATATTCCCATGCATAAAACAGGCAAGGTGATGAAAAATTACCAAATTATATTCCTTAATTACAAGTAAAGGCTTAGAGAAATGAGATTGACTTTTTGATCATTAATTATATATTCATTAGATTTATATTTTCTGCGTGTGATCATGTTATTGCCAATTTTGTAGACGCGTGTTTTTCCTAATAAATCAACGTTATTTGTACTACAAAAACTAAATCAAATTGGGTCTTTTTGTTATGAATTAAAATAAAACTGTTCTGCTTCTATTCTACGTTTCTTTGTGGGTTAATGTTTAAATTAATATGCATTTACACATTTTGTCGA
>NC_051413.1:29457511-29458144 GCF_015228065.2 Penaeus monodon
TGTTTTTCGGGGGGTTAAAGTATATTTGTTTAAGTCATATATATTTTTAGCACCATGATGTGTGTAAACTCCGTGATATCTGCAGAGACTCTAGGGTTATGACATAAAACGTATATTTACGATGGGAACCTATTTTCTCTGTCGTGTACATCGGCGATATATTTTTCTTTTTGTTTGATGTGTCGTGTAAAAGCAATTTACAGTTATTAGTTCATTTTCATATTTATTTGTGTTTGATATGCATTGCTTGATATTAGTCTCATATATAAAGATTATTCCCTTATTTATATTACTTGCATGATTGTAAAGTCGTCATAATAGTGAAGATAACCATCATTATAAATCACTGACATAAAAACGTGACAGTGATGGAGATCATGTGGGAAATAACAATACAGGTTTATCTCATAATCGCTCAGTTACTGAAACGTGGGTAGTGACCCCGTAGATTCAATGTGCTTTGCGTGGCCAGGGGTGTCAGATTTCTCGAAGTGAGTGAAGGAGCAATAATCCTTTATTTAGCCTCTGGCGATCTGGGTTTGCGTGAGTCACGGAGGGAGCGAGAGAGTGTGAACGAAGGTCAGGTCACAGCCCGCTTTTCATCTTACTGTCTTCGTTTACAAGGTCATTTGC
>NC_051413.1:29458741-29458902 GCF_015228065.2 Penaeus monodon
AAGCGGAGAGAAGGGGAGCCGGAGGGAGCATTCCCAAGCCCTGCGTGCAAGGCCCAGAAGACGCCCAGCAAGTCTGATCGTAATTTGGTGTTCGCCTCCGTCCGCCGACCAGCTGGGCCGACACTTGCCAAGGTGCAGGGCGTTCAGTGCCGTGTGAAAGA
>NC_051413.1:29459159-29459227 GCF_015228065.2 Penaeus monodon
AACTGAAGCAGAGCTCGAAGGATAGTGCAAAGGAACAGCGATAACACTTATTCTCTTTTCAGGGTGTA
>NC_051413.1:29459508-29459963 GCF_015228065.2 Penaeus monodon
CGCCTCCCTCTCCCTCCCTCCTTCTCGTCCCTCTCCCTCCTTTCTTCTGCCGGCTCTCTATCCCTCCTTCTCCCACCTCCCTCCTTCTCCCACCTCCCTCCTTCTCCCGCCTCCCTCCTTCTCCCACCTCCCTCTCCCTCCCTCCTTCTCCCACCTCACTCCTTCTCCCACCTCCCTCTCCCTCCTTCCATCTCCCTTCTCTTCTCAATATCATCTTCGACACCATGATTATGAATGGCCTTTGCATCTGAACCTCCAAACCCGAGCGATCAAAGCGAAGTAACATATCGTCGACGGGATCAAGTTTTCTTTGTCTGTCTCCTCCTTGCACAGGGCTTTTGTTGTGTTTGTTATACATGTATTTCGTCTGTTTTGTTTTGGGTTTCTTTATTTTTGATTATTCTTCCCATCCCTTCTTCATTTTTTTTATCTGGTGGATATTGTTTATAGTTCTG
>NC_051413.1:29460025-29460196 GCF_015228065.2 Penaeus monodon
ATCGCTATTTGCCTCTTTCTCCGTACAAACATCCAGCAGAAATCGGTTCACAAAAGGAGAAAATAGAGCCAGATGATATTTATGGCTCGTGTATGTGAATGAAGCGAAAATCCATAAGCTTATTTAACATATATGATTGTGAAATGGTCACCCTTTCTGTCAGATCAATTC
>NC_051413.1:29460435-29460728 GCF_015228065.2 Penaeus monodon
GCCTACCCCCCTTTTGACCCAGTGCTATATCTAGCCTGGGATTTCTGCCTCTCGGATATATCAATTTACGTCAGATATTTTGAAACCTCTCCCTTCCCCCTTACCACCACTATCCTTATCCCCCCCCTCTCTTGTCTAGCTATTCTCAGGATCTTTCTCTCAGGAGATCCTATCTGTCGGTCCTACGCTTCTCCTGACAAGGTGGATCACAGACTGTGTTCTGGGGTTGAGCTTCCACCTCTGTAATTGGTGGGAATGTGAGCTAGTTGGCAACTCGAAAATCTATACCAATC
>NC_051413.1:29461241-29461619 GCF_015228065.2 Penaeus monodon
AAAAAGAATTCACAGTGTACACATAAATCCCATTAAAATACACACCTGTCTACAACCCAAAATGTGATCCCACTCTCCTCTCCGTCAACACGCCAGCCAAACGCTAGCGTGTTCGCGTGCGCATCCAATCTCCAAGGATCTCCGTCATTGTGCGCAAGCGCGTATTTCGCCCTCTTTGAAGTCCGTTGCGTAATTTCGACGAAGCCACGAACCTCAGCACGCTCGCTCGTTCATGTCTGCGCTTTCCCGAGGACAGCGTTCGGAGGGGGAGGGAGGAACGGCCGGGCGGAACAAAGAGGGAATTTCTCAGGGGCGGAGTCTGTTCCTCTCTCTCCCACGCCTTAAGGATGCCTAAAGTTGTGAATTGCGTCAACTAAA
>NC_051413.1:29461888-29462205 GCF_015228065.2 Penaeus monodon
AATCCGCAGCCGTGATAATTTCAGCCTGAAATTTCGCCAAGTCTTTTTTTCAGCTTACACGACCACGACTCCGGTAGTCTGTGACACCTCCTTCAACAGAAAATGAAGTTTTAAAGACAGACACGCACGCACTGCCTCGAAATTGGTCTCTTTGCGGCGCCACACTCCATTTACATTTTTCTATTAAATTTTCGCCTATGCCAAAAAAAAAGAAAAAAATGTGCTGACAAGCTTTCAAAAGCGTAAATATTGGAAACGTAAGGGAAAGGTCAGAAGGTTTTGTGCCTGAGCAATTTTTTCTACAGGTAGTAATTAAA
>NC_051413.1:29462677-29464088 GCF_015228065.2 Penaeus monodon
CATCGAAAATATGGGAACCAGTTGAGGAGGAAAGGACTATGTGCTAAAAGGGGTAGAGGGAGGAAGATGGGCAGGAAGATAGGTGTGAGTGATTTGGCGGGGAGTGGAAGAATTGGAGGGCGTTGTGGGGAATACTTGGAAGAAGAGCTGACGTCTGTAGTAGGGGAGGAGTGGGGAAGGGAGAGTGAGGAGGGGGGGGGAGGAGTGGGGAAGGGAGGTGAAGTGAGGGAGGTGGGGGAGGAGTGGGGAAGGAGAGTGGTGAGGGAGGGGGGGGAGTGGGGAAGGGAGAGTGGATGAGGGAGGGGGGGAGGAGTGGGGAAGGGAGAGTGAGTGAGGGAGGGGGGGAGGAGTGGGGAAGGGAGAGTGAATGAGGGAGGGGGGGAGGAGTGGGGAAGGGAGAGTGAATGAGGGAGGGGGGGAGGAGTGGGGAAGGGAGAGTGAAGTGAGGGAGGGGGGAGGAGTGGGGAAGGGAGAGTGAAGTGAGGAGGGGGGGAGGAGGAGTGGGGAAGGGAGAGTGAATGAGGGAGGGGGGAGGAGTGGGGAAGGGAGAGTGATGAGGGAGGGGGGGAGGAGTGGGGAAGGGAGAGTGATGAGGGGGGGGAGGAGTGGGAAGGAGAGTGATGGGGAGGGGGGAAGGGGGAGGAGAGTGAGGGGAGGGGGGAGAGTGGAGGGAGAGTGAGAGGAGGGGGGGGGAGTGGGGAGGGAGTGGGGAAGGGAGAGTGAATGAGGGAGGGGGGAGGAGTGGGGAAGGGAGAGGAGTGAGGGAGGGGGGGGGGAGGAGGATGGAGAGTGGAAGGGAGGAGGGAGGAGGGAAGGGGAGGAATGAGGGAGGGGGAGGAGGGAAGGAGGAGTGAATGAGGGAGGGGGAGGAGGGAGGAGAGTGATGAGAGGGGGGGAGGAGGGGAGGAGAGTGAATGAGGGAGGGGGGAGGAGTGGGGAAGGGAGAGTGAATGAGGAGGGGGGAGGAGGGGAAGGAGTGAATGAGGGAGGGGGGGGAGTGGGGAAGGGAGAGTGAATGAGGGAGGGGGGAGGAGTGGGGAAGGGAGAGTGAATGAGGGAGTAGTGAAAAGAGAGGAAGGGAGAGTGATTAAGGGAGAGTAGGGGGGGGGTAGGAAGGAAGGGCCGCGGCAGAGAGGTTGAGGAGAAGGAGGAAAAAGGAAGAGAATGTAGGAGGAAGTAGGGGAAGGGCAGAGGAGAGGATGGCAGTAGTAGGAGAAGAGAGGAGAAGAGGAGGGGAAGAGAGTAGAGGATGGAGAAGGGGAGAAGATAGGACGGAGGAGGAACAGATGGAGGGAGGGAGAGGGGAGAGGAGGAGGAAAAGGAGGGAGGAGTAGGTAGGCGAGAAATTAGGGACTGAGAGGTTTATCCCTTGAGATTAGGAAAAGGAAAAAGAATAATATAGATGAATAGG
>NC_051413.1:29464641-29464986 GCF_015228065.2 Penaeus monodon
ATCTGAAACATAAAAACAATATTGAGAAAAAAAAAAACAGCAATAACAATAATAGAAATAATGATAGAAAGAAGATAAAAATCTGGTACCTTTGCGTGGCTTGACATAATGTTGAATCAATAACTAAGCTTGATGATAAAGCAAAGGTAGAGAAAATAATGATAATGCGCTGATTGCAATTTCAGTCCACACGTAACGTTTCCAAGAGCCAACGGGAATAAATGAGAATCATTAATTGCCACCCCTCTATACACACACACGAAGTAGAAAGATACAAATATAAATTTACACTCTAGTCACACATAGCAAAAAGTATACTTATCCACATCTGTGGTTACGTAACTG
>NC_051413.1:29465038-29465214 GCF_015228065.2 Penaeus monodon
TGATATTCCCAAACTTGTCATATACCAACAAATACACACACCCCATTCTCAGAGGCACATACGTATTTACAGACACAGAAACTAATGAAACGCCATATCTCTTCCACTGACTAATACACAATCAAACAAACGCATATACTCACGCACACACAGAAGCATACAAATGTAAACTAATG
>NC_051413.1:29465317-29465596 GCF_015228065.2 Penaeus monodon
GTATACAGAAAACGAACAGACGATCAAACACACGCACAGTGAAGTAAGCAAAAGTTCAAACACAGAAGCTGACAAAACAACTCGAAAACGCCCATAGAAGCAAACAGTCGCATTCAACACTTACTTACTTACAAACAAATGTGCACACACGCACCCACAGAATTAAACGAACACGCACACACGCACTCCGTGACCAACAAATCCACACGCAGAAGCAAATAAACGCCTTCAGAAGCCATCAAACCCACGCACAATCGCACACAGAAAACAACTAACTCA
>NC_051413.1:29465641-29465790 GCF_015228065.2 Penaeus monodon
GAAGCCAATACACCCTCGCACAGAAACAAACACACGCTCACACACACAGAGGCAAGCCAGCAGATCCCGAACAAAAAGACGGCAATCACATGATCCCGGCTTGACAACTTGACCCTCCCCCCCTCCCCCCGTTTCTCTCTTACCCGTTG
>NC_051413.1:29465889-29466091 GCF_015228065.2 Penaeus monodon
CCTTACCCTAAAGCTTCTCACCCATCTATATCCTTATCCTCTCTCACTTTCACGCTCGCTCCCTAACCCTACCCATCATCCCTACCCATACCTCATCTATCCCTTTCTCTAATCCTCGTCTCCTTCGCTAACCACCATACTGATCCGGCTCATTTCTATCCGATCTTATCTTAACGCACCCATCATCTCAGACCCATACTTT
>NC_051413.1:29466283-29466479 GCF_015228065.2 Penaeus monodon
TTACGAACACGCAAGCGCCAAAACACAAAAATTGCTACTAGTCACGACTATTTAATGTGGTGTGCCTTGTCAACAATTTGTCCTTGTGTTGAGGCTCTCCCTCTCGGCTACGTACTCCCGAGGTACTAGCCCTTAACTAGTAGCCCCGAGTTAGTGGCTCTGAGTTGGTAGCTCCTAGTTGGTAACCCCGTGCTAG
>NC_051413.1:29466545-29466826 GCF_015228065.2 Penaeus monodon
TGGTAGCTCAGAGCTAGCAGTCCCTGACTGGTAGCCCCGATCTAGTAGCCTCGAGTGAGGGCCGACGTTTTTTTTTCAGAAGTTCGGTGTTGATTGTAACAAACGCTAAAGAGAGTATGGAGGAGAATGAACAGTTTCGCAATGAAAGTTGTGTGACCGATGTTGCAAAGTGGCAAGAGTGGCGATTGCATCACAACGTTTTATTTCAAACGCGTATTGTGAAACTGTCCAATCTCATTCATATTTTTATCTGTATAGAGTTCGGCGTCTTTGTGTCAACT
>NC_051413.1:29467011-29467428 GCF_015228065.2 Penaeus monodon
GTCAACGTCTGGGCTGAGAATTAGGTTAAGTTAGGTTGAGTTAGGAGATAACAAGCTAGATTGGTTAAGTTATATCGTTAGGATAACGAATATGAAGTTAGACTTGGGTAAAGCCAATTAAGTCAAAATGAAAGGTGATTGGATAATTTCAGACAAGAAAAATGGTTTAGATTTTTAAAAAATCTGAGATTTAATCCTGAATTAAGGTAACTCCCATATTGCGCTAAGTTAGACGATGCTTCAGTAGAACAGAGTTGTCATAAGGGAACATTTGGTAAAGCAGATTTATCAAAATTGATTTAAATGCCCATGATTTTTGAGTTACATCTAAAAAAAAAAAATCCAGCTTCGAACAGAACAACCTAAAATCCATCCCAAGCCACTAAGCAGATAGAAGAAAAAAAATCTGACAAGGCT
>NC_051413.1:29467535-29467814 GCF_015228065.2 Penaeus monodon
GTTAGGATCACCGACTATGACCAAAAAGACGAATAAAAAAAATATATATCCCCAAAAAAGAACAGTTAATTCCACCCTATGATAATGAAAAAGAGGAACCATCGACCGAGCGCGACAACGAAAACAAACAAAGTCCAGAAGAGATTAGGGCGCGAGTTTAATTTCAGATTATCAAGAGTCTCGCATAATCCCGAACGAGTCAGCAGGGTTCACTTCCGCCCGGTCCACGGGGGGGGGGGGGACAGAGAGAGAAAGGAGTTTGGTTGCCTTTCTGTTTCC
>NC_051413.1:29467886-29468011 GCF_015228065.2 Penaeus monodon
GGGGGGGGGGTCATTTACCTCATCATCGTCATCTCGTTGCTCTTTACTTCTTCCGTCTCATATCAATCTATCTTTGTTTTCCCCTTCGTCTTCAGTAGCTATGTTTACTATTTTGTTTGCTGACC
>NC_051413.1:29468362-29468532 GCF_015228065.2 Penaeus monodon
CCATCCCCTTTCAGCGCATGAATTCAGGTTTTAATTTCCGTTGGTACACAAAGCGGCGCCTCGTCTTGAAGGAAGCAATACCTGATACTTGAAACATTTCATTTTCATCTTTATAGATAAGCCAAAGGGCGCGAGGGGCCCGTGAAGCATATTTTCATGGATAAGAATTG
>NC_051413.1:29468843-29469025 GCF_015228065.2 Penaeus monodon
AATATCTTATTCTCGATCAAAGTTGGCATTACCAGAAGCCATTAGAAAAGGGTTCAGGTGTAATAAACAAAAAGATTATGATGAAAATACCTAAAAAAAAAGGAAATTGTGGCATTCGTCGTAAATACTGAAATGCCAAAACCGCAGAATAGAAATGGATAGAAAGAAATGGCAGAGAATTC
>NC_051413.1:29469785-29469877 GCF_015228065.2 Penaeus monodon
TTGAGAAAGCGCCAGAAGGAGTTTGAAACAATCAAATGCCTTGACGTTATCTTGATATGAATCCCTCAAACGTCGGACTCGAAATAATCACA
>NC_051413.1:29469944-29470436 GCF_015228065.2 Penaeus monodon
ATGATCCTTTGAGACGAAGGAATGTAAATAAAAGTTGTCGTTTTTTCTAGGTATCCTTTTTTTCTCTCAATCTTTCATTTATAATTTTTTTTCCGTTTACGCTTTTTTTTTTACATTTATAATCCCTATCGTCAGATTAATCAATTTAAAAACGAAGAGATAAGTAATTGAACAAAGAAATGATAAACGAATGACGTAATAACCCAATAAATAAACAAACAAAGCATAAATAAAGATAGACAGATAAGTGAGAAAATGAATAAATAAATAAAAAAACAGACACAAAAGTATAAAGATCTTCAAATAGGTTCCCTAAACCCAACCCAGCCATTGCTATTTTAAACTATTTACGCATTCCTTTTCTCAAGACACGTGATGGCCCTGAGGCTGGGGCGGATAAGGGTCTCGTTGTGTTCACTGATAGGAGAGTAATATTTCATTGTTTCCGTTGCTGAATATATACTTCATAGCCTTAAAGGAAAGGGCAGGAGA
>NC_051413.1:29470759-29470914 GCF_015228065.2 Penaeus monodon
AATATTAAAGGAAAATGAGGAGAAACTGATCGGAATTCTAAGCTTACCCGTGTTATCCATGGAGAGCGAAAGTGAGATCAACAGCAATCAATGACAGGCAAAAATGACAACAAAAACACGCTGAATAATGACTGAGCGTTCGACTACTGGTAGCT
>NC_051413.1:29471394-29471515 GCF_015228065.2 Penaeus monodon
AGCATACCAGCTGCGTCGGGGATTTACTTTGTTGATATTAATAATCACGGTTGATCTATTTCCGTTTCTATTTTCCTTTCGTAATACACTTTTCCTATTGCTTTTTTTAATGTTGGTGCGT
>NC_051413.1:29471752-29472006 GCF_015228065.2 Penaeus monodon
CTATCATTAAGATTCCGCTGTCGTTCCCACTCAGATCATTTTCTCTCTCGCATGTTCCTGCCTATCATCTGCTTTATCTGTCCCTCTACTTTCCCTTCCGATGAATTACTGAGTAATGGTCGCTGTCGGATGAAAATTTAACACCATATAAATCAATAAGTTTTGGATACGGCACTTTAAAATGCAAATCTCAGTTTACATATGACTCCACTAGAACTATTCTATCAAATACATTGCCTTGTTCTGTTTGTCTC
>NC_051413.1:29472091-29472424 GCF_015228065.2 Penaeus monodon
TTTTGATAACCATAAAAGTTTACTGGAATATCTTACACAACCCTTCTTATTTTCTTATCTTAATCCCTTGTGTCTAAATTCTTTGGAACTTTGCCAAGTATTTAGAAAAAAATACAATCCTACATAACCCATGGAAATACAGTAGTCATCTGTAGCGTTGCCTCTTCAGCAGCCCTAAATAAGGATTGGTTCTCGCGATATGGATCTCAATGATGATTGGCTGCATCGACGGGCGGCCTAGAAATGCGATTGGTTGTTTTCTGATGGGACAGAGATTAATGATTGGCTGATGCGTCTGAGTACGTTTTGTGTGGTTGAGTGACGGCGCTAGAT
>NC_051413.1:29472777-29473080 GCF_015228065.2 Penaeus monodon
GAACGCTTATTTATGCTCGAGTGATTGTGCATGCGTACTGTCCATGCTTTGTATGGCACCCGTGTACTGGGAAGTTTAACTCATCTTGTACGAAAATCTAGCCTATGTATCATATTTATTATTCTCTATATACTATATGTGAATAAGCTATTGCCTACCCAATTGCAGATACCTTCACGATAATCATATTCATAATCCTACACTTCAATACTGCCACAGTTTTTTTCATTAATACATGTACTATCAAATTAGTTGCTGTTATTATCAGCGCAATGTTCATTACCATTAATCTATTATCATCTC
>NC_051413.1:29473270-29473364 GCF_015228065.2 Penaeus monodon
TTATGCGTATGTGTGTGCGTATATATAAACTGTATGTAAGGACCGTTAAGGGACTTTTTTATTGCTCTGTTGTTGTTATGGTTATTATCGCGAC
>NC_051413.1:29473409-29473587 GCF_015228065.2 Penaeus monodon
GACTGCCGCTGTTTTCCCGTTTTTATTTACGCATAATGAACACGTTTGTGTGGCCCTACTTAACCAACTCCTCGCAGCTCGTGATACTTACCGGCGTAGCATTCTGTTAAAGTTAATTTATACGACAAGTTCTCTCTTAATGATCACAATAACACTCCAGCTTAAGGGGATACGAGAC
>NC_051413.1:29474106-29474247 GCF_015228065.2 Penaeus monodon
TTGCGTTACTTATTTAGATTTTAAAACATTCATGATATTCGTTACGCGGGGAATCTGCTTGTAACATTAAGGGCATTATTTTTCTTGGCGTTTTTCGTCTCTCACAAGCATTAAACTTTGTTCCTACTTTCTCTCCCTTTT
>NC_051413.1:29474313-29475745 GCF_015228065.2 Penaeus monodon
CCATCATCATCTCCATCCCCTCTCAGTCTATCGCTCTCCGCATCTATTCATCTCCTTTTTAGCTTTGTTCTTCACACCAGTCATGATATTATTTCATTCAAATTTCGGTTTCGTCTCCCTCATTCTCCCTCATTATCTCCCTCTCACTCTTCCTACCTCTTCTAAATCCCTCCTTCCACCCTGCTTCCTTTCCTTCCTTTCTGACATTTCATTCTCTTTCTCCCTCTTCCACCCTTTCTTTCATTTTCTCTCCCACACTCTCTCAAATTTTCCCTCCTTTCTTCCCCTTTTCCCTCCCCTTTCCCTTCCCTTTTATCCCAATTTCCCTCCTTTCTTCCCCTTTTCCCTCCCCTTTTATCCCAATTTCCCTCCTTTCTTCCCCTTTTCCCTCCCCTTTCCTTCCTCCCTTCCTTCCTTGGTTCGGCAACAACAGCTATTAACCAGACCGCTGTGATGGAGACCATAATGACCAGAAACAAATCTCTACCTTTTTACCTTTTTTCTTTACCTTCTCGATTTTCCTTCTTCTCTCTTATCTTTGTATCTTTATTTCTTTGTTTTCTCTTTCTCGTGCTGTGGTGTTTTCTGATTTTCTGTTTATTATCTTATTTTTTCCTCCTCTTCTTTTTTTTTACTCTCCTTTCTTCCTCTTCCTCCTTTCTTTTCTTTACCTGTTATCTTATTTCTTTTTCTTATTGTCTATATTTCCATTTTGTTTTTTCTATCCATATTTTCTTATTTTTCAATTTTTTGTCATAATATATTTTATTTTTCGTATCCTATTTCTTTCTTGGTATCTTTTCCTTATCATTATTTTCTTTTATCTCCTACCGTTCTTCTCCTATTTTCGTATTTTCCTCTCTTTTACGTCTCTTTCTCTTTTTTTTCTTGGTGTCCTATCTTCTTTTTTTCTCGTCCCTCTAATCTTGACTCCATTTTTCCATTGGCCTTTTATGTTTTTCTTTCTGTTTCTTTCATATATTTCAAATTTCTATTTTCTTCCCATTTCTGATTTTTTTTTCACTATATTTTCTTTTACTTTTCTTTTTAATTATCGTTTTTAATTTCATATAATTTCTCGCCTTCATTCATTCCTCCTTCATTTCTCTTTCATTCCTCATTCCTGTTTCTTTCATACATTGCTTTAAACCCTATATTCTCACTTTAATTTCCTTCAGTTTCTATTTTCAGCAAATTTACTCGTATCTTATCTTTTCTTATCTTATCTCTTCCTTTCCTTAATTTATCCTTTTCGCTCTCGTATTCTTCTCCATCTTGATTCATCCATCTTGTCTTGACCTCTGACCTCCCCTTCCACCCTAAAGTGACCTATTAATGACCTCAGGGATATATTGGTAATTGTGTGAGATTATTGGATATCGACCTTAGAATCGCTGGTTCCAAGTCTGATTTTGTTTCTCTGAATAAGCTT
>NC_051413.1:29475967-29476219 GCF_015228065.2 Penaeus monodon
TAATCTATCCATTCACTTTCTTTTTGCATGATTCATTCTTTCTTCGTTCATTTTGACACGGAACATTAAAAGAAATCACGAAATCGAATAATTAAGGGATATATATAACTGAAGAAGAGGAAAAGAGAAAAGAAAAAAGAGAAGGTTGAAAAAAGAGGATGAAGCAAAATAAAGAAGATAAAAATGTAGAAAGAACCAAAGAAAAAGAAGCATACAGAGCTAAATACGATAATAAAGAATATTGAAGAAGGA
>NC_051413.1:29476246-29476473 GCF_015228065.2 Penaeus monodon
ACGAAAACGAAATAAGATCCTGAAAAAAACACAAACAGCAGGGGGAAAAAGTGAAATTCATGACTCCCAAAAAATTTCCAGAATTCGGGTTAGAACTTGGGTTAAGGTTAAGAACATTCTCTCAAAGCCGATGAAATTTAAATATGGAAATGCGATTCGTAAATACTAGAACCTTAACACCAGTGAATCGTGTGCGAGGGAAGGGAAAGCTGCTGGTGGGAGGGGCG
>NC_051413.1:29476893-29477141 GCF_015228065.2 Penaeus monodon
CATTTCTTCTTTATTTACATCCATCCATCCATACATAATAAGGAAACATAATCAGGGTTTATGTGTTGTCAGTCCCGAGCTCGCTTTTCTATGGCTTTCAAAAGAGGCCATTAAAGGATGATCTTCAAATGACTGTTTGCGCGTGATGTCTCCTGCTGAAGCTCCTTTTAACAATCACTCAAGCTGGAGTTGAAAATAATGGCCTCCCCACATATTCATAGATCTCTGTTTCTTTCTTGCTCATAATG
>NC_051413.1:29477350-29477791 GCF_015228065.2 Penaeus monodon
AGAATTCAACGAAGGGAAAAAAACATGAAAACATACGAATGCGATCTATCTTTTTCTTTTGTTCAATTCATCATTTTTCCTTTCTCAACTCTTTTCGCTCGCAAGCACACTTTCTCTTGTAATGTTTTGATGATAACACCAGCATAACTCACACATCAGCTTTTCAGTAATGATAACATGCTGTGAAAAAATTATTAGTCTCAGGAAATTATTAGTATTGTGAAATTCTTGATACTCTTGCATACTTTTTACGGTTTTCATTGCATACATTTCACAGCGATCGTTTCTACTACATTTTCCTTGAATATAATTGCAAACAAATTAGCAATACATCTTCAAGTTGTTCCGAGACGTAAAAAGATTATCTGTTTGCTAATCTTGTAGTAGGTGAATTATGAAATATGAATATAATCGCAGGAACAAAAATGAAATGAGAATAGT
>NC_051413.1:29479183-29479397 GCF_015228065.2 Penaeus monodon
CTTAATCTCTTTAATCCTCAGTAGACCGAATTTTTAATTGCATTAATTCGTTTTTTCTCCTTTATCTTCCTCTTGAAGTCTTTAGCCTTCCATCTCCTTTATCAGTGCTATCTCTAGTACTCATTTAGGAGTAATTCGTTCTCCTAATTACCCTATCTTCTAAGCTTATGACGATTTTAATGACCTTTCTTTTTCTGTGTCGGAGTTCATTTAG
>NC_051413.1:29479584-29480296 GCF_015228065.2 Penaeus monodon
CTCCTTCTCCCCTTACCTCATTTTTATTTTTCTCCTTCCTCACACGCCCTATTCTTACTGTCAACTCACCGCCCTCGTTCTTATTACCTCCTTGCTCTTCCCTTCCATCTAATCATCCCTTTTTCTCTCCTCTCCCTTCGTCTCTTTCCTTCGTTTCCCATCGAAGGAAGAGTGACCTTCTTCCTCTCCTTCCTCCCCTTCCCCCCACCTCCCCCTCCTCCCCTATTTCCTCTCTCAGGCATAATGTCAGCCACAAATATCCCGCCTCATGCATAGGTCATGCGTTGTTCATCTGCTCTCTCATTTCCTTTCCGCTCCCTCGCCTCTCTAAAGGTCAGTTCCAGCTGTGTAGTACAGCGAAGTCTGCTCGTAGTATGAACATGCATAGGGGAATGTAGAACAGTCACGCGAGAGAAGTATTCGTCGATAATCTATGACGCAACAGGGAATTAATGATTGGCAACCATGCTATGCTTACGTTTTCTTGCTTTTTTGAATTGTAGTTTTTATTTTAATATTATATTTTTGGGGGGTTGTGTGTGTGTGGGGGGGGGTGGTTATTCGGCTGTAATCTCTCGGTTTTATTATGCGTTACTTCATATACTTTGCCAGATATAGGAGGTGTCTCGTAAATTTCCCATTCCTCTCTGTAATATTTTGGGTCTAGACACCTCCCCCCGCCTTCTAACATACCTTTATTCCACCCTCTTTG
>NC_051413.1:29480327-29480665 GCF_015228065.2 Penaeus monodon
GTTCTGTCCATCACGCCCATAACATTTTCTCTTCGGGTGCCTCTCTCTCCCTTCTGTGTCACTCTCCCTGTCGCTTGTCAACCATCTTATTTCAATCTCATATTCCTTCTTCGCTGAAATCTCCCCCACCACGGCTTCCCTATCCAGTCTATGGTATTTCCCCATCATCCTCCCTTCCCTCATCTCCCCTTTCACCTGCTCTCTCCCTAGTCTCCACCTCCCTCCCCTTCATCTACGCGACCTGTCAGACGCACCTGTCATATCCTCTTCTTCTTCCACCCACCATATACCCGGTCCCCCTCCCTTGGACAACCCACTCCCTTCCCCCAGTGATGCAG
>NC_051413.1:29480715-29481012 GCF_015228065.2 Penaeus monodon
TTCCCCCCAGTGACGTAGCCCCCTCCCTCCTCCCTCTCCCAGTGACACAGCCTCCTTCTCCCTCCCTTCCCCCCTTCTCCTCCCCGTAACGAGATATCCCCCAACCTCCCCGACGACGAAGCAGCCTTACATCTGTCTCGATCTGGGCGTCACTCCGATCACCTTCTGTCCGGTGGGCAAGTAATCAACGGAGATTGGGACTGAAAAAAAGGAAGATCAGAAATCCCAGTAGAATCAACACCCTGCTTCTAATGGCGAATACTGTCAAGGCGACTCCTGTGGTGGTAATGGTTGATG
>NC_051413.1:29481047-29481134 GCF_015228065.2 Penaeus monodon
CTAGCCGTTTGGTCTTAGCTATGGGATGCTTATTCTCACGTACTCAAGTGTCTTTCTTTCTGCTATTATGTAGATGTGTGTATGTTA
>NC_051413.1:29481282-29482292 GCF_015228065.2 Penaeus monodon
TGAATCCTACATATACAAATCTCTCGCTTTGTTTTCCCTTCGCTTTCATATCCAAATACACGTCTTGATACCATAACCAAACTTCTCGTGAATTTGCATTTGTTGTACACACCTCTTATATAATATTTTTTATTGTCGGGCGTGGTTTGCAACGCAACAATAATTATCAACAGGAAAAGGTGATTGCTTTGTTGCCCGAAGCATCATGACGCAAATCGCTTACATAACACAGGCTTGACAATTGACGACTTAACTTCCCTCGTCTATTGAGCCTCTCTCCTTTATCGAGGAATCCTGCTGATGAAACACATAATCATAATTGTGTATAGAAGTTTTAAGAATTATGACGGGCGCTGGGGTGTATAGATAATGCACTGATGTATGGAACTTTATAGAATTATAAATCTTAAATTATGTGGTATATGAAAGAAGTGACTTGAATAATAAAGGTTGAAGAGAAGAATAGACAGTGAACAGTTATATCAATGCACAGAAGAGGAAGACAGAATTATGAGGCGTGTACAGATGTAAACAGTGCGCATTTACGAAAATGTAAAAAAGAATTGTAAAAAAAAGATGAGTTATGTAGAGGTATATAGATAGAACGTATAGTAGAAGTGCATATCCTTTTGAATTATAGAGAGGCGTATAACTAGCCCACAGTTCGTAAAAAAAGGAAAAACAAAATGAAGAAAGAACTAATTATACAGCACATAGGGAGATCGTACCCGAGCAACGGCAATACGCTTCTCCACGTGCGCTGTATTAAATAACGGACAGAAATCCACAATTTTTAACAGGGAGACTAATCTGTTACGCGGCCATTTACGCCATAAGGGAGGAAGCGTACGATAACTAATTCCCTTTTCTAGTAACAACGCAACAGAAAAGTGCGCACAGACGTTGTGTTCTCGTTAACATTTCTGTTCTTTAATCACGGAAATTAATGGAATTCTCTGTGTCACCATCCAGTTTACTTTAACGATTATATATCGATTATTTCATTTATC
>NC_051413.1:29485488-29486539 GCF_015228065.2 Penaeus monodon
CAGTTCTTTTAAACAAATTTTAACATCGAAAGCAATTCTCCAGTAGTCTAAGCTGGTGGTATTTATGCTTCCAAGTAACTGATCAGCGCCACTTAACGCAGCCATTTGCCTGGATCCTATATATTGCTGCGTAATGAACCTGTTGTCATCCTAAATTCCCTCTTCGTTGAGTACCTGCTTTACCAATCTATTACTTCTTGTTAGAATTTGCCTCGGACGTTGCCTCTTTAGTTTTCTAAATCCTCTTTCAATATTCATAGAAATACGTATTCTGCCTAACAATAAGGTCATTGCTGTCAGTAGCAATGTCACTGTTGCTTTAAAAGGCAGTTGCCTGAGTCCTAAACACCAGTAATGTTGCCCATAGCAGTCGGCTAAAACCGCCACGCAGTTACCATGAGCATTAGTAAAAGTTTACACTACTAGGGAACAATTTCCTGTTCCCATTTCCCGTTGTTTACTAAGCTCTACCGTCAACACTATCTACAGCTCTTCTGTCGATATATTACTACGTTTTTACCAGATGTCTGTTTTGATAGACAGTATATGAGTCCTGTCTATTGTAATTTTCAATCTGTGCGACTGCTGTCAGCCATCTGTTTCACGTGTAGTAATATATCTCCTATATTGCACGTTACTGGTATCTACTTAAAGCACGAAATAACTTCTGAACTCGCACTTCATAACTATAAAAAAAACACCTACATAACAGCTGTATTAAGTAAAAATCACCGTAATCGTTATCACATCTAATTTAAACTAGAATTAAATAGGTATTATAGATAAAGCTTTATTTCCTTCCTCTTTGGACCATCTACACTACCACCTCATCTACTGTCTACGCATCTACGCTAGGTACTTACAAGCTCTGGGAAAGGAAGCTGGAGAGGCGCAGCTTGCTAAGGGGGGGAGTGCTGGTCATCTTGCCGTCCTGGTAGCAGATCTCGCGCCCTCCTTAAACCTCCTTTTGCTCTTCTTTAAGCGAAAACAAAGAATAGGGTTTCCCTGCGTCCCGCTCGCTCGCTGTCCTGGTAGGTGTGTGAGTGTAGTA
>NC_051413.1:29486749-29487029 GCF_015228065.2 Penaeus monodon
CCGGGATGCAATAGCTCCTTCTTGACCCTCGGGGACTCTATCACAGCACAAGTGACGCTCGAGGGATGGGGGAGGGCCGGACTGTGAGGGCGTTAGGAATGGGGACTTGGTGAGGGGAATCCCCGGACTGGCGAACGAGGTGTGGAGGAGGACAGATGAGGAAGAAAGTCAACGGCAGAGAGATAGACAGAGAGATGACAGGATGATCGCAAAATCCTGCTTGACCTGGGTCACATAGATACCAGAATTGAACTCAAAATCTCAAAACATTCCGATTCAC
>NC_051413.1:29487046-29487546 GCF_015228065.2 Penaeus monodon
ACATATATGCTATCTACGTTTTTCTATTTCAAAATTTTGCCAATCACGGAAAATATAGTGGGAAATTTTCCTTTCCTTTTTGTATAATTTTTATTATATTTTTTACATATATATATTTTTGAGGGAAAACACTTTTTGTGGTGAAACTTCCTCTCTCAAGCGGTCGCTGACAAAACACTCATCTTTGGATCGAAAAAATATATATATTTACAATAACTGGTCCCAAAAAATGCGGCTGTGACCAAAAGCAAAAATACTATTTATATATACATATAAAAATACAAAACCGAAAAATTTCTGTTAGTCTGGTTTTATATATATATAAATATCTCTCTCTCTCGCAGGTCGTTGTGTCTTTTTGTAACGTGGTAATCTCACACTGTTCCTCACACGCTTTGCCTCACAAAGGACATCTCATAACACGGGATGGGGATGGAGGCGGATAATTAAGGGAAACACGTGGATAAAGGACAGCCAGATGGGAAGGAGGGAGATAAAAC
>NC_051413.1:29487635-29487714 GCF_015228065.2 Penaeus monodon
ATAGGAATATCAGAGCACAACACAAGGAAGGAGGACGGGTGCACGTTACAAGGGGAAGCGAGTATGAGTTGTCACGAGC
>NC_051413.1:29487744-29487894 GCF_015228065.2 Penaeus monodon
AGTGAGGGGAATCGCGAGGGGCAAGGGCGGCCTAACTTTGACGAGGAGCGAGGCAGAGGGCGGCGCCGGTATGCACGTCGAATACGCGCGGGAGCCGGGACATGTGGCCAGGCTCAAGGCTGATGCGAGACTGGAGGGCCGTGGCGTGAC
>NC_051413.1:29488328-29488699 GCF_015228065.2 Penaeus monodon
AATAGATTCAATAACAAATAACACATACAAAGCAATAATACAATAATAATAAAACAGGCAGGGCCAATTTGGGTTAAGCTGGCACTAACTGCGTTAATACAAATGATTAACAAATTGTAAAGGCAGTTTTAAAGGTGTGGTAGGGACCGTCGCCCCCCCTCCCGGGGCGGCCGGGCGAGTGGGGGGGGGGGGTAGGAAGAGGACTGTGCGGCTGTCTATTTGTGCAATTGCTATCTAATCGGTTTCTGTGCCTCTTTTGTTCTCTCTTTCTTTCTCTCTTATTCTCTCCTTCTTTTTTCATGTTCTTTCTATCTCTCTCTTTCTCTCTCTTCCTCTTTTGCTCTCTCATTCTCTTTCCTTTTTTCTCTTTT
>NC_051413.1:29488804-29488901 GCF_015228065.2 Penaeus monodon
TTTCTTCTTCCTTCTCCTCTATCCAACTAAACCCTATTCTCATTCTCTCTCTCATTTTCCCTTCGTTCTTTCTGCTCCCCGTTTTCTCCTCTTCTCT
>NC_051413.1:29489257-29489555 GCF_015228065.2 Penaeus monodon
CATAGCGTTAGTGTTATTTTTTGTATTAGCTTCGCTTCATTATATAGTTGTTTTCATATCACCAATGTTTATTCCGGTTACATTAGTTATCATTTTCACTATTCCTTCATTCGGTTTCGCATTTCTTGTCTACGATTTTTGCTTTCCCTTTGTTACCATTATCTTTTATGGATCACCCGTTCCTTCTCATATCACTGGCAATTCTTGCAAGTCTTGGCCAGGAATGTTCATTGGGCCTAGGTTGAGGGATCCGGGGGGAGGGGGGAGGGGGGAGAGTGGTCTGTACTGGGGAAATTGG
>NC_051413.1:29489621-29489691 GCF_015228065.2 Penaeus monodon
AAACATATTAAGATATAAACACATACCTATGTGCATACATATAATGTAGGGAAAAACACAATGTAGAAAC
>NC_051413.1:29490067-29490348 GCF_015228065.2 Penaeus monodon
TTCATTTCCATCGGTAATACAGCTAATGATATCAAACTGTAGTTAAGCTTGAGTGTGGGAAAGGAAACCATCAAAACAAGCAAAGCCTCTTATCAGGTAGCTAACTAAAGAAAGCTTCGTGACTTATTTGTGGTTCTGATTCTTACGCCGCCAATTACGCATTCTTTTTTTCCCCTCATTTCCAACTTAATTTTTCATCTTTGACTCATTCTATATCTGCCTTTCTATTTCTTTTCTCGAAACATGTAATGATATCTAATACTATTGATGGGGGTCTGATT
>NC_051413.1:29491770-29491914 GCF_015228065.2 Penaeus monodon
GACTTGAAATTCAGAGAAGCAGTATATAACTTAGAAACATGTCATATACACGTTTTCACTTGATAAATTTTGAATTTTGACATGTTGAGATTTACCTGAGAAGCAGAGCGGAAGTTATGAAATATTATACATGAAGCTTGACAA
>NC_051413.1:29493321-29493413 GCF_015228065.2 Penaeus monodon
AGGAAATCAAAATAATATAGAGCAAAATATTTAATCGTAAAGGATTATGGAACTCATAATCTCGATATTTAAAATGCAATATAACAGGACGT
>NC_051413.1:29493742-29493887 GCF_015228065.2 Penaeus monodon
AAGAACAGATAACGTTTAACACTTACAAGTTCTCGGAGCAAAGGAAGGACATCTTGGAAGTCGCTCCCTCTTTCTTTTCTTCGTCTTGAGAGGAAAGGAAAAAGAATGCGTAGACTTACCTTGAGTATTTAAGAATTTTCTGGTG
>NC_051413.1:29493991-29494104 GCF_015228065.2 Penaeus monodon
TGAATTGGTGGTTGTTTATAAAGCGAGAGTTTGGCTGGAGTGGGATGAAGTGATTAAGATGATAATGTAATCAAGACGATCATTATAAAACATTTATTTCTTACCCTTTTCTC
>NC_051413.1:29494130-29494258 GCF_015228065.2 Penaeus monodon
GAAAGACTTTTCTCTTCGTCTTTTTTTTCTTGCAAGAAGGGAGGGGCGGGGCAAAGATCCAGAAAGAAGGGAATTCTTTTGCAAAAGAGAACAGACAAGAGTAGAAGTGGTGGAGGTGAGATGAAAAT
>NC_051413.1:29496244-29496393 GCF_015228065.2 Penaeus monodon
TATCATCAAATATGTCAGAGTTACCAATACTGATTTCTGCATAATTAATTAATGAAGTCTGGCCTTAGACTTTCGTATCTAAATTGCATAAAGCAAATATTCCAATATCACCCAAAGAGATCGTAGAGTGACTAGAATTCTTTTTAATG
>NC_051413.1:29496762-29497021 GCF_015228065.2 Penaeus monodon
TCATCCATATGAATACATTACACTTGATCTAAAGTCTCACGCTACAGTTCTGGATTCTCGGCTTTATGTGTCTAAATTTTGAACAGGCAAAGCACTTTATTACCCCAGAGAGATTGAAGCTCCAATACAATGTGCCTAAGGATGAAGCAGTCGACTTAATGCAGGCATATCTACTTCTGTTTCGAGATAGAATGATCTGAGACAATACGTTTCAATATCTTTTATGTATGGAATAAATGTTTGTTCGCTAAATTGTGTG
>NC_051413.1:29497906-29498066 GCF_015228065.2 Penaeus monodon
TTAATTATGTATAGTATATATATATACAAATCACAAAACACATACTAATCACTACAACATATATATAGGTAAGCATAAACACAAGGCATCACCGACACCAACACAGTAATCAGAAAGCCCATGACACAAAGCACGCTACCACACAAACATCAAGCAGACA
>NC_051413.1:29498360-29498516 GCF_015228065.2 Penaeus monodon
CCTGATAATAAAAAGGCTTTACCAATACTGTATATTGGATTTTTTCGCGACACCCTTCGAGAGGAAATCCACAAAACAGAGTAAAGGCGAGAGCTAAGATTATCTTCCGTAGCTTGCGTATGTGGCTAGAAAATAGTAGAATAAGCGGGGGTGAGG
>NC_051413.1:29499161-29499621 GCF_015228065.2 Penaeus monodon
AGCTTCTCATCTCTTCAATCCCGAAAACCAGTTTAAAATGCTGTTTCTTTTTTTTTACTAAGACCATTCCGATAGCCTTCTCCTCCTCCTTCTCCTCACGTCATCCGTTCTTTTTTCTTCCTTTTATCTCTCCTCATTTACTCATTTTATATCCTCTTCATCCTTCTTTCCGTATTCACTCACTCTCTATCTACCTCCTCCCTTCTTCCTTTCTTTCATACCTCCCTCCTTCTCTCATTTCCTTTTTCACCTACCCACTTTCTACTTCCCTCCCTCCCTCCTCCTTCCTTCCTTTCCAGCCTCACTTACTCATTCACTCATCTTCTCTTCCACATTCCCTCCCTCCATCCTTTGCTTCCTTATTCATTCACTCGCTCATTCATTCTCCTTCCTTGCGTTCTCTTCTCCTCATCCTCCTTTTCTTTCTCAAATTCCCCTTTTCTAACTCCACCGTCCCTCT
>NC_051413.1:29499923-29500060 GCF_015228065.2 Penaeus monodon
GATTTTTTCCAGTCCATTTATGGGAAAAAAATCTGTCTTTGTATGAATAATTATATTTAAAAATAATTCCACGTGTTTCATACTCTCCATATCTACTTACCCTTTCTGTCTGATCATTTCATTTCCATTTTATCATC
>NC_051413.1:29500078-29500179 GCF_015228065.2 Penaeus monodon
GGGGGGGGGAGGGGCTTAAAAAAAGTTTAATTACTTTTATTCTAATATCTAACGTTACGTGTACTTATACAGACACAAATGGTCAACTACAAACACACATA
>NC_051413.1:29500450-29500738 GCF_015228065.2 Penaeus monodon
TCTAAAGAACTACTTGCACGCCCCCCCTCCCCCCACCCCCAAGAATTGAATGAAGGTTCCGGCGTTCGTTCGGATCCTAAGGAAGCCAGGAGCTTTGTCTCCTTCGAGGCTGACCCGAGTTTCACCGAGTTTGATCCTTCGTTGTCCTAAAGCAGGAATCTCCTCCTGGGATGGAAGATCCGGCCTGTTGTAAAGGGGAAAGCTTTTTTTTGTCTTTTTTGTAAGAATTTCGATTCACTTTTCTTTCTTTTACTGTTATGTAGGATTCGATTTCCTTCCCGTCCCCAG
>NC_051413.1:29501145-29501325 GCF_015228065.2 Penaeus monodon
CGGTGCGGGGGCGTGTGTGCAAACCCGCAAGGAATCATGCTCTGGCCTCTTTAAAAATCTTTGTCCTTCTCTCGTGTCCTTCTCCAATATTTTTCTTTTCTTCCTTAAATTCCAGATTTTTTAATGGATGTGAAGCAATGATTGCGATATTCATAAAGAAGACTACGTACAATAAAAGGA
>NC_051413.1:29501407-29501473 GCF_015228065.2 Penaeus monodon
TAATGTACAGAGACCATAACACCGATAACATTGATAATAAAGATAAGACGAATAATGATGATTATG
>NC_051413.1:29501620-29503436 GCF_015228065.2 Penaeus monodon
AGGGGGAGGGGGAGAGGAGGTGGAGCATGGGGGGGAGGGAGGGGGGGAGACTACCACAAGGAATTTGGCAAGATCTCACAAACACTTCCAGGTATCTTGTGTCTTCTAGGGAGGAGGAGAAAGGACGGGAATAGGAATATGGAAGAAGAAGAAGAAGGAAAAATACGAGAAAATACGAAATTGATAAGGGAAAAAAGAAGAAAATACGAGATTTAAAAGACGGGAAAAGAAGAGGAAGAAGAAAATAAGAGATGGAAGAGAGGGAAAGGGAAGAAGAAAAATACGAGATTGATAAGACGGAAAAAGGAGGAGGTATAAAAGGAAAAAGAAAACGAAAGAAAGAAAGAAAAGTAAACGAAAGAAGGGGTGGAGAGAGGAGAAGGAAAAGAAATACGGAAAGGAAGAAGAAAACGAAAGTTGAAAGAAAGAGAAAACGACGTAGGAAAAGAGAATAAGGAGAATGGGAGGAGGGTAAAGAAAATGAAAATGAAGAACAGAGAATCGGAAAGGGAAGGAAAACAAGGAAAAACAGAATGAGAAAGGCACAAAAAAACAACAACAGAAGGAAAAAAGGAAGAATAAAAATGGTTTCTAGAAGAAGACGAAAACGTAAAAGAAATATTAGGAAGAACAAGGGAAGTAGAAAGAGAAGACAAGAAAGCAGGAGAAGAAGAAAGAAGGTAGCGAAAAGTGAGATAAATAAGGCGTGAAGAAGGAAAACAGAAAAGGGAAAGCTAAAAAAGGACACAGACAGGGCATAAGAGGAAGAGAGGGAGAAAGAGAGGAGGATGAAGACCAGAATAAAGTGAGAAGAAGAAAAAAGGAAAAATGATGAGATGAACGGGAGAATAAAGAGCAAAGAGAGAGAGAGGGAGAAATACTAATAAAACAGGAATCTGGCATGTTCTTGGAGGAAGGACGAAAGAGCGAAAAGGGAACAGGAGGAAGCAGAAGATGATGAGATTAAGGAGGAGGAAGAGAGAGGCAATAAAGTGCCGTAGAATATTCAGAAGGTATGAAGAAAGGAAAAGGATTAACGAATAATATAAATAGAAGAGGAAGGAGAGACAGACTGATTGAAGTCGAAAAATGTCGAAAGAAGGCGAAGAAAAAAGTGAAAAAAAGGTAATAAAAAAACGAACGAAAATGAAAAGGCGTAAATAAGTAAAGAAAATGAACAAAAGCAAATGCTGTTAGGAAAAGAAACAAGAAACAAGCAATAAACAGAGCCTTTTATTGGTCGTAAAAACTTGTCTAGGAACAATTTTACTTTTATTTCGCTCGGCATGAATAAATAGATTAAGAATGTAATCTTTATAATTACGTTTATTTATCTATGAAAACGAAAATCTCGCTATTTTCTTAATATTATTAAACAGGTGATTTGCATAAAACATACAAGGGCCATTGTTGATGAATACGATACGCGCAGTGATAAAGTTGATAGTAACAAGACTAATAAAGATATGATATAACGAAAGTAACGATGGAAATGATCATGAATATCGTAATAATTACGAAAGTGTTTGTAATGATATAATAACATAAATTTTAAGACTATATATACGATAATATGGTAATGTTCCCTACAGTATCGTAGTGATAAGAGAACTAATATTTAATATGGATTAGGTGGATATAGTAACGATAAATGTAATACAGTTAATAGCTACAACAACAATACAATCTGTTAAGGAGAATGATTTCGGTAACAGTGATTGGTATGACAATGCTAGTTTCAATAACAATCCATATATTAATAGTGATGATGACAATAATGATTTGATAATGTAATTGAAATCAGGTAAAGCATAAT
>NC_051413.1:29503926-29504333 GCF_015228065.2 Penaeus monodon
GAAGAACATGTGCGTTTTCTCCTCTCTCTGCTGTAGATTACACACACCTCTTTCAATATCACCGTCTTAAATCTTTCACCCGATCGTCTGCTGTTCCTTTCAAGCATTTCATATCTTAGATCCCTCCTTTTTTCATTTCTTCGACCTATCTTCCACTCTTCGTAGTCTGGAGAATTCAGACATTTTCCCGGATTTTCCTTTCGGGTGACCTTTCCTGACCTCGCGTACTCTTGATTTTGGCTCCGTGTGACCTCCTTTTCCTACCTCCCCCTTTTTTTCTCTCTCCCTGAGATTCGTCGGGAGAGTGAGTGGGGGTCGATTTTTTTTTTTTTTTCGTTTATGGCATCCGTGTATTTCGTAAATATTTGGTTGGTTGGTTGATTGACTGCTTTTCGTGTTTTGTATAT
>NC_051413.1:29504867-29505181 GCF_015228065.2 Penaeus monodon
GCGAATGGATGCAAAAAAATATAATTCTCGTTCAAGCTTAAACATTACCCAAAACTTAGAGGAAATAACGACATTACTTTTCGATAAACAAAGTTCTCGCTGTGTGAATATCTGCTTTAACATAGTAGCGCGAACTCTACGCTAAAATTACGGCATATAAATAAAGTAGAAATTGCGTATTCCGCTTTATCTGATCCCGAAGTTTTTAAATATAGTAACATTTTTTTCACTCGCTATCGATCGGTCTGGCGACACCAAGTTCGTCATTTTTGAAACCAGGGGTCTTTTTTCAGTCTTTTTTTTTCGTTTTTCGT
>NC_051413.1:29505446-29505653 GCF_015228065.2 Penaeus monodon
TCATTTCTTAAGCCGAAAAGTGTTTAACAAGTAAACACATTTTTTTTTAATCTAAATCCGCCATCTACATCGCTTTAAGGCTTAACTCGATCGTTAGGAACCTCCCTTTTGCAGACTCATATCCGTCCCCTGCTCCTCTCCCTCCTTCCTATCTCCTGTTTCCTTCCTTTCCTCTACGTTCTACTCCCTCGCTCTCCCTCTATCTAT
>NC_051413.1:29506302-29506371 GCF_015228065.2 Penaeus monodon
CCTCTCGAGCGCATCCCAGGAAGATGACGAGCAGAGGGCAGAGGGGAATCGAGGTCATTTGGTCAGTTT
>NC_051413.1:29506426-29506541 GCF_015228065.2 Penaeus monodon
CGAGGAACACCCCCTCCCCCTCCTCTCTTTGACTGCTTTTCTCCTCTATCCTCCGTTTTCTCCCTTGCATCTTCCCTCCATCTTTTCCCTTCCATTCCATACCCTTATCTAACTC
>NC_051413.1:29506907-29507223 GCF_015228065.2 Penaeus monodon
ACGACGCCACACACCCCGTTGAGAGTCCTTGAGTAGGCATATTCACGTATAGGAAATCGGTAGAGGAGGAAGGAACGGGAGTAAATGAGAATAAGTATAATGAGAGAAAGACGAGAGTGAAGTGCGAGGATATAAAAGATCGGAATTAAATAATAAAAGTTAAAACGGAGGACATGGCAACTAATCTAGAACATGAAATTTAAAAATCTTAAATTAAACATGGACGGTGAGGAAGAAGAGGTTACAAAGGATAATAAAGGATATGAAAAGCAACTGGACTTTTAAACCAATAAACGATTTATTCTCAGATATATAT
>NC_051413.1:29507669-29508198 GCF_015228065.2 Penaeus monodon
ATAATAATCGTAATTAGAATTTCCCATAAGCACTAAAAGTACTCTGTCTTGGATTTATAGCTGCTAAAGCGAAGGACACTGGACAGTATGCCATATACTCGTTTATTCTATCGCACATTATCCACGCATTATCTTGTGTCATTTACTATGTCGTTTTATTTACTGCTTATTTTTATTTACTGCTTCTCTTCATTTATCCTCAGAATCTGTCTCATATCGTAGGTCGTAAGTTCTTATCTGTGAATATTTCTTGTTGTTTTTGTTCGAACTGGTTTGCAGATATTTGTTTCCGTGCAAAGAATAATTCCTTTATGCTAAGAATTTACTTCTTGTCATAGGCCATCTGCTCTTATTTATGAACCTTTGATATAATTCCTGCAGACATGTTTATGCATTTCGATAACAACAGAAAAATAATGATAATAAAAACAAACAAACAAAAGATAATAACAGCTTCCGATAGACCTTAACATCCAAGCTATTGATTAGCTAATATTTGCATATATACAACAACACATCCATTTTCCCT
>NC_051413.1:29508233-29508387 GCF_015228065.2 Penaeus monodon
TCCTGTTTATTCTCTTGCGCCGCCAACCGTATCCTCGTGCAAATTCCATCGAGGTTCATAAGTCTCGCACAAAAAGGAAGATTATCGCGCGAGACACCGTAGTAACCTTGACATTAATTAAAACGATTAAAAAGCGAAACTCTGGAGACACAAG
>NC_051413.1:29508846-29508967 GCF_015228065.2 Penaeus monodon
CAGAAAAGGGGTAGAGGAAGGATGTTTCATCCTGCGGGTGGAAAAATAAGAAATCGATGAAGATGCTACTAAAGATGATGGTCTCGAGTAGGCGAATAATAGGCAACGATTTTCTTTTTTT
>NC_051413.1:29509084-29509321 GCF_015228065.2 Penaeus monodon
TAGCGTGTTTCCCTTCATTTATCTGTTCTATAAGATCTTATTTTTCTAGTTTCTTTATTTGTCAAACCGTTTGTTTTCCTTTGTATTGCTTTATCATTGTTACTTTCTTATATTGATCGGAATATAAGATAATTGTTGATAATACGAGATGACAAGGCCAGAAATCTTGTTGCGAAACTATGTGGATAGACACAAGCTTAGGGGCTACTGTGTACAACGGTTAGATGAAAATGATAA
>NC_051413.1:29510089-29510211 GCF_015228065.2 Penaeus monodon
TGAGGTTGGAATACAACTACAAAGAAAAAAAGGAAAGCAAAAGCAGTGGAAAATATTATTATCCAGTTTTCATTAATTCACTCTTTCAAATTCTAGATTTCCTCTGCGCATTCCCCTTCCTC
>NC_051413.1:29510659-29510906 GCF_015228065.2 Penaeus monodon
CCCAGGAGACTCCCAAAGCAACAATAACAACAATTGCGTTTACGTAATCCTTACACATCGCGTTGCACTGCATCACTCCCAGGAGGGAAAGGAGGATCATTAACATCATTAGCAGATTATGGGTAAAGAGGTAATGCGATGACAATTTGTTGGAATTAAGCGTGTCTGAAAAAAAAATGAAAATCGTGGAGAAGGGGGGAGGGGAGTGGGAGATTTTTTCAGCGGGTTTTGTGTATGTGGATGAGGA
>NC_051413.1:29510979-29511433 GCF_015228065.2 Penaeus monodon
AGGAGGAAGGGAAATAGCGGCTCTCAGGGTTGAGGTAAGAGGGAGGAAGGGGGAATGGGAGAGTAGAATGGAAAGGTCGTTGAAATGGGAAGAGAGGAAAGGGTAATAACAGCTGAAGGGAAAGAGGAAGAAAATTGGAGAGTTACGGGGTAGGGGTATGTGATGAGAGAAGGAAGGGAAGTAGAGGCGAGGAGGAGAGAAGAAGATAGGAGAAAGTGCAGATCGAGAGAGGCGACGAAAGGAGGTTCAAGGGGGAAAGAAAGAACAGGAGAAGGAAAGACGCGATATATGATGGTAAATGGCAGACGAAGAGGGGAGAAGAGTAGAGGAAAAGAGAGGATGCAGGGAAGATAGGGAATTATGACAAAGGAAGTTTAAGAGGCAGAGGGTGATAAATATTAAGAAATACGTAGGGGAAGGAGGAAAGGAAAGAAAAAATTGGGCAAAGAGGCAT
>NC_051413.1:29511625-29512152 GCF_015228065.2 Penaeus monodon
AGCGAGGTAAAAAAAAAATAGAGGAACAACAACAAAAATATATATCTAACACAATCAAAACAAGCAACGAGAGAGAAAACAAAAGAACAAAACAGGAACAAAAAACATCAGAAAACAACAGAGACAGCAAGAGAAACATAAAAGTAAATGTCAAGGGTCAATGAGGTACTTCCAACACGCCCAGAATTGGTACCCGTTTGTGTTTTATGTGCGCCGGGCGATGTTGTTGTTTTTTACGTGTTTCAGCAACGATGTTTTTGCCCCTACCTAAAAGAAGAAACTAAAGGGACTTAAAAAAACAAAAGAAAAGAGAAACAGTGTGAAATGGACAGTACATGCTCTTCTCATATCCAAAAGTCTCTCTGCTGAAAATTAGTTTTTAAAACAAGACTAAATTCACTTTCACAAGGGTACTCAACACGTGAGGACATTTCGTTCTGGCTTTCCTGCAAAATACTAATTACACCAACGAAGTGATAAAGTCTTTTTAAAGGCGTGGACCACGTAGACATATACGCGTGCGCGCG
>NC_051413.1:29512228-29512429 GCF_015228065.2 Penaeus monodon
ACCTCCCTTTCTCTAAGACATAACGCACTCACAAAAATAGATATATACCCTTCCCCTTAGACTCACACAAACTTAATCCTTGCATAATCAATTAGTTTATGTCTAGTTCGCTAAGAAGCTAGTTTCTGTGTATACTAAATCAAATTACATCACTACGTTGTATACGCAAGCTTCCCCCCCCCCTTCCACAAGCTACCCCCC
>NC_051413.1:29512582-29512983 GCF_015228065.2 Penaeus monodon
AGAGCCCTAAAAGTACAGCCGACATACCAACCAGTAAAAAAAGAAAATAGAAAAAAAACTCGCAAGAACCCTGACGACAAAATCCCAACATCTGTCTCTTCCAGTTAACAACAATTGACCCTCAAACAAAAGTAAAAACAGAAGTACTTTCCTGTCTCCTTCTCCGCCCTGCTCAGTGACGACAAAATCATCTTGAGAAGCCGAGTTGATTTCCCTTGAGTAGCGTAATGGCACTGGACGAGGGGGCTTTAAGGGGGGGGGGGGGAGGGCACGCTTCGTTACTACGCCTGTTACTTTAGGCTTCCTGCGCCCGGGTCGAGTCCGCGGGCTCGAGGGCCCAGGGTCACGGGAGGTTAGCCTTTTAGCTGTGATGACTATTAGGTTTGTTAGGTAAGGATGAG
>NC_051413.1:29514413-29514688 GCF_015228065.2 Penaeus monodon
CTAATACATGTATTTGTGTCAGTCTAAACGCGTACCTTTATTCCGTGCACATAACGCAGATAACCCAAGCCACAACAGCTTTAAACATTCTAAACATCCTAGGAGAACACCCTCCCACCCGTCGCGTCTCTTTCGACTGTCGGAACGTATAAGAAAATGAACCCCTGAACTATTTGTGCCAAATTGCCCAATAAAATGAAGTCAATGAAGCGGGAATTACGTCCGGGGCCGCCAAAGCCACCTGACCTACATTCGAATTTTCAAACCTCAAAATC
>NC_051413.1:29514717-29514842 GCF_015228065.2 Penaeus monodon
AAAAAAAGAAATGCTCTTTCTTGGCTCGAAAATTACAGCGGTGAAACAACTCTGTGGTTAACTAGCAGCTTTATCTGACATGGGATTTTTCTCTTTGAGGAGGATGAGGATGGAAGTCTTGCTTA
>NC_051413.1:29515332-29515563 GCF_015228065.2 Penaeus monodon
CATGTTCTTGCCTTCCTTAGACCCCCCCTTTCCCATACACGTCTTTACTACACCCTCCTTATACGTGTTAACCCTCTACCTCCCCGGACCCGCACATCCCACCCTTACCCCACAGTCTTGTCAAGAATGGCCAACCTCACGCCAAAAGTTGGACTCATCAAAGTTCCCGTAATTGAACAGAGCCCAGCACAAGAATTTTAAACGAGCGAGAGATTTCACCGCCGACAGCCA
>NC_051413.1:29515632-29515741 GCF_015228065.2 Penaeus monodon
TGCCCCTACGTATATAAGAACACAGGCAGGGTAACGCGTGTTCGAAATTGAAATGGAATAATGGTAAAGAATTAATGGAATGTGCTTTAATTTGATAGCATAGGTAATG
>NC_051413.1:29516611-29517069 GCF_015228065.2 Penaeus monodon
TGTTCTGTTCATATATTTTCTTACATCATTACCGTCACTTCTGTAATCAGCAGTAATGCCCTACTTAAGTGTCGCATTGGCATTACCATTTTATTTTTTCTGCGTTATTTTCACTACATTATCAGCACTTTTATTACTAATATTACCAAGAACATCGCTCTTCATTTTCCACCTAAATCCTTATGTCTACACGCAAATCTCTATTACTAATTCCTTCAAACCCGCTTTTCTAATTCTCTCAAAGCTGTGTTTTTATTTCTCATCTTTACCGTTCGAAAAGAAAATAAAACTTCTAAAGCTCTAAAGAATGTCGGTTGCTCTCTTCCCAGAAAATAACATAATGAATTTGAGGAAAGTTAAGAGCAATAAGAATGAGGTTCGTGAATAATAATGATAGTAATAGTGATCATGGTGATTTTTTTTTTTTTTTATTAATAGTGGAAACACAAACGAGAGAT
>NC_051413.1:29517346-29517652 GCF_015228065.2 Penaeus monodon
AAAAATGTAATCGTCGTGAGAAAAAAAAGTCTGAAAATATTAATAAAACTGAGGACGACGTCGATAAGATGCAAGACAAGAATCTACCACAAAAGTTCTTCAGAGTTCCTTGTTAATACGCACCAGACGATAATCATCAGTACTAAGACATCCCTCCTGGGTTTTAACAATAAAAACGCTCAGAAAAGAAACACTTGAGAACCACGTTCCTTGAAGTCTCTACTCTCTTGTAGATCACAGAGACAAGATGACCTTTTGTAGACGACAGGCAGGTCTTGTATGTCTTTATTGCTCTACTGTCAAATA
>NC_051413.1:29517853-29518496 GCF_015228065.2 Penaeus monodon
TATGCTTTAGAAGACCTTACGCTGGGAATCTTCTAGCTTAACTCAAATAACTAAATTACATAATGGGGCTACTCAAAGACTGCAATTACCTTTGTGAATACTGGTAATATAATAATGACTATATATTTGTTTTCCACCAGACGTCCTGATACCAGTGAATTATACTATTGCCCAACCTATTAGGAATTAATTTACATGATTAAAGAGAATTGCAACGTATATATTTTATCTGATTATCTAAACGTCACTAAAATATACACAAAAACACACAGCATCCATTCATCCAAATATTATGCAATCAAAAATAACTACTCAGGAATATTATAGTAGAAAAGCAGTTGTTTATAGTACAGAAAAACAAACAGGATCCTTTTTTTTACATTATTCATTTTTTTATGAGCAATGATTCGTCCTAAAAAAAAATCATTTGACATTTCATGTGAAACTACCGGAGCCTACTGAAATACATTTTTCGATAATGCTTCCGGTGCACAAATGCTATATTTTGAATATTAATTTTCATTTCATTGGGGTGTCCTATAAATAATGCTGTCATTGGGATTTCTAACGTGTAACATATTTATTGAATACGCAACAATGGCTAAATATAATCACCGTTTCTACTTAAATCAGTACCATTCCT
>NC_051413.1:29520387-29520583 GCF_015228065.2 Penaeus monodon
ACAAGTGTTTTTAGAAACGATTTACCGTAACCAATAATCAAAAAAATTCCTTCTCACCCCACTCTGGCCATCCAGTCATTCCAGACACAGACACAGTCAAGCACACAGGCAAAAGCCCACGCACACCCACACGCGCGAACAAACACCCGCAGTCATGGAATTTAGATTCGAATTTTCCTATCCTCTCTTGCCTATA
>NC_051413.1:29520915-29521182 GCF_015228065.2 Penaeus monodon
AATTCCCTCCGCTGCCCCATCACACACAAGAACTTCCTCTCCTTTGTGGGTTTCTGCTCTGAAATGTTTATTTGACTCTTATAGTGTTTATCGCTTACCTGTGGAGTGCCGGCTGCCACAACTTCTTCTTCAGCGGTCTGTCGGTCTTGTCCGGTCTTTTACGGCCTTTCGAGGACTTTCATGGCCTCTCATGGGTCTTTCATGGTCCTTCTAAATCACGGTCTTTTACGGTCTTTAATAATCGTTCACGGTCTTATATATATATAT
>NC_051413.1:29521218-29521300 GCF_015228065.2 Penaeus monodon
ACGGTCTCTCCCGGTCTTCCGGTCTGTCACGTTTTTTTTCACATTCCTTTACGGTATTTCACGGTCTTCAAAGAGTTGACTT
>NC_051413.1:29522025-29523540 GCF_015228065.2 Penaeus monodon
CGAGATACCAAAACTATCATCAATTGCAGCAATGGCAAGAGGAGGAGGGAGAAATTGAGGAGAAGAGTAAGCAGATTAACGCTTATAGTACCAGTGGAAAAAGTGATAGTACCAGTAGTAAGAGCAAGAGAAGATATTGTTTTGTTATTCGTGAAAATGTTATTATCTCTGTTAAAAGCAGAACGAGGTTTAATTGCAGTGGAGAGTGTCATTACCCTTCACATACTTCGCCTGTTCTTATTCAAAACCATCTTCCTTATCGACCACTGAGCATTTTTGATATTGGTTACTGCATAGTCGAACTGGATACCGATTTCCAACACATCCAATAGAAGTTTGATACCAAAGCGATTGCCGAGGTCCCATTCAGTCCATTCTCTTTCAGAACGCCAGGGAAATGTGGCATGGAAATTCCCCGATGAATAAAGAAAGAGGTTTTGGCTTTGGAACAATAAAATTGAATGGGTGAAGAGGTCTCCCTCCCTACCCGTTTGTGCAGACAGTCTGCAACCGCTCTTGCAGAACCATTTGGGAACCAGTCAGAAGCTTGCCGTAAAGCTGTCAGCCTCTACTTACAAAAAAAGAAGGTGCACCACAACCGCGATTTTGGAAATTTGTGTTCATATTTTGGTCTGGAGAGAAACGTTACGCGCCGGTGAGCTTATGACATCGTACAGCGGGCATCCAACGACTGCGTTTCGCTGCCAGACGCTCGTCCCCACACTCTTCCCGCTAACCTATTTGCCCGTAAGGTGTTATCGTAGCGGCAGAAGCACCAGCACTGATAACATAAGGTATACTGATCGCCTAAGACGTGAAAAAGAGGACGCAAGACCCAAAAACCCATATGTTTTGGCTCAGTTGCGTGAAAGAGGTAAGTGTGTATGAAGAAGCGCAGACAGGGAGCAGAAATCACATTCCAGATAGTTTATTAGTTTTAATCACAGTCTTTAGCGTGATATACCTGTGGCTGCACGGCTGTTGCGAACAAAAGTCATCAATTCTGGCTTTTCCTGAAACTCCGAGGAATCATGAATTACAAAGTGAGGTCTACTAGATTATAAAGTCATGAAAGAATATGTTTTAATCTCAGTCTTGAGCGTCTTTCAAAAGGGAGTATCTCAAGAAAAAAGTAGTTTTCAGAAAATAAGTAAACTGAAAAGAGAACTTGATATTTCTACATTCCCTTCCCACCCCTCCCCTTCCTCCCTCCTTCTTACTTTCACTATCCTTCACTTTTCTCCCGCTCGTCCTCATATACTTCCTCTCCTTTCATACCCCTCCCCCCCTTTCCTCTAGCTTCCTCTTCATTTCTCTCCCTCTTCCCTTTCCTTCGATTCCCCCCCCTTTCTTCCTTTTCCTCCTTCTACCTCTCCCTACTTCTTCCCTTTCCTCCCTCTTCCTCCCTCCCACCCCCTCCTCCAACTTCCTCTCTCATGTTTTCCTATCTCTCGAATCTTTGCCATCTCTCCCCTCCTCTCCTTCCTTGGCCTAGCCACTAAATCTCATCTCCCC
>NC_051413.1:29523573-29523653 GCF_015228065.2 Penaeus monodon
GCCTTCCCAACTTTCAACATATCTCCCGCACGCACGGCTTTTAGTCTATGTTTGTTCATGCATATTTCACTACCTTGTTT
>NC_051413.1:29523736-29523933 GCF_015228065.2 Penaeus monodon
TCTGGGCCAAGCTTATGACTGCGGCCGTTAGTCTGTAAGGAATGAAACAACAAACTTTGAACATAATCACAGGCTACCGATTTAAGCCCGGAGGAACGCGGAGGGACGCTGAAAGAGGGAGAGTTTTAACTTTGGATTTTCAGCGAAGAAATTCCTCAGTAACAAGAGCGATTGTTATAATTGTATATATATACAAT
>NC_051413.1:29524022-29524904 GCF_015228065.2 Penaeus monodon
CATTATCTTCTGTGTGTGCGTGTGTATATGTAATTTTGATATATGAGATATGGCGACTTTTCTTTTCTTTAAAACAACGCCATCTGTATTCCAGAAAGTACTGGCAACTTAATACGTATGGAACCTACTCTGACAACCCTTTTAGTGGGACACCGTCGCTAAGTATCCGAGCATATACGACAGCTTCCTGGGTTTTATGGGTTCGAATCCTTCTCGGGGAGGTTCTATTCACATTATTTACATATCCCTTTAATTAAAGTCCTGCGTTTACATTACGCTTTAATTAGAGTTACACTATATTAGCATCTCTAAGGTATTCCCCCTCGAGTGCCAAAGGGGCTGCGTACTCAGTCTAAGGGAACATGTAACGTCTATAGATTTCACTTCTGTGGCTTTAGCGTGCTTGGTCAGAGTGTTCTATGATACTTCCTGACTTGAGTGGGTTTCAGTCTCCTTGTCCTATAACAGGAGCACTTTTCCGTTGTTTTGTTGCGCTTCTGTATGAACTTCCTGCATCCAAATAGGCGGACCCTATCACTGGCAGGGTACCATTGCTACCAAGTTGGCAAACATAGCGCCGATGTAAACAAACATGCCGGCATCCGAGTGAGATCTGGGGAATCACACGAGCACTCTCATACATATGATTATGTAAAGGGTACTACTAAACTGTAATTAAACATAATCTAGAATATTAGATTATGTTTACAAGAACTTCTTTTATTTCCCTTATCAACAAAAACATTAAAGTGGTATGGATATTCTGTAGCACAATATCCAGAAATTATTCGGATGAAAACGATCTCTACTATCTTCGTCTCGCTGGCGTCTCACACACATGCTATAGATGCGGAAAGCCTCGAATTCTTGCGGAAACTGCTA